>NC_142514.1:127739285-128078214 GCF_057876585.1 Rhinolophus sinicus
TAGAGAGAAAATGTGTGAGAGGTGCGAATAGTGGTGTGCTGTCCATTATTTTAACAACTAACTCTCAGAATAAAAGCCCTGGTTTATAGCATTTGCCAATTTCAGGGTGTAAATACTCCCACCTTACCTGATTTCAAGCTATAGCTTGAGGTCACTAAAGCAAAGTTGGGAAAAGACGTATATATTAGATCTCACTAGTCAGTATGCACTGTCTCTAATACACCCTGGATGGGAGAGATAGTTATACACAGGCATTGTCTGGGCATACTTCATGGAGGAGATAAAATTGAAACTAGTCTTGAAAATTGTATAGAAATTAGATAAGTCAAAGAAAATATGTTCCAGAGTTAGAAAATGGTTTTCCAAAGCTAAGCATTGCATAGAGGCAAGAATGAATGTGAAATATTCAGGCAAATATACTCAGCACAAAGTAGGTGCCCAATAAATACATTTGTTGGTAATTGGCAGTGAATAGACCATCTCATTGAAGAAATGAGTCTCGGTGAGAAGAGATTTGAGAGGACAGCTCAGGTGCCACAGTATTCTATGATAATCCATACTTCTCTATCTTTGTTCATAATTATGATTCTTCCATTTCCATCCTCAGAATCTTCATCAGCTTGGCTGTGTGAGCTGAATGAGAAATACTTTGCCATGTACTGATAGTGTTTTAGTTATTTTAATAATTATACAGCTATCTGATATTAAAATAGGTTTAGCAGACAATTCTAAGTGGGGAGACATTTTGAATTTTCAAGGATGGCAGGGCAGTTTGGCATCTAAAAGCCACACATCGCCTAATGGCTTTATCTCTGTTAAACAAACATGTCTCCAGATATTGCATTCAATTATAGCATTTTTTATAAATACAGTTATAGGTGCGCTAGCTAAAGACCAACTTTTTTCTCTTATCTCGTATAGATAAGGAATTCTGTGGTTTGGCACTGGTTAGCACACTCTTTTTTTCTAATAGACTGAAAACTAAGTATTTTCCACTCTGTAGGCCATATGGTCTTGGTCACAACTGCTCAACTCTGCTGTTTTAGTGTGAAAGTAGCCACAGACAATATATAAATGAATGTGGTTGTGTTCTAATAGAACTTTAGTTACAATTAAGGTAGGAGACAGACTTGGCCTATAAGCCAGAGATTGCTGATTCCTTGTCTAGAGGCATCAAGGTGTCTGCGAAGTCGAGAATTCTTTAAAGTTACTGCAATGGTAGTAAAGATCACAAAATGGCAAAAATTCACAAGGACCATACACTACAAAAAGGACTCAGTAAAAAAGAGTTCAATCTGTCTTTTCTGGTAAGATCCTCTTCCTCCCTTCTTTATATATGGGTTTTGATGGTTAAGATATTATATTGCTGTGATAATTTTGGTGTTCATAAACTTTCTTAAACACTTATTTTTAAAATTGATTTCTGAATAAAAGTTGACTTGGGATATTACTTAATTCCTATAACATTAGCGTTACCATGAAGGCAACAAAAATTTGTCTAATAATCATCTAGACTAATGGTCACTTTCTTATTTGATACTATGTCCACGTTCTTGGGAACATGAGTGAGGTGGAGATGATGAGAAGATAAGAAAAACATCTAATATGCAGTTTCAGTTTCCTTATCTTTAAAACAGGAAAAAATAGAACCTGTTATATTTTCCAAAGAGAAAGACGGTATTATTTACTAGCAGTTATAAATCTGTACCCTTTATTCATTAGCTGTCATGAGAAAATTACCTTAGAAGGGTCAAAAAAAAAGATCCCTATATTCATCTGTCATAATTCAATGCTTTATTTCCTCCTCTCTTGAAGAATTCCAGAAACAGACAAGTGACCTTCCTCCATGTACTTTTTTTTCTGCTATCCTATTGTCATCTATGATTAAGTCCCAAATCTATATGGTTAAGACACTGCACATGTAATAGAAGAGGGTTTCCAAAGCTAAGCATTGCATAGAGGCAGGAAAAAAGCCCTCAGAGAATTAAATCACATTAAACAGGATGGTTGGGCCATAGGGCTTCTGGTCTGGAGAACTAGAACTACTCATATAATGTTCAGGCTAATGATTGAGATCAAAGACTGCATCTGTTAATATCTGAGGGTCTGAGGTTGGAAAAGAATAACAATAACATTGCCAAAGAAAACTATGTATATTAATAAGAGAGGTGTCATACTAGGGCCCTGCCCAGATGGTCTGACATCCCTTATACCAGCTCTGTGTGCCCACCTCCCTGATTGTACATCCTACTCTTAACCACATGCCACTGCAACCTGCAGAAGACTTCCCTGGGGCACTGGAGCCACATTGTCTGTAATCACTAGTCCTGGGAGCTTCACAACTCCTCCCTCAGTGCAACCTGTAGCCAATGGCTGTTTAATATGGGAGTCCAACAATTCAGGCAGGATAAACTGAGGTGTACTTTACACTTTCAAGATCTGGCTGACTGCCAACTAAAATTGGAAAGAAAGAGAGAGAGAGAGAGAGAGAGAGAGAGAGAGAGAGAGAGAGAGAGAGAGAGAGAGATCTGACCAAGCCTCGGACTTCAACTGAAATTGTGCTCTTACTTGGCTTCTTCCTCCTTCTTATCCTGCTCTATCCATTCTCTTACTGATTTAGCTTTCCTAAGACACTTCAATAAAACATTTGCATCCAATTCCTTCGTTTAGGGTCTGGAGAACCTGATCTGAGACGATAGACCATTATAATTCCTTAACACCAATAAACACATAATTTATAAAGAAATGTCCACCAACCTGTCAACAAATGCATGGTGAAGAAGAAAAATGGGATCGTTGGCAGATCCCTGTACCTGAGACATCGTTCCATTCATATAGATGTGCAAGGCATTGTGCATACTGCTTTGAGAGGCGTCTGCTATTCCCGTGAGTGGACTGGCAAATCCTGTTAACAAAAAGAAAATTGAAAAAAAAATTAGTTTGCTTTCATGATTGAAAATTCTAAGTGACTATCTCATTTGGTTTATAACTACTATTGAAAACCTAATTCAAAGTAATAAAATCAATGATAAAATCCATTCTATATTGGGATGCCCAGTGAATATTTTATAAATCTTTGAGGAATTTAGTGGTGTTAATCTGGGTACCCTGGACTGATTCATCAATGGAATAGGCTGAACCAGTCTGTGTGTACTCCCTCCTGTTGCTTCTGCCTATTACTTCTCCTTTAGATACTGAAAAGTAGTGAGACCTTTTTTTTATAATAATCAGCATAGTCACTGTCACTTCAATCTGTAACAACACTTAAGAGCAGATCTTTCTAACCTGTTACGTGTCTCTATGCTTTCCGGTTCTAGTGGTTACTTTTAATTACTTTTCATTTTGGTTTCTGGTTCCAGCGAAAGCATAAGATGTGTGACCTTTCACATTACTATTCATCTTCAACAGTCCAGGGGACTGTCATCATGGTTTTAATTTTGGAAAACATTCATTTCAAAGTTAATCAGAACTCCATTAAATGGTTCTATTCATTGCATCAGGAATACCGGTAGTGGGAATAATAATTATAAGAGTTATTATTTTCTGAATGTTAATTGAGCTAAATGCTTTTTGTGATATATGTTTACCAATCTACAGGAACTCTGTCAATTAGAAATTATTATCCTCATTGAAAATAAGAAAAAACTGAGATTCAGAGAAATTTGGTGTTTCCCAACGCCACAGAGGTAGTGTAGAGTTGTGATTTTAGCCCATATCAATTACGTTTCAAGATCTGAGCTCTTGATATTTTGTGTTCTCTCTCACACACTCTCTGGGAAGAGGTGGAGTAAGATATCATTCAAGTCCATTTAGGCAAAACAGAAAACATAAGCAGGACTCAAGATTCAGAACCAGACAAAAAAGTCAGAGTAACGAAGTTAAATTCCAAGCAGGAACCAAGTCGGAGGAATTTGGCTGTGGGGACAGAGTCCCAGAGAGCAGTTTCCAGGCTCTCGGCCTCACGTGGAAAGGTGCTGGCTCGGTAGTAGATGGTCGTCAGCTGTGGCTAATTGACCCTCAGCTGTTACCAGTTAACCAGTTAGCCCCTGATATAACTGCCCTGGCTGCGTTGGTTTGAGAGGGAGTCGAGTAGAGTTGGCCGGTTGACAGGCAGAGAAGCAGACGGCAGGTTGCAGGTGTGTGACTCCAGCCTCCAGTGAGACTACAGTGGTATGACTCCCCTACCTATGGCTCCGTGGGTGTTCCTTTTTGGCTTAGCCACATCCTGCGTTCTTATGTGGGGAGAGGGATAGAGGCCTCGCAGGCCACCTTGTACAACAAATGGTGGAATGAGCAGGGTCTCCCGCACGACAATGGCCAAGGGCATATTACTGAATTTCAGAATTTAGAATACCAAGCAAGCAGCAAATGTGAGTAAGATAATATACTACAATAACTACTACTACTAATAATTAATAATAATCATAGACACAATGAATGCACTACGATTTGGGCAGGGGAGTTCTAGCTATATTTTATGCAATTAGGATTATTGTGTGATCAACATTTTAATTTTTAAAGGTATAATTCTTGACTTTTACATTTGATGCTTTGTGCCTCACAGTATTTCTGCTCCCTCAGCTGGTGATTTATTCCCTTTTTTGAGCTTTTTGTACTCATTCTAAGAGACCATACCAAGCCCTGTTGCCTCTGGGAACTTAGCCTAAGAACAAAGCACTTCCCTCCCATCCAATGATTATTACAATATTATTGACAATATTCCTATGCTGTACTTTACATCCCCATGACTGTTTTTGTAACTGGCAATTTGTACATCTTAATCCCTTCCCCTGTTTCACCCTTCTCCCCAACCCCCCTCCCATCTGGTAACCATCAAGTAATGACTTATTAAATCACATAGACATACAAAATGTTTTACAAAACAATTGTTAAATATAAAAAGGAAAATTTTATTAAAATTTATTTCTTAATATTAATGAAAGATTGTTAATTAAAAATTAATTTGGAGACCCATGGATGAATATTATCCATATCTAGAAAGGATAAATTTCAGCATAAATTCTATTCTAAATTTTTAAAAAGAAATCTAAGTCCTGAGAAAATGTTGTTTTCATAAATGACTAGATGGGAAATGAAAATATCTTTATAGTAATTTCACTTAATTATTTGAACTCCTTTTTAGTTATATATGCCAAAAATGACATACTGATCCATCATCAAAACAATCTGATCCATCAGCTGACAACTCAATCAAGAATTCTTTGATGGCAGCAATCCAAACACTTATGAATTTGTTTACAAACCACTTGACTTGCAAGACTTTTGCTATCTACTCATTAAAGTCATTCCCCTTTAGCAACACTGGCGTCAGTATTTTGAATCCTCAGCTTGTTTGGCACCTTGTTAGTTTTTACCCTTTCTGGGAATGCACTGTGTTGAGAATGGATTCAGGATAGGGTGAGACGAATTCCTTTCTTCTGAAAAGTTAGAAAAGGGAGATTGTGAAAGGGGAGGTCTTAAAGGAGCACCTTCAGGAGGCTTCTCACTCAAATTCATTTTAGAAAACTATACTTGGGAGGAGGACCTGGAAATAAATTTCCTTAAAATCCTCTGTGCCATGTACCCTTTAGAAAATCCTAGTGAACCTGCAGTAGTGTGTTTATCCCAGTCTGAAGATACTGCTGTAGAGGAAAAACTTACAGCTAAGGAGAACGGGGTTTAAATTCTATGTTACATACAGAAAATATGTCCTTTGTCAAGTTAGTTATTGTTGTTGAGCCACAGTTTCTTCATGGGTAAGAGAATAATTAATGTCTAATAAATAGTTAATGATGAGGTGTGAAGTACCTACTATAGAATTTCATGCAAAATGGATGGAACGGTGGTAGCCGTCATTTCTCTAAGCTCATTGCATTTGATAAATGGGTGCTCATCATGAGAACTGCTAACCAAGACTAGCAGAGAGGCCTCTTTTACCACCACTCCCACCATCAGGACCATCCCAGCATCAGACACCTCTTCCTTTCCTGAACTCCATTTCTCTACAGAAATCTGCTTGCTGCTTGCCTTCATCCAGCATTAAGTGATCCTAGGAAGTAGGATTGCCATTGTAAGATAAGAGTGTTTTCAGCAAGCCTAGTTTTACTTAACTTCTTTTGCTAAATTTCCCCATGTTGCATCTAGGAAAGCACCAGTGTTACAAAGGAAAGACATCTGAATAGAATTTTTCTCAGAATACACTGTGATATGTGCTCAGAGATAGTTCAAAAAAACAGGTTCAGCAAACAGCAAGCCCCTTTGTGATAGGTACCGGACTGGTAATATAAACAATATGATTATATTAAAAATTTTAAGCAAACTACATGTACCTTGTGTCTTCCAAGACACTGGAAATGCCTCAGAAGTAGGGACCAAATATTTTGCTTTGATTTTCCACAGTGAAAAAACAGAGCCTTGCATATCTTTGCATTTAAAAGAAAACCAAACAAAATACTTCTCAATCTTTCTCTTACACAGCTCTATAGGGACTGGGAATAGGAGAGATACATTTCTCTCCATAAAATCTATAAGGGTCATTCAAAGAGCTCTACTCTGCTACTTAATGAAATACAGACAATGTATGGATGTGAATAATATAAAAATATAAATAATTTATTTTCTATTTTACATCTTTACTCAATTTATTTTTGGGCTGGTAAATCACCTTGGAAAAGTAAATGATTACACCAACATCAGTAGCTTCTCTTGCTGAGATTTTCATTCTCTTTTAGAAGAGCAAGTCAAAGAGGAAATTCTAGGCACCGAGTATGTAATAATAATTCATACAACAAAATATTCAAATATCGTTCATGTACGTGATCTCATTTGAATCCCAGGACTACTTGTGAGATGAATATTATCATTGTTCCAATTTTACAGATGAGAAAATTTAACTTTGTACAAGTTAAATAACACATCCAAATTCAAGCTAGTGAGTGAGGGAAGCAAGAAATTGAATGTAGCTCTGATTGATTTCAAAACCTGTGCTCTTTTTTGTATACTAGAGTGGAATTGTATCTGTACTAATTTGCTGACACATCTTAGGAACCTCTTTTTACTATGTACTGTGCAATGAATTTATTGACTTGCTATTTTCATCCATTAACAGAAAGGTGAAGAACGTGTTACTGCCTCACGCTTGTCCACAAATTCCCCATGGATGGAAAGTCTAATAAGCCAGCAGGGACCTTGTTAGCAGTCACAGATGCCAAAATGGCTCAAAGTTCTTGGTGAAGGGCAGTGACAGTTGCCCAAATTATTCTGTGTTATGACTTCGAATCTGTGCGCTTCATTCCTAAGGGAAATTAATAAACACAGTTTCAGGCTGATTACAACAGGAAACTTCAACTTGTCAATCTCTCTCTTTCTCTTTCATTTCTTTCCCAATAGTACTCCGGAGAGTTTTTGTGTTTGTTTGTTTGCTTTTTAATATTGATGCCTATCTCTGATTCCTGGAGATTCAGATTTAATTGGTATAGAGTGGGGTTCAGGCACTTGGAGTTTTAAAAATACCTCAGGTGATTCTAATGTGCAACCAGGGTTGAAATTCGCCAATTTAGGCTAAATTGCTCTCCATCCTCTAAATATGAACTCATACTTTAAAAAATTTACCTCTGAATATATTATTTTCTTCACTTGAAATTTTCTCCTCCTATATTCTGACAGTCCAAAAAAGCTTCTGCCTTTAAAATCCCACATCACATACTTCTGCCTTGAAATATGTCTATACTAGTCACTTCTCCAATGTGTACCCTTAAAAATGATGTTTCAAATAATTGAGCAACACTATGTGGCAGGCACTGGGTGGGTGTTTTCATATATCATCTTCTTTAATTCAGTACGCTCCTTTCTAGCTAGGAAGCTGGGTTATAAATGATATACTTTATCTTGCCTGTTAGATTTTGAAATGTGAAGAAGTACATCGTTAAAACTTCAGAACAGAGTACATTTAATTTATTTGATTTAATTTTCAGTGCATCTCTAACCAATTTACCATTTCATAGTCTCAGAGATATAATTGGAGAAAAGAAACCAAAAAGAAGATAGAAAAATGTACATTAGTGCATCTGAAGATTGAAGACAAGTGACTGTTAGACCCCCTGACTATATTCCCCTTAATTTACTCTCCTAATGTGCGACTTAATTCAGAAACTATGAAGTGCGTAGCCTCACATGGTTACACACAATGATTTTAGGAGGTAATATTTGATGGCTGAATACTTTAAAAAGGCTTGTAATTTAAACTACTTGCAGCAGAAATATAATATTGCAGATCAAAAAAGATCTTGGATCTAAGCAAGTCCTTAGGTATAATGGAACCATTAACTTCCAATCCAATTCACGTTTTCTCAAATGAAGAACTAGCTCTGCAGCTATAAGTGTAATTAATTAGCATTTATGTTTATTAAGAAATACTTTTAATTTGACTCAAGGAATTCTTTCCACTATGGGAACAGAGCAATGAAGCAAATATAGTGGTGGGTGATTGTTTCTTACTGTATAATTGCATATTCAATGGTAGCTAAAGTCACAAATGCTCCACAAATTCTGTGGTTCTGAAAAATGTGGTCCCCGAGCCAGCAGCTTCACCTGTAAACTTGTTAGAAATGCAAACACTCTACCAGTGTCTAGCTCTACCAGAAAACTACTGAATCAGAACGTCAGCAGGAGTCACCATTTGTGTGACAAGTCTTCCAGGTGATTCTAATACACACTGAGTTTGAGAACCACTGCTCTAATTATCTTCATTGTTCCCACAAAGACAGTGGTGAATCAGTCATAAGTAGTCATAGTCCTCTCCATAAACTCAATAAAAAAAAGCAACAGAATTATTTCATGTGTTATCTTCAAATCGTTTATTATTTTAAATCTCGGATTAGTTTCTGCTATTGGTAACCTCAATGTGTGTGTGTGTGTGTGTGTATGCTGTGTGTGTGCACACACATGTGTAATCATTTTCTTTACATACATGTTATAAATACATACTGTATACATAATTACATTATACACTGATTTTTTCTTTTCAACGTTTCATAGATCTTAGCTCCAGTTTGTAAACATATCTGTAGAACAATCTTATACATCAAGAGTAATTGTCCATTTCTTCATGTGAAACTTGTCTGAAACTTGTTTTAAGGTAACATTTTATAATGGCTTTCTACATTCTAAGATTAGATTTGTGTGTTTGGGAAGCCTCAGGGACACTGACCCACAGAGAAAAGTCATTTAGATCATTAAATCTCAAAGACTGAAAGAAGCAAAGATCTTTACAGACAAAGGGTTATTTGAGCTGCATTCTCTTCCCTGTTCTTATGGACTGAATTGATAGTACCTGGTATTTTTGGTGTATTTCATCGGGTATGCTAAAATATTGATAACATATTAATGCTAACTATTTTTGAAGCAACGGTAGGGTAAGTAACCATCCTTGGCTCTGTTTGCCTCAGACTGTTCTGATTTTGGCACTGACAATCCTATGTTATAGGTAGGGCGGCTTCATAACCATGCAACTCAGTGTTCCCACCCAGAACTACCCTTACTTCATTTAATGTTCTGCTGCTGCTAACTTGAATTTCTTAATAAGTTTTGAACAAGATGTTCAATGTTTTCATTTTGCATTGGGCCCTACAAGTTCTGTAGCTTGTTCTGGTCCTGAGAAAACCCATAGTTCTGGGCAAAGGTGGTTAGTTACCCTGCAAATGTTCTATATAACAATCCCTTAATTGGCTTGATTCGATAGGGCATTTCTATAATATACAAGTCAATTACATTATTTAAATGTGTCCTATTAGCTCATTTATGTCTTTGCTTTTTAATTAGGCAAGATAATTTAATGATACTTTCAATGCAAGTCACAGATTCCCTACATAGCTATAATTTTCCTTCATGAATATTATAACATTTGCATTACGTTATAGTTTGCAAAACACTTTCAGGCACATTTTCTCATTTGACATTCCCAATATTGTAATAGCAAAGATTAACCATGAAATCTCAGAGGAGAAATGTGGAGGGGTGAGGAGAATATTTTGATTTGTAGCATACATCAATTTCCATGGTGTAAATATTCCCACGATTGCTAATTTCAAAGTCCCAACTTAATGTCATTGAGTAAAGAGTTGAGAAAAGATATGGTCAGTTCTCACAGCAGATAGGAGTCAGGTCCAGCACACCATTGGATATTCTTTACATAAAGGAGATAGAGTAAGTATCAACATGGTCATATTGCACATGAAGATATTGAGATTGAGGAATCTAGAAGACGTATTAAAGGTCACATGTCTTCTGAATGGTTAATGCCAAAACTACATCCTCAGTCTTGTCTTTCTCTTATACTATTCTACTTTTATCTTTTATACCTATAAATTTGTATATAGGAATCATTGTTGTGAAAGTATAACAAGAGCAGCCATATGCCATGGATAAAAAAATTAACACAAAGCTAGTTGTAGGGAAGCATAATTAATACTCTACTTGTATTAAATGAAGAGTAATTCTTTTTTAATTAAATTTATTGATAGACATAGACTAATAACATGGACTAATTTTATAATAGTTTAGTGGTTACCAAGGGGTAAGGGGGTAAGGAGGTGATAGATGAGGGTAAACAGGATCAAATATAAGTTGATGGACTCCGGGTGAACATACAATATGATATATAGATGGTGTATAACAGAATTGTACACTTGAAACCTATGTAACTTTACTAACCATTGTCACCTCAATGAATTTTAAACAAATAAATAAAAATATATTGGGGTAACCTTGGTTAGTAAAATTATATAGGTTTAAAGTGTACATTTCTATAATACATCACTATGTATTTGACCCCTTTTTTTCCTCTTCTACCATCCCCAAAATCTTTAAACTCTGGTAAACACTAAACTGTTGTCTGTGTCTATGAGTTTTTGTTTCTTGGTTTGCCTTGTTCGTTTCGTGCTTTCAGTTTTATATCCCACATATTAGTGAAGTTATATGGTTCTCGACTTTTTCTGTCTGATTTATTTTGCTTAGCATGATAATCTCAAAATCCATCCATGTTGTCACAAACAGCAGTATTTCATCTTTTCTTATGGCCAAGTAATATTCCATTGTATATATGTACCACATCTTTATCCAATCAGCTATCAAAAACACTTTGGTTCTTTCCATGTCTTGGCCACCATGAATAATGCTGCAATAAACACCAGGGTACATATCTTTACAGATAAATGTCTTTAGATTTTTTTTTGAGTAGATACCTAGGAGAGGGATTGCTGGGTTGTATGGTAATTATATTCTTCAGTTTTTGAGGAACTCTATACTGTTTTCCATAGTGGCTATACCAATTTACATTCCCACAGCAGTGTATGAGGATTCCTTTTTCTCCACATTTGTTATTTCTTATTTGTTGATAATAGACATTTTAACTGGTGTGAGGTAGATTGTCATTGTGGTTTTGATTTGCATTTCCCTAATAACTAGTGAAATTGAGCATTTTTTCATGTATTGGTATCTGTTGGCCATTTGTCTGTCTTCTTAGCAGAAGTGACACTTCAGTTCCTCTATCCATTATATAATTGGATTTTTTGTTGTTAAGTTGTATGAGTTATTTACATATTTTGAATATTAGCCTCTCATCAGAGGTGTTGTTTGCAAATATTTTCTCCCATTCGGGTGGTTGCCTCTTTGTGTTGTTAATGTTTCTTTTGCTATGCAGCAGCTTTTTAATTTGACATAGTGCCATTCATTTATTTTAGCTTTTACTTCCCTTGCCTTTGGAGTCAAATTCATGAAATCCTCTCTGAACCCAAGGTCCATAAGTTTAGTACCTATGCTTTCTTCTATACAGTTTATTGTTTCAGGTCTTATGTTTAGGTCTTTGATCCATTTTGTGTTAATTTTGACATATGATGACAGATAGCAGTCTAGTTTCATGTTTTTGTTCATGACTTTCCAATTTTCCCAGCCCTATTTATTGAAGAGACTGTCTGTCTCCATTGTATGTTTTTGGCTCCTTTATCGAAATTATCTACATATGTGGGTTTATTTCTGGGTTCTCAATTCTATTCCATTGGTTTCTGTGCCAGTTTTTCTGCCAGCACCACGCCGTTTTGATTATTGTGACTTTGCAGTAGAAACTGAAGTCAAGGAGTGTGATACTTCCAGTGTTGGTCTTTTTTCTTAGGATTGCATTGGCTCTTTGGGGTCTTCTGTAAGTCCATACAAATCTGATCACTTTTTTGCTCTATTTCTTCTAAAAAATGCCACTGGGATTTGATGGGGATTGCATTAAATCTCTATATTGCTTTGAGTAATATGACCATTTAACTATGTTGATCCTTCCAATTCATAAACATGGAATATCTTTCCATTTCTTTGTGTCTTCTTCAATTTCTTTTAATAATGGATTATAATTTTCTGTGTATAGGTCCTTCACAACATTTGTTAAGTTTATTCCTAGGTATTTTATTCTTTTTGTTGCATTACAAATGGAATTATTTTTTTCATTTCTTTTTCTGAAATTTTACTTTTAGTATGTCAGAATGCAGTGGATGTTTGTACATTGATTTTGTATATTGCAACTTTACTGCATTTTTTTATTATTTCTCATAGTTTTTTTTTTGTGTGGAGTTTTTAGATTTTCTATATAAAGAATCATGTCATCTGCAAAAAGTGACAGTTGAACTTCTTCATTTCCAATTTGGGTGCCTTTAATTTCTTTCTCTTGCCTGGTTGCCCTGGCGAGGACTTCCAATGCTATGTTGAATAACAGTGGTGAGAGGGGAATCCCTGTCTTGTTTAGTGATCTTCGAGGAAAAGCTGTCAGTCTTTCACCATTAAGTATGTTAGAGATTTTGTCATATACGGACTTTATTATGTTGAAGTACTTCCCTTCTATACCCATTTTATTAAGTGTTCTAATAATAAATGGATGTTTTATCTTGTCAAATGCTTTTTCTGAATTTATTGGTATGATCACATGATTTTTATCTTGTGTTTTGTTTATGTATCACATTTATCGATTTACATATGTTGAACCATCCTTGGGCCCTGGAATGAACACTTCTTTATCATGATGTATCATCTTTTTAATGTATTGTTGTATTCAATTTGTTAGTATTTTGTTTAGGATTTTTGTGTCTGTATTCATCATAGTTGTTAGTCTGTAGTTTTCTTATGTTATTCTTACCAGGTTTTAGTATCAAGGTAATGTTGACCTCAGAAAATGAGTTAGGAAGTATTGCCTTTTCTTCAATTTTTTGGAAGAGTTTGAGGAGAACAGGTATTAACTAGTCTTTGAATGTTTGGTGGAATTCACTAGAGAAGCCATCTGATCCTGGACTTTTGTTTTGGGAAGGTTTTGGATGATTGTTTCAATTATCTTACTATTGATCAATTTATTTAGGTTTTTCACTTCTTCATGATTCACTCTAGAAAGGTTACGTATTTCTAAGAACTTGTGCATTTCTTCTAGGTTGTTGAATTTGGTGGCATAGTCCTTCATAGAATTCTCCTATGATCCTTTGCATTTCTTTGGTATCTGTCGTAATTTCTTCTTTTTCATTTCTGATTTTGTTTGTGTCTTTTCTCTTTTTTCCTTAGTGAGTCTAGCCAAGGGTTCATCAATTGTATTAATCTTTTCAAAGAATCAACTCTTTGTTTCATTAATTTTTCTGTTGTCTTTTTGTTCTCTATTTCATTGTTCTCCTCTAATTTTTATTTTTTTCTTTCTTCTGGGGACTTTGGATTTCATTTGTTCTTTTTCTAGTTCTTTAAGATGTAATATTAGGTTGTTTATTTGGGATTTTTTCATGTTTCTTATGCTAGGCCTCTAATGATATAAATTCCCCTCTTAATGCTTCTTTTGCCCCATCCCCCAAATTGTGATACAATGTATTTTCATTCTCATTTGTTTCTATGTGTCTTTTGATCTCTCCTTTGACCCAGTCATTCTTTAATAGCATGTTGTTTAATCTTGTATTTGTGGTTTTTCCTGCTTTGTCTTTGCAGTTATCTCCAATTTCAAAATGTTGTGTTCAGAGAATATGCTTGCTGTGATTTCAGTCTCCTTAAATTTGCTGAGGCTAGTTTTGTATCTCAATGAGAATGTTCCATGTGCAGTAGAAAATAATGTATGTTCTGGTGTTCTAGGATGAAATAATCTATAGTTGTCAATTATGTCCATTTGGCCTAAGTGTCATTTAAAAGTGATATTTCCTTATTGAATTTCTGTTTGGATGATATACCCATAGGTGTCAATTGTGTATTTAGGTCCTCTACTATAATTATGTTTTTGTCAGTTACTATCTTTATATCTGTTAGTAGTTACTTTATATATTTTGATTCTCCCTGATTGGAAGCATATATGTTGATAAGTGTTATGTCTTCTTGTTGTATTGTCCCCTTTATCATTATGAAGTGTCCATCTTGGTCTCTTGTTATCTTTTTTATCCTGAAGTCTGTTTCATCTGATATAAGTATGACTACACATGCGTTTCTCTGGATGCCACTTACTTGGGGAGCATTATTTTCTGCCCTTTCACTTTGAGTCTATATTTGTCCTTGCAGCTGAGATGTGTCTGTTGGAGGAGCATATAGTTGGGTTTTGTTTTTTGATTTTATCTGCTACTCCGTGCCTTTTTACTGGTGAATTCAGTCTACTTATATTTAGGCTGGTTATTGATATATGAGGATTTCCTATAGCCATTTTATCTTTTGTTTTCTAGTAGTTCAGTCCCTGCCTCTGCACTTCTCCCTTCCCTCCTCCCCAGTTTCCCTGATTCACCCACCTTCAGATGTTTTGATGAGCAGATCTCTCAGATGTGTTTGTTTGTTACTTAGAGAATCCTTTGTTGAATTAAAGCTGTTTGTTTTATTGTAGCTTCAAGGGGAGATATCATGGAACACCCCTCATGCCATCATGTTTCTGACCTTCAAGGATAATTATGTTTAAGATGCTTTGATTAAAATCAGTTGAAAATATGTTTGAATTTTTCCCAGGTGTGTTTGCATTTATCAACCTTCAGTTTCAAATAGGGTCTTCTCTATGCTTACATGTCACAAATCCTCATCTTCACAATTTAATTATAAATGAAATATGATTCATACATTTTCTTATTTCTCTTTATTACTACTTAGTTACCATTTGGCAACAAAGATTACTGTTATTACTATACTTTCAACTCTTGAGTGGTAGGCATTAGGCTAAGTGTTTCCTTATGTTCTTATGAAGCTTAATCCTCACAGTAACTGTAAAGTAGATGACAATATTGTTTTCTAGTTCTTTTCTAGTTACAATAGTACCCTTGTTCCCCTTAATTCTTTTCATAAAAAAAGCTATAAAAGCTCAGATACCTGATTCAGCCCTGTTTTCTATAATATACTGGTTCAGGATAGAGAAGGCCCTATGATAGTGGTTCCCACTCTCCCTTTTCCTTTGGATGAATACTGTATAATTTTCCTATCACAGGATTTCAGATGGGATACAGTCAGCTGGATCAATCAGATTCCTGTCATAAAACAGAGAAAGCTGGAATGATTTGGTAGTGCCATCAATATACAAGGCCAGGTGTTCACCTGCTTAGCCTAATGTTTATGTCTGTCAAATTTAATTCCCTTGCTGAATTTCAAAAGTTTGTGAAATAATATAATTGAATCTCAAAGGTTGTTTTTGAAAAGTAATTCTAAGTAGAAAGTACTATCATTTTGTTACACTTTGGATATCAGTTCAATTTAGAACAAATGCTTTTCTGCAACAATTTTTGTCCACTGGAGGTCTCAATTACATATCTACTCTGTTGTCTAGAATTTGGTTTCTATAAGGAGACAGAAAATTAGGCTATGCATTGGCACGTAAGACAGTGACTCTATTATTTAATGATAATTTTCCATCACAAAGGTGTTCTAATTTACAAACGTTAACTGGTATAATATTTATAACAGCACATGAGATAGGTACTGTGATTATCCTCACTTTGTAAATGAAGGATTTCAAGTAAAGACAGGTTAAACTTACCAAAAGTCATCTGGCTAGTGAGTGATAGTATCAGGATTTTAACCAGGTACTTTGACTCTTAACCACTACTCTCTGCTTCCTCTAAAACTTGGTCTCTCTATTTGGAAGACTTGGGGACATGATCACCCCATTGATGATCCAGTTTTGCTACCTATCAGCTGTGTGACCTTGTCAAATTATTTAGATTCTCTGAATCTCAGTTTTCTCATCTATGAGATGAATGTGATAATAAATATGTTATAAGGCTTTTGAGAGGAGTAATTAAGATAATATATGTAAAAGGTTTTAGGAACTGAGGAATGAGACTATATTGATGTCAGCAGTTGATATCAGCAGTGGTTATTAATTACAGGGACTCTCTGGAAATGTGTAAGACTGTTTTGTTAGGATATTGGAAAGAACTTGTAATTTCCCCCGCTTTTCTTCTTTGCACTTTACCTGACCTGCTCTAACTCATTCTTGAGGATACCAGATCCTCCATCAGAGTTTCTCTGACAATAAACACTTGGTTAGAACCCTCTGTTTAATAACACTTGTACTTCCCTTTTTTAAATTATTTATTTCCTTTGGTTTATAATTACTAATTCATGGTCCAGTTCTTAATTAGACTGTAAGTTCCAAGAGGAAAAAAAAATATCTGTGTCATAGTCACTAGTTATTCCTATACATTGGAAAGTGCCACAAACAGTAAATGCTTTGTACATGTTTTTTGAATAAATAAATATGGGGTATTTCTTTCTTTCTCTATTTCTAAAACCCGGTCCTTAACCACTATGTTCTCCAGCCTCCCTATTTTTTTCTCTTTCTAAAACATGTAACTCCAGTTGCTAGCACAATTTTAAAGTCAGTTAAGATAGAATTGTTTGAAATGTGCCCATAATGTTCCAAGGTTAATGACTAAGATGGATCATGGCTTTGAATCTATCTCTTATGCTTTTATTTAATAGGCCATTTTCTCAATGTTCTCCTGATGGAATAATTAATTGTATATAGAGAAAGGGATGAGCAGCTTGTATGAATAATGGCTATGGTGTTGCTCAGCATGGAGGAGATAATAGTAGATGTTAGGAGAGAAGAGATAGCTGATTCTTCATTGCAACAAAGCATGTTAATAGAAACAATCATTCACCCATCAATTATGGAATATACTTTGGGAGAGGCCATTGAGAAAGAATATACAATGGCTGGCAAAAACAGAATTTCATGAACTTTTTCTACTTCGTGGAAAATGGGATAAGTGGGAAAATATTGTTGAAAGGGGGTGGGGGGAAGAAAGCAGTGGCGAGTGAGAGAAAATAAATTATCTTTTTTCAGCCAAGAATTGAAAGGCTTCAATGTAAATGAGGCATCCCTGCCAAAAACAAAACCCCTCAGCAATTACTAGATCCTAGAAGGGAAAAAAAAAAATTCAAAAGGCTCAAACAGAAAGACACAACAAAATGTGTTCATGAAGCCTGTTTTCCCAAACTCCTGGATTCATAACCATTCATGCATTTAGGTGTGGCCCTATGACTAAATTGTGGCCCGTGGAATGTGGGTAGAATGTAGGTAGGCCACTGCCAGGCTTGACCAGTGTATTTCTTCTGTAAGACACCCTCTGAACACCTTGTTCCCTTGTTTCTCAGGAAGCTGCAGAAGATCCATCAGAAAGCTGGGGGATGGTAGTTACTAAAGTGGCCATGCAAAAGGCCACTCACCAAACCTTATTAGAAAACTGAACTTTGTGCGGGCAGGAAATCAAACAATTTTTATTAGGTTAGGTCACTAAAATATGATGGTTTGTTTGTTAGAGCTTCTATGGTTCAGTCAATCTGGGCTATCATAACAAAGCACCATAGACTGGGTGACAACAGACATTTATTTCTCACAGTTCTGGAGGCTGGAAGTCTGAGATTAAGGTGCCAGAATGGTCAAGTTCTGGTGAGGGCCCTCTTCCAGGTTGCAAACTGCTGACTTCCAGTTCATGGTGACGTTTCACATGGTAGAGAGCAGACGGGGAGCCAGGTCGGCTGTGACTCCTACAATGGCACTAATTCTGTTCATTAGGGCTCCACCCTCATGACCTCATGGAATCCTAATGAAATCTCAAAGGCCCACCTTTTAATACCAACACGTTGGGGGGTAAGGTTTCAGCATATGCATTTGGAGGGGATACAAACATTCAGTTCATAACATCCTCGCATGTTACTCTAACACATTCCAGTTCTCTAAGTTATATAATAAATGCTCACAAGGTTAATAACTTGGAAGGTCTGAAGTAAAATAATATTTTGACACTTCATTTACCACTACAGAATTAATTGTTTTATATGAAACTTTGTAGAGAGACCACTGTGGTAAGAGTACTTGATTTTAATTTTATATTATTTCAGTAAACACTAGGAAAAGGGGTTGTGACATAAACTACTCTCCTTTTTTCACCAATACCAATTCTCCTCTTTCTCCTAATATTGATTATCCTAAATGTAGTAGGGCACATGGCCACTAGCAGGAGATGACAAGTTCCAGTTCCCCTTTAGAGCTAAGCATGGTCATGCCTGTTTAGCCATAAGGATAAAATGGAATTGAGAGACACTTCTCACTTATGCCTTTAAAGAGGAATAGACATGAGTCCTCTTCCCACTTTGTGCTCTTCCCACTGATTAAGATGACATTAGAATGAAGATCTAGAGACAGAAGCTGGGAGTCGAGAATAGGTGATTGCACTACTAGTCCTGGGATGTCTACCTCTGCATTGTTTCATGAGATCAAAATGAACATCTGTCGTCTTAAAGCCACATTATTTGGGTTTTCTTTCTTACAATATTTTAAAGTGAGCCCTAATTAATAGAAGGAGAAATAGACTAATTCAGCAATATCCTGTGAAACTAATGGCCTGTGAAATCTCAGAACGAATAGTTAGAACCATAGTTGGTGTTTGGTATTTATATGTGATGTTTCTTATACTGATAAATTATCATATTTCAAGTATTTCTGCTTATGAAACTCATCCTTTTTATTGGTACATTCTCTTTTACTCATTCAAGCAACTACATTTATAATTCCAAGTCCACAAGATTTCAAGTCTTTTACTGGTAAGTCACCTACTGTGCAATCACTCACAAGGTTCTGGATTTACTACAGGAGGAAAAAGAGAAAATATATAGTTTGAGTTAAAATTATTGATAAAAGATAATATTCTAACACCTTGAATAAATCCTAATAAAGGTTTTCTTCATTGTAATATAACAAAAATTATCTTAGAGATAGATAGTACAGAAATATTATCTGTATTTTATAAATGAAAAAGATGTGCTTTGTGAAGTTGAATGACTTACCCAGGGTCTCATGTCTTAAATTCAAGTGATCCCTCTTCAAAGATGGTCATATACTTATCATATTTCTAAATGTTTTCCAATGAGATTATGAGATCAGACTTGCTATTGATTTTGGATTTCTTTTTTTTTTTTTAATTGGGGTGACAATGGTTCGTAAAATTACATAGATTTCAGGTGTACAATTCTGTATTACATCATCTATAAATCCCATTGTATGTTCACCACCCAGAGTCAGTTATCCTTCCATTACCATATATTTGATCCCCCTTACCCTCATCTCCCACCCCCCCACTCCCTTTACTTCAGTTCTGTCACTTATGATCTATGTTGCTGTACGCAGATGACTGCCTTTTTGACAGTTTTTAAAATCTATATAGTGGGGATAATAAGGAGAATTTACCACTTAGGATAAAGTTGATAAAAGGTAGATACATTATTTACTAATGTACTTAACATTTAGTAACCTCTCAATAAATGTTAGCTATTAGTTTTCTTTGGCTTTTAATTTTAAGGGAGGATAGATTTATAGTGCAGTAAAAATGCAGAGCCTTAGGGAGTATCATTTATGTTAAATTTTACGATAATTTCATTCTCTAGAGCACAATACAATAAAATTTGGGTGGTATCCTAAGAGTTGTACAATGCGGTAACTTCAATTTTTTTTAAGAACTGCTAGATGAACTTTAGCAGGAAAGTAGCATCTTATGACATGCTTAGCATTTGGAGACAAGTTTCTTTTAGGAAAGTAGCATCTTATGACATACTTAGCATTGGAGACAAGTTTCTGTCTCACGTGTTTTCCCTTGGATCCAACTAAAGTTCAACTACAGATTTCTACTAACCTAAATAAGTAAATAATTATATTGAGCCTCCTAAACTTAACTGTAAAGAAGGAATGGATAATTATTCAGTCACTGGTATATAATTTATTGAGTCTAAAAAGATGGAGACTAGAATTAACCCTTGGTATTTGTAGATGTAACACTTTAATTTTAGACCACATTTCCCAAGTAAATTTCTGGAAATTTATAAACCCAATGATTTTGAAAGAGTATTTGGGGTAATAAAAGACACAAGGTAATGATGGTAGATGGGTTTTATTGTCAAATTAGCTGTAAATATTTTGAGTTAAACAAATCAAAACAGCTCTCTATTGTAGACCTTCTTAGATCTCTTATTCCAAGTTGTGTTTTGAAGCTCTAAAAGGGTATGTACCATCTATATTTCCCAAATACTTTAGTCTAATGATCAACTTTTCTATTTATCCTTCTCTATACAGATATGTTTAAAGAAAAACAAAACTTATTTCAGTGCATCGTTAGACAATTTATATCAAATTTTCAAAGCCAATGACACATAACCATTCATATATTTTTTCCCAAATCAGAAATTTGATTCAACTGCAAGACTTAAAAATAGAAGCAAGACTCTTTCTTAACCAGTAAGCTAGCCGACTTTCCACATCGCCATTGCCTTATTAAAAGGTTTGTAGTTCTCACCTTACTACAACATAAATAATAGCCGTGATGAATTGATATGGAAACCCATTCCTTCATAAAATATGACCATGAAATAAAAAGCAACTGCTAATGCTGTGTTTATAAATAAAAACAAGGCCAGGGCATCAAAGAAGGATGGTTCTTAAGATTAATAAATACGTTTTAGAGGTATTTATAAAATTAGAGATTCAGATAGTTCTTGGTCTACTAGAACTATGATGTATATTTAAGGAAATTCTTTGTAAACAATCTAGGTTCAGGTGAATTTTACAGAAGTTATTGAGCAATTATTCTCTGGGGCAATAATTCTTCCATTAATCTCAAACTGTCAGGAAAAAAAGTGATAATAGCTATTAGTGAACTGCAACATTTAGAATAAAATCTATATTATGTTTGCCTTAAGCCTGCTTTTGGACATATCAATAATTGTAATATTATCTTGGATAGTGCTACAGATTGCATCTCTTCATGTTAATGAATCAATAACTGCCAATGCACAAGAGTATCATTCATTGTTTGACCAAGAGAAGGTTCTTAGTATTGTGGTCTTTTATTTCATCCATCTATTTAAAAGTAAATTTCAAATATTAGCCTAAAACTGTTTTGTTTGTATTTTTGTTTTGTTCCATTATAATTAAATTTTTAATTTTGAGACAACTCTAGATTCATATGTGTTATAAGAAATAATAGAGAGAGCTCTCATGTTCCCTTTATTCACTTCCCCCCAATGGTAACACCTTGGAAAACTATAACACAATATTACAGCCAGCATATTGTCATTGAAAGAGTCAAGATACAAAACACTTACATATTGAACTACCTTTGCATTTTTAGAATAAACTTCACTTGATTCATAATGTAGGATTCTTTTTTATATACTGCTGAATTCTATTTGTTAATATTTTGTTAAGGATTTTATATCTACATGCCTGAAAGATATTGGTCTCTGGTTTTCCTTCTTTCAATTTTTTGGATGATATTTTCTTGTTATCTTTATGTTATTGATTTCTAGTTTCATTCATTGATTTCTAGTTCATTATGGTTGGAGAACACAATCTGTATGATTTCAATTTTTAAAGATTTGTTTAGGATGGTTTTATGGTCTACAAGATGGTCTATCTTAAAACATGTTTTGTATTAAGCACTCAAAAAGAATGTTTACCATTTTGTTGTTGGGTGAAGAGTTCTAAAATATCAATTAGATTCTTTTGGTTGATGGTGTTGTTGAGTTCTTCTATATCCTTGTAGATATTCTGTCAAGTCCTATCAATTGTTGAGAAAGGGGTATTAAAGTCTCCATCTATAATTGTGGATCTGTCTATTTTTCCTTTCAGTTCTATTAGTTTTTGCTTCATATATTTTGGAGCTTTTTTTGTCTGGTACATACTTATTTAGGATTGCTATGTCTTCTTGGTGGAATGATTCATTTATCATTATGTAATGTCCCTCTCTGTTAGCTCAGTGTCACTATCTAATGATTGTCCTTTTTCACTAAAATATGATATTTTCTTAGTATGCTGAGTGACTTTTTGCCTGAAACTTGAATGTTTTGAATATTATGAGATTCTGGATCTTATTAAATCTTCTATTTTAACTGGCTTTCTCTGACTCAACTCCAGCAAAGGAAGGGAAAACAAACACTGCCTCATCAGAACTAGTTGGGGAAAGAAGTCGTTCCCCACTTGACCAGACTCCCCGCTAGTCCTCTTCACCGTGCTGGCTGTGAGAGATAGGAATGACTCATTTCTGCCCCACTTGGCCTCCACTAGCATCACGGATTGGATGGCCTCAGTATCGCTGGGTAATAGTTGAGTTCCTGCCTCCCTACTAGGTTTCCTCTAACACAAGTTCAGCAGAGAAGAAGAGAGGCATCTCTTTGCTGCCAGGTAGGTGTGGAAATGCAGCTCCCCTGCATGGCTTCCATATAACGTAGGGGGAGTGGTCCCTTACTTCCTGGTTGGGATGCACATCTCTGTTTCCTGCTCAGTCTCTTCTGACATCCTCCTGGCTGGGGCATCGGTATACATTGTTACAGCCTGGCAAGGGTGGAGGCCTAGTCATCCCAACCAGCCTTTATTGGCATGGGTGGGGGTTGTGCCACAGGGTTTCTTTTTTTGTATTTTTTGGTGTATGAAAGGAGTGTAATGGTTATTGCTTGAAAGTTTTCTGCCCCTTTCCTTGTCTTTTGGCTAGAGAGAGCAGGTTTTGTTGTTTGTTTTTGTTGGTTTGTTTTTGTCTGCACCTCTTGCTGTTGCCAGGTCTTTTTTTTTGGCTTTTCCAGCTTCAAATCTTGGATGTATGAGACAAACAGAAAAAAAAAACAAACAAGAGACTCACCACCATGTCAAGAGATCCCAGACTTTCTAGCTATTCTGCCTTATCTTCATCATTTATATTATTTTGTTTCTTTTCTATAAAATATCCAGAGATTTTAGTTATACTGAGAAAGGAGAATAGGGAAAAGTGTATTTACTCTATTTTACCAGAAGTGGAAGTCTATGTACTTTTATTAATTTTTTATTGTAATTCTTCTTTAGTTTTCGGTCATCCAAAAAATTCTGTTTTTACACAAGGATTTCTTCCAAGAAATCCACACAGAGTACAATGATTAGTGCTGGGCCTCATAACAGAGGCAAGATTGGAAGTGTATGAGAGATCTAAGCTCCACTATGGCAACTTAGAAAACTCAGAATGGGACATACTTATGTAATATTTCTGATGCATTCTGAAGTATGACGGTAATTTAGAGGAAAAGCACTTGTGTGGCAAATGCTTTTTTTTTTTTTTTTTTTTTTTTTGTATTGAGGGCTAACTAACCATGTTTTTTATGGAATGCCATTTTACCAGAATGCATATTTGAGAGATAAACCATGGTCATTCAGACTTAGGCATTTGACAGACATTGTCTGGAAAGCGAACAACAGAAAGTAAGAGTTGTAAGTAGACACTGAAGCTAAAATATTTTAGATAATTCACTATGGAAGATTACAAAACAGTCCTTTCTACATATACATGGGACATAGTTAATTTGTCTTTGGTATCCTGACATCTCTCAACTCATATTTGCTAAATGAATAAATGCATGAATATAGAATTCTGCTTTTTCATTGCAGTGTTTCGTTGCTAATGAGTGGTGACATTTTTTTCAAGATTTGTCTCAAGAAAATGAAATCTCCATGTGTCTAATACCTAACTCTATACCTGGAAGAGGTGCATTATTATTTTGCTCCTTGAAGATCTTCCAGGACCTTAACTTGAATTATTGGAAAATGAGATTTTCTTTAGCAAATAGCTATTTTATAGCAGTCCCTATTTTATTTCAGACTTTTAAAAAAGGCAACATTATCTCCTGATTAAAGAATCACATTCAAAATAAACCCACTTAGAAAGTAATACAGAGGACATCTGTTTGAATTCCCTACGTGTTATAGGACAGGTCCTACCTATTTGCCCTGAGAATTTGGAGTAAAGAGAAGAAAGCTTATCCTTTAAGTCCAATGAGATGTATCAGCTCATTCAACTGGAAAGAGACAGATTGTCACCTAAACTCATTGGAATAACTACTAAAAATGGTGCTTTAGCTTAATCAGTGAATATTAAACATTATGAGACTGTCGTAAGAATTAAATAATATAATGTGTAAGAATTAGACTATCTGGCACGTAAGGATTTTTATTATTGTTATTATGATCAGGATTGTTTCCCAATCAGAATATCAACAGTGTTGGTAAGGAGGTAATTCTAGGGGGTTAAGTAATCCAGGTTTGGAAAAGTTTTCCTGATCTGGATGAATTATCTGTCAAAATCCTCCACCTCTGTTCTGGATCAGTGTATACCAGTCTATACCAAGCCACTCAGCTTTCTCGGACTCCCTCAGAATTGGTACAGATGTGTAGGGGCCATCTGATCACTTGAATGTTTCACCCTGTTTAAACAGTGTCCTTTGTGTTCTGGTCTGTACAACCAGTAACAATTGAATTTATTTTTTTGAGTTCAGTGTGATCATTTCTGGATGTCCTAAGAAAGCCCATTTCTCAGGCAGAGAGATTGAAAAATAGGTTATTCTTTGAGATTTCATTTTGACAGGCTGCTGGCCTTTCTCTTCAAATATGCACAGTGCAACCTTATAACAGTATTCAAAACTTCCCTTCCCTTTTACTTAAAGCTCAGAACTCATTTACCACTCTCTAGACTGTTCCTCAAGAAATCCTAGCAAATGAAGCGGTAAGACACTTCCCAGTGACATGTTTGACAGTCACAATAAATTAGACAGGATTGAAGGGCTGGATACAGGGGAAAAAGGTTCTAGAGACTCATAATAGCAGGTTTGCTTTTTTTTTTTTTTTTTTTTTTGGAAAAGCTGTTATATGAAGACAAACTAGATTTTTTATGGTGTAGAGCTTAAGAGGACAAAACAAGGACCAATTATTAGAAATTAATGGTAGACATTTCAGAATCTTCCTTGATGTGTTGCTCCCCTTTCTGCCTCATAATCCCTCACCAGGAGCTTCTGGCACGCTATACTCTAGAGCAGGGGTGTCCAAACTTTTTTCAACGTTTTTCACCAAGGGCCATATGTGTTAAAATACACAAACAGCCCGGCCACTCAAGGTGAAGTACATATTGCCTCACCTGGTTTATTTAAATAAACTAAATATATTTTTGGAATTTGCTGTGGGCCAATTAACAATGGATCATGGGCCGCAATTGGCCCGCGGGTCGCAGTTTGGACACCCCTGCTCTAGAGCATACACGTTTCTATACTCTAACCGACTCATCTTCATCTCATTCTCCTTACCTTAAAACAAGCCCTCACCATCCATCGTCCCCCCATTAGCTCATTGATTAATCTTTGTGCATTCTGCGAAGGCCACTTGCTTCATATCTTTCTGAAATATTGATAGACTTACATCTCTCCTGCTTAAAAACCTCTCATGACTAGTTGTCCACAGCAGTGTTTCACCAAACAAGGTATGTAGACATAGTCTTCAAGATCCGAACATTTTGTCATGATTGTTAAACACTGGGTTTTCAAATATATCTCTTTTCTGGGGAAGATATGAAAGACATTTACATAGAATAAAGTTTAGCTTCTTAATTCCTTAGGAATCTGTGGACATATCCTTAGGGGCTTATACCTTTTTACATTTTTTCCTTCATAGAAGATTGAGAAACACTGGTGTGCATGGTATATTTTGAACTCTTTAGACCTCTTGTTATTTCCCACTACAAACTCAATATTCTAGCCAGATACAACGTCTCATTTTCTGTTTTGTGGAACAGGCATTGCCTTTGCCTTTGTCTCCTTGTTTTTGGGAAATCTCCTGGAAGGCTATTGATCTCCAGAAATGCTATCTATTTCTCAGTCTATCAGTAGAATTTTTCTTTTCCACCCTTCTCCCTCCCTAGTTTTCCACTACACCTAGCTTATCATGATTTATTTTTTCAGGTACCAGTCTATACTTGATTTCTAAGCTAATTGTCAGAAAAATTACTGATTGATAACTGATTGTCAATAGTGAATTAGTTTAGCATAGTAATAGCTGTAATTTATTGAATACATATTTTACATTTACATGTGTTATATCACTCAGTCCTTACATGAACCCATAAATTATTATTCATATCCGTAATTTTTTAGATGATGAAACTAAGGCCCAGCAGTAAAATAACTTACTTAAGGGAACACATCCAAAAAATGATGGAGTTTGAATGAAATTCCAGTCAGTTTGACTGCCTTTGACCACTTCAGTAAATAGCCAGACCTCCCTCACCCTCCAACAGACACACTAGTGCTGATTTTGCATCAGCCTATTAGACTATTACAAACTGTGAAGTGCAGGATACCATGGGTAGTCTTTGAATCTAATAGCCCCCACTCCATGGGGAACAACTGTTTAACCTAATCGTAATGCATTCTCATTTTTCTTTGCCTTATCTAAAAACATGAGTCTCTTTTACACAATTTATAAATTGCACATCTTTAATATTTATTTCAGCATTTAAATCTAAGAGAAAAACTGAGGAAACATACGCAGATAACTTTAGTAGGAAACACAACAGCTCCTCTATCCCAGGACTGGCTGAGAGAATTTGTTCTATGGGCCGTACATGACATACCACTCACAAGGCCCAAAATAAAAAAGGGCAGCAATAACTGTGATGTTCATGAAAAACCAACCACTCAATTCCACCTGCGTTTATTGAGAGAGTAGGGTCCAATGCTTGCTTATGCTCCTGCTTCCCCAGTCCTGTTCCCCTTGCAGCTGTAGTCACTTGAGCACTCCTAGTAGGCCAAGACATCCCGCATGCCACCCTGTCTGAGTTTTCAGATAAAATGTGTCTCTCCAATGAGCAGAACAAAAGTTACTCCCAGATCTTTTTGTCTATTATCCCTCCCCACTGAAAAGAACCAATGTTTCTTGGAGATGTGGCTGAATCCAGATCTGGGGCAGTGTAGGTACAAGATGACTCTAGAATATTTTATTATATTAGGAAGAAAGAAAGTGCTAAAAAAAATGATGGGAATATGAAACAAAGACATAAGAGCCAGCTTGAAGGTGTGCCCACAGGTGAAATCTGGGACCATTTAAGCACCAAGATAATTATGCAACTTAATGAATTATACACCATGGAAAAAATGGAAAGTCTTTACTCCATATAATAGATGGATAGATGATAGATAGATACATATAGATAGATAAATAATAGAGAATGAAAGAAGGAAGGAAAAAAGGAAGGAAGGAATGAAAAGAAGGAAGGAAGAAAATAAGGAAGGAAGGAAAGAAAGAAAGGCGGGCAGGCTCTTGCTAATAGTGGAATCCTGAGTTCTGGCTAATAAATGTAAAGGGAGTGATGAAGTTGGAAAGTCATCATTTTGTAGCATTCAATGGATGGTAACTGCAGGAGGAAAGTGTAATGAGCAGCAAGATATTTGCATTGTCTTAAAAAATGTCTCCCTGTAGTCAATTTATTAGTTGGAGAGGGGGAAAAAGTAATTATACAGTGGGGAAATTGGACCATACCTGGAGCAGGTGATCAAATTAATATCATCAATGCGAGACAGATGGTCATCATGTGCGTACAGATGTGGCACCCTCTTAGAAAGACACAAAATCACCTATGTAGAATTCTGGCTAAGAATGAATTCATGAGGAAACAGCAGACAAACTCAAATTGAGGAAAATTCTATTTTAAAATAGGGGGAGAAACTGTATTCCCCCAAAATGTCAATCTCATAGAAAAAAAAAAAAAAAAAAGGCTGTGAAAATAGTTCAGATAAAAGAAGGCTAGTGATACAAGACAACTGAATACTTCCTGACTTTAGACTGGCTCCTATTAGAGAGGAAAAAAAAAATGCTATAAAGAATATTCTTAGTTCTATTGAAAAAAAATTGGAATATAAACATTAAATTAGAATAAATCATTATATTGATATAGAATTTCCTGAGGTTGATAACTGTTCTGTAGTTATGTGAGAGAATATTCCTGTTCTAAGTAAAAACACACTGAAATGTCCAGGGATAGATGATTCTGATCTATACATTTTACCCTCAAAAAATAAGGTTAAGATTGGGATACAGAGGAAGAAAGCAAACAAGATAACATGTAAACAATAAGTGAATGTGGATCAAAGGTATGTGTGTGTTTTTTGTACTGTTTTTATTGTTGCAATTTTTTCTGTAAGTTTAAAATTATGTCTGAAATAAATGTTTAAAGAAAAGAGTAACAAAAAATGTGTCCCTGGTCAGGAAAAGCCCTTGTTAGAGATCAGATAATTGTTTTCTAACATTTTTCCACCAGTACATTGACTTCATGTAACAATCATGCTTAAGCTAAATTGTGGCTTAGGTGCAACTTGAAGTACCTTAGATATTATTTATATATTCAGTTATCTATACTTATTGAACACCTATTATGTGCCAGATAATGTGCTACAATATGCCTTTTCTCTCCTCCTCAAGAAACCATACTAGAACTGTGTGAATGAGAATAATTATTGGGGGGAAAAAAAGCAAGAAAATAATTCACAAACAATTTATTAGTGGTAGCAAGTTACTTGCAATAAGCCTGATGTTCTCTACTCATCTCTGTGCATTAGAAACTCATTTGAAAGCCACTGGCTGCGTTGACACAGCCCATGTCACTTTTCTTTATTGATTTGAGAGCCAGAGAAATGAGGCTCCATCTTATTTCTGTGACCTGCCCATGTTCCTTAATAACAAAATCCATGCTTTCTCACTGCCAAAAAAAATCTGTTTGAGATACCTGTGAAGTCCTCCCTCCAGTTCCTTTTAGTATAAAGGCCCACTTTGCAATGTCATTAAGTCAGCATTTGGCATCCTGTTAAACCCTACACAGTCTACAAGGACACCCAATCCTCCCAGATGGTGACTGTCAGTTTGTATGTATGCCTTTGCCTTAGCTTGTAGTATCTGAGACTCCTGATCACCATGCTTTGCCTTCTTACGTGATATTATTGAAAGACCAGCTAGATATTGTCCACCTTCAAGAAACGCTCAGCCCACTCTGAGTCATCAGAGTACAATCGAAAGGATTCTTGGATTTTGGCACTCGACAAATTTAGGAACAGATGTAGCTCTGCCACTTACCGGATGAGCAATGGTAGCCAAATTACTTAATGGCTCTGATCCTGTTTCCTTTCTTTAAACTGGAAATAAGGAGCCCATCTTCCTCAGAGGATGATTGTAAGAATTAAGTGAGATAGTGCTACACAAAATATTTGGTACCATGCTTTGCATATAGCGATTACTTGGAAAACATTAATCATTCATATTATTTTAGGAAGGTAAAAATCATTTTTTATTTTAGCAGCTCACACTGGGATTCCTCCTTAGGATGATATTCTCCTTGTTTAAGTTGCTTCTGAGGGAGAGTAAGGCCTTGAGGTTATGGATTGGAAGGATACAGGGAAATGAAAGAGACAGTGAAACTACTGTGCACAGTTGAGCAACAGAAGTTAAAGTTAAAAACAGCAATTAATGACAAGAAAAAAAGTAAAGGAAAAAGAAATAAGGGGAGAGACAAAGGTTTTTCCACATGGTAGGATGCCAACAAGTTTTTAGGAGGTGGAATGTTAAATTTTGAGTCGCCTGCCTTGCCACAAGTTAGTACCCTATGTCTTTCCAAACATCCAGTTAAAACTGTGACTGGAGTTAATATTCTTGTTTTTGTTTGTTTTGTTTATAGGTTTGTTTCCATAATGCAAATTGAAGTGAAGTGGATGGGTTTCATGAGTGCTACAGCGTTGAGCAGAGAAGAATGAACAGATGCTGAAGGGAAGATGCAAGCAAGATTTGCCGCCAAAATAGGTAGGACCCAAAAGAAACTGTGAAAAGGAATCTCTGATGAAGCACAGAATCTTAAGAAATAATGGGATGGGAGCTTAACCTCACATGTGGGTTTTATCTTTATTATAGTTAAGAGAATAGACTTGTCTCAAAGAGCCTAGTGTACAGAATATCTTAAATTAGATAAAACACTAAAACTTAGAAAAGTATAATAGGTTTACAGTCCTATATTTACACGCATAATTCCAAAATGCAAAAAGATCTGAAAGTGTATTATTTTGTTTGATACTAATACTCTTTTCTTGGAAAAAACAACAACACCTGACTTTATTCATCATTAGGCTGCCTGTTATCTCTATTTATTGCCATAGTGGGTATATTTATACATTTTGCTAAAGAGTTTTTAACATGTTGGATTATGATATGCTGCCCAGACTCTGCCAGGATTGTTGGCCATCTATGTCTGCATGTCACACGTTCTTACCCAACTCAGAACATTCGGAATTCTCAAACACTTCTGGGTTAGGGTTTTGCATAAGAGATTGTAAACATAAATTTGGAAAAGAGGAAATTTTAAATACGTGAAAAGTTGGATTACCTTCCAGTGTATTTCGAAAGCTGAAGTTGGCCGTTTTATCCATGGAACCCGATTCATACTGGGTCAAACTCAGGCAAAATTCCACATCAGCTGAGGAAGGGAGCCGCTGGGTCCTGGCTTTGTCGTGGTTTCCAGGATTGCGCAGCAACGGTCCCTCCGGAGTTCCATTGCATAAAGCCTGACGGCTGTTGTACTCTTCCAAATGGCTACAGATGATCTGCATAAAACACCTTTATGTTAAAAAACTTGTCACCACCTCTAAGTCAAAAAGAGAAGGTAGGGAGGTTGAGATTCCTGATTATCACATTTGGATTTCTAATCATCAGGAGATTAATAATTTAAAGTAAATTGTTAAAGGAAGCAGTTTTCTGAGGGTTGCCAAAGAAACCGTGAAAGTTACAACCTAGAAGAGAGTTGTAGTCTTGCATCTGCCACTTAAGAAAACACGAATTCCCTAGGCCTCATCTATCATATGGGATAATAATAACTACTTCATATGATTTTTTTAACTTTTTTTTTTTATGAGAAAATTAATTTGACAAACATTTGTTAAATTTCTGTTGTGCGACATCACTGGTTACATGCCCCTGAAGCTAGCCCAGAGTTTAAGTCTGCACCCTCTTATTTTATCTTTTTATATTTTCTCTTTGGCTATAACAACTAGTTTTATGGCTTAAATGGCAACCACATGATAAAAACTATCTTACTCCTATCTCTAGTCCAAAACTATTCTTCTGAACTCTAAACCTGTATATGTATCTCTGATTTCATTTTTCAGTGTTATTTTATGCATCTTAAATGTAACATTAAAAATCCAAAATCTGTTCCTCTCCTTATATTTCCTGTCATAACAACAACCCTGTAACTCAAACCAGAAACCAATAAATCATCATGTTTAAGCCAGAAACTGGTGAATTATTGTTTGTATTTTATTCTCCTTTGTCTTTCACATTGAAACATCAGCCTATATTGTCAGTTCTTTCTCCAGAGAATACCTTGAATCTGACAGCCATTCGCCATTTGTTTACAAATCATGTGATCCTACTGCTAAATGCAGACTGGCTCCTCTTCTCTGGGCATTGTGGGTACTTCTCTGTCCCATGCTTTTGTTTATGCTTAAGAATGCCCACTCCTTGCCATGTATCTGATATTCTACCTAATTTATAAGTCCAAGGAAATATTTTAGAAAAAAACACATTATAGACTTTGATTTAAAAAGTAATTCAAATGGTCTGACTCTAAGTATGAAGAAGTTTTAGGGACTATCATCAACTTCCTTTACTTACAGTTTCCTTTATATGTGGGGGAACAGTAAACTATGATAAAAATACTTGATGAAATAAGTCAAAAGCAGCTCTTTCAATAAGTATAAAATAAAAATTCTAAGTTCTTAATAATATCATAATTTAATTGGTAGATTTGTTTTTTTCTCAGGGGTATATAAATCTTCATCTTAAAATCACTGATGTCTTAGATTCAATGAGAGCAGGTAACTAGGTAGCGAGAGAACAATTCTAAACCAAAACGTAAGTGCAATAGAAAGCAGCCTGCCATCACTGACTGTTCACAATGGGCACATACTTTCATAGGAGACCTGCGTGCACTGAGTAGGTAACATCTTTGTCAAAGTTAAATTTTGTTTACTATAATCTACCTTAATAAACAATCAGTATCACCTCCCTTAAAAAGATATAGTCTCCATGAGGACAACTTTCCTTTTTTATTATTATTGTTGATTCTCAGGTTCTAGAATAGAGGCTCAATAGATATTTGATGGATGGATGACAAATCAATGAATAAACCAATGAATGTTCAACTACAAATATCTTGAACACCTTTTGTTCCTAGTCCTGTTATTGGTACCAACATCTACCCTAGAAAGTATTTGCAGAAAATTATCATTTTTATTAAATATATATTGCGGCCCTACTTTCTCCAAGACCATGAGGAAGGCATCACTGTGTTCATATTTTAAAATTTGCACCTTGATTGTTTATATTTTTATCCCTATTTTAATGATGGGGAAACTGAGTCAGTATGGGAGAGTTCAAAAGGCTAGTAGGATCTCAAACCCTCGGCATGATTAATAATTTTATAGACAACAGATAAGGCACATAGAACAATGTTTTATGAGTGAGAAGACTTCCAGGCCAGCTGTTTGCACAACAGTTAAAAATAAGCAAGACAATCCTATCAGTCTGTTGCTCCAGTGCGTTTGCAATCTATAGGAATGTAAAAGCAAATTAAATCACCATCAACTAGAACTGAATGAGCCACGCATCCCAGGTATGGCTGCTACTGTGTTAAATGAGATACACTTAGAGAAGTTTTTAATTTTTGGTCACTAAGATATCATTTATGAGTTGAAGCATTGTGAGGGGGAAAAATCAGGGTCTAAATTCAGGTAGATGTGGACTTCAGTTCTGGCAAAACTACATACTAGCAGTATCAATGAGCACATTACTTAGACTTGCTAAGTCTCAATTTCCTCAACTGTCATATGAAATAATGTTAAATATAATATGAAATAAATAAATATGCTATTTTATATAATATGTTATTAATATATTGATAATATAATACATAATAATATGAAATAACACAGTCTCTGGCTCAACAAATGTCAGTTTCTAGTTTTCTTCATACTTCAATACACTTCTCAATCCTTTTATCTATGCATAATTGAGAGCTAGAACAGTTAGTTAGGTGACTAGTCTAAGGTCATAGGATGTTTACAGCTAGAGCTAGAAAATTAATACACAGTCCTCCTGATTCCAAAGCTATATTCACTACATTTATTACTGCCTGTAAATGGCATAGGGATGGCTGAGTAAAGCTAACCTAACTTTTGCATTGAATGTAATACATTGGATTCCTTTAGAGGGTCGATTAACTAGACATCACAACAGGTACCTAGACAAAACAACTTTCATTCCTGTTTGAATAATAAAACATCTCAGGGTATTTTCAAAAGATCCGACTGCCTAAAAGACTCCTACAGCAGACTTAAATTAGAGAGGTTTGACTGGAACTATAACTGCCAAGTGACTAAGTGTTCAGATGTCTGGATGTATTAGTACCAAGGAGGAAATCTACCTTGGTTCCAGAAATAATTTGAAAAACTTAACCCCTAATCCTTGTCTTTACATTTGATGCAGAAGTAGAAACAAGGTAGGAGAAATTGTTAGCACTAATGTTTTGATCATGTAGGTCATTCAGAAAGACATGGTTCCCGATATTGACTCTATTAGCTACATGACCTTTGGGAAATTATTTAAGCTCTCTGAGTATGAAGGCTTTTCATTTGTAACTGGAGATTATAACAACATTCTATGAAGGATCAAATAATCCAACATATGTAAAGCAGTTAGTTTATAGTGCCGGATACAGTGTTCAGTAATCACAGCTCTTATTATTTAATACAAGATGATTGGGTAGGCTACCAAATTGTTTTTAAATCAGCCTCTGTAATACTGGTTGAATATTCATTATTGTAACTAACATTGATATATCATATAAAGATATATTATGATAATTATTGCCACACCTGGAACTCAAAGAATGTGTCAGCTACTAGTCATTTTACATGAACAGATTTCATTAAATCATTTCCCAGTAATGCTCTATGATATATTATTCTAATTTTAGAGAAAAGGGGTCTCAGAATAAATATCTTGTCCAGGATCTCGCAGCTAAGCAAGTTACAAAAGTCTACTGAAACTCATGAGTGCATGAGTCAAGAGGTTATACCCTTTCCACTACATTATTCTGCTTTCCATTCCATTTATTATCGCTATTAACACAGAAAATAAGCACATATGATTATTGTGCCCTAATTTTTTGTTGTTTTTGAGAAAAATCAAAGGCCAAAGATCCTAAATAACTTGTTCAATATCGTCTAGTAAGTGGCAGAGGTCTTCTGACGAGGAATTTGTTCTTTCTCTATTTCAACACAGGTGGTTTAAAATATATGATAAGAGGGAAAAAAATCAAGTGTCCCAAGTCAAATGAAAAAAAAGGAGATAGAAATACAAAACAGATGTGTTAATGGAGAAGGTGAACCTAGATAGTACTCCATTAAATTAAAAAAAAAAAGCAATAAACTACCAGTTATTAAAAGCTTTCAGGAGCAAAAATTCTATTATGGCAATTGAGGTTTTAGCTGAGAAAAAAACAAAAAGTAAACCATATGACATTCCACAGAATCTTTTTCATAAAGAAAAAAGAGCTGTTGCCATAGTTACCTAAACCCATGACTCTCTGCTGAAATGTGACTTTTTTTCTTCCCACTGTTTTCCTTCCACGTGATATGCTTTTCACCTGATGAGTGAATTCCCTGACCACATTACACTCATGTCTATCACCTAGGAAATGTGTTTCCTCTTTATTTTGATCCATCACGACACAGCTACTCTTGATCTACCTTTTATGTTCATGGCTAGCTTGCCTGCTGCTTGAATAACATTGGATCTAATTGTATTGAACATAGGTATTTGTACGTTAATGTTACGAAGCACCACCCCCATTTCCAAAAATAATGGGCTATTTTAATTTATGACAGACATGCTTCTACTTGAAAAACTCTTAACACTAAACAAACAAATGAACAGACACAAAAAAGATGTGAATTCTGAATATAAGCTTTTTAAGAAAACTAACATTAATTACCTGATATATATGTGTGTATGTGTGTGTGTGTGTGTATATATATATATATAATTTTATGCAATAGAAAACCCTACCAGTAAATATTATTAATCACACTTACAACTCAGATGTAACTTACTTGATCTTCTTTATTGTGTACTGTCTTTTTTTTTTGGCATGCACACACACATGTAGAAACCCAGAGAAAATTATACAAAATGTTTTATTCTAGACTTTGAATAAGTTGCTGCTTATATTGGCATTATTGTGTCCTTGGCCTTAGAGAGCCAATACTATAAAGAAGTGCGGTGTAAGGTTCTAGAAATCCAGCCACGCAGAATTTAATTTTTGATGAATATTAACATCGGAACTAACATTTCTTTGATTTTTAATTTTTTGAATTCAACATACATTTATAAAGCCCAGTGTATGTATATGACATGATCTTGGGCTGGTTGGATATAAAAATAAATGAGAAATTGCCTCTACCATGGTACAACTGGCAGTCTGGTAGCCAAAGATAGGTTTGAAACAATTACATGTACTGAAGAGTTATAGGTGCTATAATATAGATCTGTATAAAGTGTAATGATAGCACGAAAGGACGAGGGCCAATTCTACCTGAGTAAGGGATGTGGATCAGTAAAAGTCGAATGGAGTGTTTTCATTATAACATGAATAAGAAGGACCTGTATCAGTATATCTACACTAGTTGTCTGTGCAATTGAATTTGGACGGAGTCAAAGTGATTACAAGTCAAAATTCACATCCATAAATTAGTGGCTTATTCGATCCCTTCTGAGCCTAAATGGTTCCTTATAAACAGGGAACAACATGGTTGACTTGAAATAGCACTGGAGTTAGAGGCACTGGGTCTGAGTCCTCAACTGTGTGACCTTGGACAACTCTTCCTACATTTTTAGGCCTTTCTATCTTCTTTTATAAAATGTGGGTACTATTAGATACTACTGAGGGTCTCTTAGGCTCAAGAGTTCATAAATGCTATGAATCTCGAAAACCTCTATTTTTGTGTCAAGTGAAAAATATCCGAAATCAAGGGGAGAAATGGAAACTTTGTATCAAAGGGGCCATTAGTCGAGCTAATTTGGAAGGTATAAATGAACTCACTGAGTATGGAAGCTCTGTGATCTCATCTCACATAAAATAGTCTAGTCCTTGATTGGAGCGTTTGATTCAGGCAAAAGCATTTAAACCAGTGGTGTGCTTATTACAGAACCTGAGTTTGTAAAGTGAAGGAGATACTGAAACAATTTCATATTAATTGAATCAGCAATTCTCAGTGCTGGCTGCACGTTAGAATCATATGAGAAGGTTTTAAAAATGTAGATGCCTGGACTTCACAGTGGACGACCTGGAAGTGATTTTTCAGCAGAAGTCGTATGGGTGGAGCTCACGCACTTGATTTTGTTTTGCTTTTGAATGCTCCTTACATGATTTAGATGCTGAGAACTGCTGAATTAAATCAATAAAATAACTGATCTTAATTTTTAAACTACTGTAACCAGAGAGGCTGTGCGAAGGAATGGAAACAAGCCAACTAGAGTTGGGTAACTGTCACTTCACACAGTGATACCACTCACAGTAGGTAGAAAAAATGTTCGTTCATTTCACTTTCCTTATTTAAGCTGTCGATCGCTTGTTTTTCTTCAATGGTCTTTGTCCACTCTATTTCCTGATTTTATTTTTAACACCAGTTACTGCAGAACAGTTTAATCATAGAACAATAGTGAAACCTAATGTTTTAACAGTTTCAGTCCAGTGTTTACCTACTAGACCCAAAAAGTTTTATTTAGAAATAGAACGAGCCATAATCATAAAGAAAAAAAAATAAAGGAAACAATTTCCACTCAATAAATAACAAATGATTAGAAAACAATTACAAACCTAATTCTGGGTCTCGCCAAGTAGCATACATCTCATGTAATTAAATATCAATTAGTATCTATCTAATAAGCTTTAGTGTGGATGTTATAACTTGCTTGGAATTTAGATAATCCTCCAGCCTTTTTGGGTCAAGTGAAGTTGTACAGTTAAGGAAAGCATTATAAGTGACTGAACACCCCACATCCAAGCTTACCAATATTTTAAGCAGTAACAAAGGATGTGAGAGATAGATGAGAGTTTTGTACTTTATAGATTAAGGCAGGAGGTCTGAAGTTTTATTGAAATAGATTTTTTTCCAAGCACATTTTTTCCCAGCCTTTCCTGCACAAATGCACTCATTATTCTTGGTAAATAGCTGATGTTAGTGACACAAGATATTATACAGTGACTATTTTTCAGTGGGCTTCAAGAGGCTCCATTTGGAAGGTGTGTGAACTTAGTTGTGTGGGGGATGGGAAACCATCCACATTTCAAAATTGCAGAGTGTAAGGCACAAATGCAATTCTTCTCATCTTATTTAAATCTTGGGTTTAGTTCCATAATGCACTGCTAGTCAAAAGTGCTGTATTTGAAACGTTGGGAATATGAGCAGAAAAGCATTCCTTCTGCCTTATGGTTTAAAAGGATAAACAATTAAAAGCATATTTCTTTAGTTACCTTTTGCCTCTAAGTGAAGAATTCTGAATAGGAGAAATATAAATTAAATTTCAAAGTAGCAATACCTTATATTTTTCCTCTGAAGTTTGCACATTTTAGGGAAAATTCTAATGCTACCCAATGAACAATGTGAGACAGAATGGGCCAATCCTTTGGTTAAAGACATCATAGCAGTCACATCCTTGGAAATAGCATAGGGTGGTCATGAAGCCAAGCTATCTGAGAACAAATCTTATCTCTGTTACTTTTATCTCTGATCTTATATAAGTTCCCTAATATCTGTAGCTCAGTTTTTAAATCTTTAAGAAGGGGGAAAGTTAGTAAGAGTATTAAATGAGTTAATGCACAAAAACATTTGCAGCACGGCTTCACACATGCTACATGCTCAATGAATATTAGCTATTTTCATTACTTACCTATTTGGGTCTCAGAGTCCTCATATTTTTTTAAAAAGAAGATTTAATCTAAAATAATATTCCCCAAATTTTCCTGATCATAGGACTCACCATAGCCATTTAATATATAATGACTTCCCAGGAACCTTCCCTGAAGATTCTAATCCATGGGTCTGGGATAAGGCCACGGATTTGTATATTTAATATGTGCTCTGTATGAATTTCATGGTGAAGAAAATTTCAGAAACACTGACCTAGATCGTTTATTTAATTATCTAAATATTAACTAATCTATTTATTTAATGAATACTTAATACGCCCTTACCATTTGCCAGTCACTACCTTAGGTGCTGGGGGATACAGTGATGAACTAAGTACTCTATTAGAATTTAGGAACCTAGTAGAAGATATTAGACAAATAACCACACAGATGTCTCTGTAACTATGATAGTGAAGTGTGCTCTAATAGAAAAATACAAGGTATGTTCAGAGCTCTTAATAGGGAATCTTTTCTCCTCTTGCTGAGAGAGATCAGGAGGGAGGTTTATGAAGACTTGCCTGAAGAAGTGATTGCTCAGTTTCCTTTATGCTCTGATATTGTATGTCCAGTACACCTTACCTGCCAGGAGGAGAAGAAGGATGCTGGGCTGAGTAGATTAGGGTTTGCTGCGTTGCGCCCTCCCATGTACTCATCAGTGCAAATTTCACAGTTTTCAGCATCTCTCCAATCCCAGTATGGAATGGTAAAGTTCTCATCCCTTGTCAGTGTCTGGATTTCTTGTTCCCATAGCAACAAGAAGAGTCTGTGCCAAGGCAGAAACCCTGGTGCTTCATGAGCAAAATCAATGTCTTTCCAGATTTCAGATCCCCCAAGCAGCGTGTCCCTTGACACGTAATAATGCATCCAGACAAAGAGGTCATAAATGTTGATGTCATTAAACATGGGTGATGACCCATTATTCATTTGGCCATAGGTGCCTGTGGGGATGACATAGTCTGGGCTGGTAGTATGCTTTGCTAAATTGAGGTAGGCAAGAAATTTGTTCTTCTCTGGCACACTCAAATCAAAGATGTTTCTTCTCACCAAGAGACGCTTCTCTGTGCACTTTGGTCCCCAGAAGCCAAACTTGCAGTTTCCACAGTTGAATCCCATGAAGTTGCCAAAGCACTGGCATGTCCTATTATAAAAGACGGAGGGCCAAGACTCCCGGTCATCCACCCCTGTGAAGGGGAATTGAGGCCCAAGTGGTGCATTGGACAGAACAATGTCCTGACAGGAACCCCTGCCTGAAAGCTGGCCGCAGGGACTCCCGTCACCCCCCCATGGTGGGCAGCATTCCTTCTCCATCAAGTTCTTAGAGGACACACAGGCTCGAGGGAAATGGCCAGTGGAGGCCTGGAGACTCCCCAGCAGGCAGCACAACACAGCCAGTAGCATTCTTCCTCTAGTCCTCACAAGATCTCTCTGAGCTGGGTAATTGAGCCACACAGTTCTCTTTCCAGCTACCCCTACAGTGACTCTCACATGTTCTGGCTTAGACCTATATAACACCACGCCCACCTCTGGCATCAGACACTCTCCGTCTTTATTGTAAGCTTTCGTCTTCTGAAAACCACATGACTAACTTGTCTTCGGAGTTGGCATGTATCCCACCAGTGGGATAGTCCTATGTTAAAGTGAGAAACACTATTCTCCATTAATAGTTTCTTGTGGTTAGGATAATAATAACTAATGTTAATATTAACAATAATAATGGCTGATCTACAGAAATTCAGTTAATTGACTATGAAATTAATGATGATTTTCATTTAAAAATTTGATGTCGTGTCAGGAATAGAGCTTCTCTTATTAACAAAGGTCAGTAAGGGTTAGACATTGTGAGTGTAGGGCAGCTGTTTCTCAGAGACCGTACATGGAGCCACAGCATTTGCAGAAGTCAGCTTTGGAAAAAGAGACTCTTTTCAGAGCCTATTATTGATCTATATATTTATGTATCTGATTATATTGCAGCTTATTTATTTTGTACAAAGTATCAGAAGAAAACAAAATCTTGCTGTTTCTTTTCCCTGATTATCTTGATGTATTTGGCTGTTTGCTAGCTCTCTAACCACACTCATTTTCTGATTATTCCTAAGGATAAGTCACCTTGATAGGTGGATAGTTTGCTTTATTGTGAGGACTTTTACTAGTTAATATTCCAAAGGAATCTCTCTCTCTTTCCCTATCTATCTATCTATCTATCTATCTATCTATCTATCTATCTAAGTACCTACCTATCTCTTTTTTTTTTCCCAATGCTGTAGCCATCTTGTGTCACCCATAATTTCTGGAAATCAAGAATTTATTTGAAATTTTGTTTGCAATATGGTCTTGCAAAGGAATTCTCATTTTAGTGAATTAATAAGGGTTCATATATTTATTCAACAAATATTTATTGATGATATAAATCTTTTCAGGAATTCTTTATCTTGTGTACAGTGAGCTAGATAAATTAAAATGCATAGATAAAAATATAATTTTACCACTTATGCTGATTTTCCAATGAGTAGTATAGATAATAACTATATCAGACTTTCAATGGAGGGGACATCCTTTTGAACTGAAGATCCTGCAGAGTTGCATAATTTTGGATAACAGTATTGAAATGTTATTAAGGGAGTGCCGCTTGAATAAACCTTAAAGGGTGGGCATAAATCGGAAAGGCAAACGAGAATGGAGACACTACTTCAGGTAGGGGAAACTGCAGAGATGGGAGCTATGCTTCAGGTGCAAAGTTAGAGTACTGGTTCAAATAGACTCCCCATGCTATAGGGAATACAACCGGGGATTAAAAACTAAGTGGTTTGAACTAAGGTGAGTTGAAGTTAGAGGAATGAGAGTAGTCAAATCGAAGTTCTGTCTCTGAGACTTCTTTCCTTATCCTGCTCCATACTCAAAGCAGGGTGGTCCCAAGTGAGAAAAGTGAAAGCTCTGAGGAAAGCAGCAGCGCTGGGCTCTTAGCTGCACAGTTCTAGGGAAAGGGCATCACTACGCTGGTGACGTTGCAATTTCAGCCTGTCTGTTCTCTTCCCTTTCTGCTGGAGTTTGTCTCATGGAAAAACATCAAGGATCCTCCATACAATGCTTCTGAGCAGTGTGTGGGTGAAGAGGAAGGGAAGTTTCCATGGAAATGCTGCCTCTGGCTGGGATGGGAAGTCATCACATGATCTCCACAAGGAGGCTTAATCTTTTTTCTTCCTCCTTTCAGAGCCACAAAGAGATTAAAACAGGGCTTCTTGTCCCTGGGGTGTCTTGATGCTGTATTACTTTTAACCATATGGGGCCTTTTGTAGTTCTGTTCCATCTACTTGCAGACAAAATTCAACGTCTCATGTTCAATTTAATTAAGAATTTTGCTTTACACTTGCCCCTCTGTTAGGCTTCTCAGTGAAGGACTCAGAAAGCCTCCACCACGCTGCAGTGCTTCTGTGTCTAAGCTCCCAAACCTGTTTTTCCCTAGTCTTCAGAGCAGGCATAGAGAAATGGCTAAAATGGACTTTGTCTTCTTAAGTTTCTTCACAAGCTTGATTCCTTTAAATAGATGGACCTCATTATTACTCTCAAATATAGGACGTTATCTCCTCTGGACCGTGTATGTATCTGTCTTACTGTCAATACAAACTTCTTAAATATCAAACCCCATTTAGACTAGTTCCTCCCTAAACTCTAGATATGTATTCTCTAGGTGTCTATAGTTTACAGAATTTGAAAGTGTCCTTTCCTTTCCTGGAAGATTATTGTATGAATTAACACTTGAGATAATACAGTACTCTATTAATCAGAATTAGGGACCCAGTAAATACTGTGTATTTATTAAGCATCGATTATCAGGGGTACCATGTTAAACACAACAGAAAGGTCTCTACCCTCATGAAGCATGTCCAAGTCCAGTAAAATAATGTTTTAATTTTAGTAATTTTAAATAATATTTATGACTAGGTACATACATTTTAAATAACTGTTTTTCTCATTAAATGACTTTTTAAGCTGTTATGTCAGAAAAACAGAGCTATTAGGGAAGATGGAAGAGGGTCCTATCCAGTCTCATGAGGCATAGTTGAGGAAGGTTTTCTGGGAGAAGTTGCATTTCAAGTGACATCTGAAAGATTAGTAGAAATCTGTTCAGTGAAGAGAACAGTGGGTGTGAGAGCATCCCAGACAAAAGGGATATCACATGCAAAGGCTCCAAAGTGGAAGGACCATGGCATGTTCAAGGAACATTAAGATGGCTGTCACCCACAAAACTATGGAAATATGATATAAGTATGGCAGCGTATATGTGGATGAGATCGTAGTCCTTGAAGGGTTTGAAGCAGAGTTTTGATGTAATCACATGCAAACTTAAAAAGAGCAAAAGTAAATGTAGAAATAGCTGTTAGAGATTATTGGAATAATCCAGGCAAGAAATTATGTGGCTTGAGTCAGAGTAATGATCCCTGAGACGGGTAGAAGTGTATGGATTTGAGAGACATATAGGTGATGAACTCAAGAGGACTGAAAAGTGAAGAGGAAAGGGATTTGAAGTTGACTTCTAGGTTTCTGACTTGTGCCATTAACTAAAATAAAAAATAATCAAGAGTAAAATGTTTGTGGGAATTGAATATTTTCGACAGGATTTATTTTAGACATGTTAAATTTGAGAGTTTAAGTTATAGTCTAGCCACAAATAATTGCCCTCTGTTTTCTAGTGTTTGTACTGCTCATTCTCACACTCACTGGTTCTGAGATAGTCAACTTGCTCTTTTCCCTCACTCGATCATTTGTCTGTGCTCATTTATTTGATGATAAACATTCCTCTTCAGCTTTGTTTTTTATCCCACCTCTCAATTTTAATAATAGCTACAGTTTATTGGGTATGAGTAACATAATGAGCTCAGTTTGAATAGCTGCCATTTTAAAAATAAATTTTACTATGGAAATAGTTAAATACATACAAACTAGTGAAGCATAATATAATGAATTAACATGTATCCATCAAGATTTAGCAATCATCGTCCTTCCATAAGCATTGTTTCTTCTGTCCCACCAAAATAAAAAGAAACAAATTCTTTAGTATTTTAAAACAAACCTCATATTTTCTCTGTAATATCTCTGCATACATAGTTAACAATTAAAGACTTGAAAATATAACCAGAATACCAGTACTGTATCTCAGACAAAAAGAGTGAACAATTTCTTAAAATCATCTGATTTTAAGTCTATGCTTAATTATCTTTAAAAATATTTTTATTTCAAGATCCAAACAAGGTCTATATATTGCTTTTGATCAGTATATTTCTTAAGTTTTTAAATGTCTATATTTTCTTCTTTTTAACTGTGATTTATTTATGGAAGAGACTGTATTTTGTCCTGTAGAATTCCCCCACTTTTCAGGGTTGTCTAATTTTATCCTTGTGGTATCATTTAACATGTTTTTTTATCCTGCATTTTCTGTCATCTCTTAAATTTTCAGTAATAATCTCTTGCATTTTCTATAATTAGGGGATTAGATCTAGAGATATGATTAGATTCAGGGTCAATATTTTTATTGTTTTTGTTAAGAATTACTTTCCAGGTCTTGCTGTATACTACTACTCGAACACCTCAGAGGAACATACTGTATGGTTTTTGCACTAGTATTAGCTTTTCAAATTGATCAGTGGTTTGAGGTGACGTCAAACTGTCTTGTCTACTATTATATGGTTTTATGACACATTTTTTTACCTCATGGTTTTATTATTCACTGATAATTGTTTCCTATATCCATTATTTCATTAAAGAACTCAAGAATAGTGAATTTTGTATGTAATTCTACATGCATTTATTAATTGTGATTCTTTTATAAATAATAACTTTTCCTCATCAACTATTTGGTTCCTCTGACATACATTCTGTACAAGAAAGGAAGGGTGAATACTTGAGTCTTGTCCTTTATCAATTTTTCAGAACAATGATTTGGTGCCTTAACAACCTCTAAACATAACCAATATATTTGCTTTAACTACTCTGAAGACATCTAGAGTTTTACGTATTTGGTGTGTTTCTTTTGGAGGTAAGAATGAATAGACCTTTGCCCAATGGTTAGCTAATTAGTAGACATCAGACAAGCTACATTATGATGTTGAGTAATGATTACTATGACTGTGTTTATGTGTATGCATGTTGAAGGGAAAAATATATAGTCATCAAACCTCCACAATTTAAGTTTAGACTCATTCATGTATTCAATAAAGATTGAGACTCTACCCTGCCCAAGCTCCTATACTGGATAACTGGAAGATGCAAAATTGTATAAAAGTCACAGCCCTCAATCAACTGCCCTTGGATTTGATGCTTTGAAGTCAGACCCTGAATTTTTATCCAAGGTCTTTCAGTTATTAGTTCTTATGCCCTATGTGAAGAAAAAAGGGGCAAGAGAATAAGTCTATACATATGCTTTGTCCAATAATTTAACTTATCACCTCCTCTGTATACTCAGCCTTGCCACATATGGCTCTTTGGAGTTTTAAATGATGTAATATACATGTTAAACACTCGTTACAATTTCTGACATATATTAAATACTCAATAAATGTTAACTGTTATTAAAAACCACAAATTGGGTGCTCGTGATATTCATTGCTACAGGGTTTTCATTACTTCTAGGTCTTTTCAGTGTTAAGAGCTAGGAAATAACTATTTTATTAGATATAACTAGATATCATTATTATAAATTGACCCCTTCTCTACCTGTTATTCTCACTTGCTCTTTTCTTCCAATTAAAACCTTATTCTCTAAGACACTGATCTTCTGCCATTACATCGAGATGTCATGCTTCCTTAGGACTCAGAGCTTAGCACATGCTCTTTCCCCTACATGCTCTTTTCCATCTTTAACTCACTTGCATAATCAAATCATACTGGAAAGATTCAGCTCAGATGTCATAGCCTCAAGGAAGCCTTTGCAGTCTACAGGACTCTTCCAAGTATGCATGGTGGACTTTCTTCTGTTCTCTCATTGTACCCTGAGTTCATTTTTGTCATTGTAAGCGTCACAATACATTGCAATAATCTATTAATTTGTCTGATGATCCCTTCAGGCAATCAGTCCTTTGAGGGCAAAAAAGTGATTTCATGCCAATTACCTGGTACAGTGCCTGGCACTTTATGTATATCTCATTAGATGGAATGGATGGATTGATGAATGGATAGATCTGTTTCTTTTTCTTTTATTTTCCTTATGTCGTGAAATGCATTTTAAAGTTCTAAAATATCTCAAACATATAGAAACGATAGATCCACTATACTTATTCAATACACAAAACATAGCAGACTAATGCTGAACTTTTTAGATCACATAATACCGTTTTTGGAGACAGGAAATGCAGAGTTGGAGGAGGACGGGGAGAGACTAGCCCTCATTTTGAATGTAGTGTCAGGCACTAAATCAGGATAGCAGAACCCAGCAGTAAACAGCATATACCAAGGAAAGCAAGAAGGCCCACTGTGAAAAGCAATAGATGGAAGAGAGGGACACATTTTATCAGCACTCTGATAGAGGCTTAGCTCAGTGAAGGGAGGGAACTAGTATTTACCTAGGATTTATTCAACAATCATATCCATGCCACATTTATTGGATGTCTACTTTGGGCTGGGTATTTTACATATAATTTTAAAAATTTAATCCTCCAAACAAGCCTGCAAGATACACATTAATATCCACCTATAGTTAAGGAAACTGATGTCAATGATTAAGGTCAAACTACCACTAAACTGCAGAGACCGTATCTGTCTGTATAATCTCACAAATACTCTATTTTATTGTGATATCTTTTTATGTTAATACAGTTTTACTTACCGATTGCACTTTACTGTACTAATCCTACTTCTGTCCAATCTTAACTTCATACGAGGTCGGACAATTAAGTGAGAACTCATCCTAGAAAAAGTGTTACACACCTCAATGCTGAATATCACTACGGTCACCTTTGAACTCCCCTTGGGAAGCTATGCACCAATGCCAGCGCCTAGTCCACCCTTCAAAGCAATTTTGGAATTCTTTTTCTGGAATGGCCATCAGAACTATTGTCATATTACCCTTAATGTCCTGAATGTCATGAAAATGTCTTCCTTTCAATATTTCCTTTATCTTCGGGTAAAGAAAGAAATCATTGGGGACCAGATCAGGTTACAAGGGTGTTCCAATACAGTTTTTCATTTACTGGTTAAAAACTCCCTCACAGACAGTGCTGTGTGAGCTGGTGCATTGTTGTGATACAAGAGCCATGAATTGTTGGTGAAAAGTTCATGTCATTTCCAACTAAGCCTTTCACGCAACCTTTTTCAGCACTTCCAAATAGTAAACTTGGTTAACTGTCAGGTTGGTACAAACTCATAATGAATAATCCCTCTGGTATAAAAAAAAAATGTCGGCAACATTATTGCAAAATGTTCATGAATTCAATTGTCAGAACTTGTACTCTTCTTGTGCCATATTCTCATTCTCATAGCTATTGTGAAGGTCATCTTTGGGTATTTGACCATATCCTTGACAAGTTTCTAAAGTATAGATGAGTCTTAGCTATCCCCTGCTCCAGTGTAAAGGGGGTTTTTTGTGATAAATTGCCTCAATCATACACTAAATCTGCCTTCAAAACTGGTCCTCATGGACTGTTGACTGTTAAGCAAATCATACTCACCACAATGCTGACGACTTGTGTTTTCTTGCTTCAGTTGAACTGTCTATAAATTATCCTGAAGGCAGAGGCTATTAATTTTCGATTGTCCATTTCCTGATTGTGCACTATTCTACATGCAGAGCTAGTTTGGCTATTGCTCGATGCATACCCCACTTGTAATTAAATCTTTATTAGAAATTATCTAAATAGCACTTACAAAGAGTAAAATTAGCATTACAAGAACAGTGGGTATAAATTTTAGATACATTATAAAGAAAGTAGGAAGACACAACTGTAGGTTGGCTACTCACAGACAGCACAGCACAGGCTTTGATGACATGACAACAAGCCTAGCTAATGAACCAAATGTAGAAAACTAAATGGCACAGTCATTGCAAATAAAAAAACAAAACCAAAACCAAAACTTGTTTTAATGTCAACAAATTGTACAGACCCTCTAGCAGAAAGTACATGTCTTTCAGTATTTATTATTTATTTATTTATTTATTTTTTAAATAATCTTCATTTTTATATTTTTCTTTTTTATACATTAAAATTATATTTTCTTTTTCATAGCTTATACATGCATTTGTAAAGTATTAAATGTATATATTCAAATCATAGTAATTACTCAGTCTATGAATAACCACTGGTTGTTTTTGAATATTCAGGACCCCATACATTAACTGGTTTTTCCGAAGGTCTCTGCCTATAATGACTGGAAATCATTGACATGAGCAATGTCATCCAACAGTCTGGGTGTGCTTTTAAGACCAAGGATGGTTTTAGGAGGACATTGAAACTTAAATCAAAATGAGGGTTCACATGCGCAATTCCTAAGTGTTTCATCAATAAAGATAATCTCGTATTGTTAAAAAGAATCTCATAAAAGGATCAAAAACAACATAAATAAAATAAGTTTATTATAATGGAAAATAAACATACAGAACTCTTAAAAAGAAGAAAAGTTTGGCAAATGGGTCTACAATAAAGTCAGGTAAACAATTTGCGAATTTTGGATTAGAAGAGTCATCCTGGTAAAGTGGAAAACGCTGGGTCACAGATTAATTCAAATTAGTTCTGGTGCTGCCATGTTCTGTGTGACTTTGGGCAAAGCACCTAACCATTCTGATTTTAACCTTCCACAGTAATAAAATGGAAGTGATAATGCCTACTCTGTCTACTTCCAAAGAGTGTTAAAATGATGCTGCTTTCTCGTTCCTTTAGATAACAAAATACATTCACAAACTCCATCTCCTTGTCTCTTAAAGTTTAAACTATTAATCCCAAATCTGAACCCCCATCACAACCCACAATTTCTGATTGGACTTTTGTAACCGATGTCTTTCTCTGAGCAGCTCTGATTCTTCCTGTGTATCCAATGATCCCTGCGATAAATGCAGTAAAGAGTGCAATTCCCAACATTATTCCTACCTTCACTAATTATCCGAATTATCACATGTCTTATGGTGAAGAGAAAAAATTAACCTAGTGACTATGCTTCAAGTGGTATCTTTCCAAATGGATGCACCAGAATAATGTTCTGTGCAAGCAAATGGTTGAAAAACATTTACCTAAATAATCTATAGAATACTTTCCTTCTTAAATCACTTATTTTCCAAATAGTTACATAGATTACTGAACTAAGTATGGATTTATAAACATTTTTATGTAATCTCAATTTTTGTGCCCTTTCTACAGTTCAGTCAGTCCTGCCTGTCCTTTTAAGCCAGTTTTATATGGCACTTAACCTGATGGCTTGTTGACTGTTCCCAAGATTAATTTGCCCTGAAACATTCCTTTTAATCATCTTATACTCTTATTCCAGGACAGATTCAAATCCATTACAGCAAACATTTATTCATATTATCCAGTGTGAAACACCATACTTAGAAGAATAAGGGCAGTGCCTGCCTTTGAAGAGTCAGAATAATACACATTTCTTCCTTCTTTCATTTAATCAATCAACAAACATTTAGTGAGTGTTTTTATTTTGCCAAGCAATGTACATGACAAGAGAGGGTAACAGTGACAGATGAGCCCTGGTCTCTGCTCTGAAGTAGTTCACAGTCTGGCAAGGGATTCAGAGAAATCAAGAGACAATTGCAGAACCATTTGTTAAGTGCATATTGTTAATAATATTGAATGTGGCATCAGTCAGGGTTCTGGCAGGAAGCAGCTGACTTTTTGAGGGAGGTTTTAATAAAGGAACTATTTACAATTTTGGGAGCAGGAGTTGAAGGAAATGAACATGGGCTAATGTAGCATCCTCGGCATGAAGGGCAAGGGGAAGGAACAATTACTGGAACACAGAAAAGTCACTGTATTGACTGAACCAGCTGGCAGGAGCTATAGCCTTGCAGAAGGATGCAGGCAACCTCTGACTAAACGGCAAAGAGGGATCGGGGAACTGAAAACCTTGACTTCATTTTCCTCCTGCCCTCTGATCTTTCTATCTGTGCCCTTCTGTGGATGAAGCCAAGCTGAAGCCACAGGACCAAGAAGCCCATTAATGAGGTTCTTATTAGAAAGCTTCCTGGAGCCAGGAACAGGGTAGAAAAGGCAAAGAATGGGACTGGGAGGCCAAAGGAATGGTAGGTAGCACAAATGCCTACTCTGTGCTTTACACATAATTCCATTCATCTTTGCAGCAAACCTGCATGAAATGGTTATTCTAATCATGCAGATATACAAAATAAGGTTCAGAAAATTTACATGACTTACTCAAGGGCATGCAACTAATAATTCATAGATCCAGGGTTTGAGCACACCCATGTGGTTACACTATCTCTGTTCTTTTCACCAGGCCTATATGTTGGGATTTATGTGCAGGGAATTATGGGAACAGTGAAGACACGTAACGCAGACCATCTGTGAAGGGGCTTGGGGAGACAAGATTGTCAGGAAAGGCTTCCTGGGGAGATATGATGCCTGAACTGAGCTTTGAAGCAAAAATGGTATAAGTAAACAGAAGGAGAAGAAAGCGTAACCAGTGGAGGGGGAGCAGTAAATGGCAGAGATGACAAGATGCATTTCAGACTTGAAGTAATTGATTATGATTAAAACAGGACAGAAGAAATGAGAAAATATGACTTCTGTACTAGCAGCGTGGAAAATTGATATGATCTAGGGACTTTTAGGTGAGTTAAACCTGCATGTCATTATCTCATAGTATATAGGTGTTAGGATTTATATAGACAAATAAATAGGATTATTTTAGATGCAAATAAGAGAAAAAGAGATATATAGCAAGATCATTACAAACAAAGACACAACTCTTTCACCATTGGCCCTCAAGTTAGCACCTTCAAGGACTAGACCAACATTTTCTAGAAGTTTTATCATTATAAAATTAATAATTCTTATTGCACACATTATAGTAATTGTATGCTATTAAAGTGAATGACAGTCCCAAACCCCACTATAAATATAACATGTATTTAAAAAGTAAATCAATAATACCAACCAAGTCTATAAGAACATTAGCAAGACTTCTGGCCTAGAATTTCTGTAATAGTACATTTGGTATAACTTAGTCCCTATACTATTTAGATATATAAACTCTATTGTTATTGTCAAACACCTCCCTTTCATCCAGTGGCCAATAATACAGCACTTATCTAGAGTTAATCATGATCAAAGCAAAATTAAACAAATGAGCAAAAATACAGACTTTTATACAAAATTTTCTCATACCAGTAATTGACCTCATTTTGAGCCTCAGTTTTTCTTTGTGTTAAACAAAGATAATAAAATCAGCTCACAGGATTACTATGAGAATTAACTTAGATAATGTCTTTTAAATAGGAAGCTTCCATCCTCAGCCCCTCAAAAATTCCATACTATTTTTACTTTGTGTTTTATATATCTTCTTTTTTTCCCTGAAGGACATGACATTACATGACTTAAAAAGGATAGGTAAAATTAAAAAATGTGGAATTCATATATATTTAGTTTGTTCCATATTCTAAGCAATTAAAATGTTAGGCAATCAACATGGAAGAATTATATAGAATTCTGGATTTTTCAACTTCTCTTTCATCTCACATTATCTCAATATATACATAGTTGAGCTTTTTAGTAATTATATCTTGGTGCTACTAAGATTCTACATCACATTATTTCTATTTTACGTGTTAGAGAATCAGACAGTCTAAGGGATAACAAAATTTTTTCTGATCCACTGAGTGTTTCATAGCTGTAACTAAATTCCCAGACATAGAACTCTTTCTGATCACTTTACTCCTCAAGGATCTGCTATTTATTTGTAAAGTCCTTTGATATCACCAGATGAAAACTGCTTCTGTGCACAAAGGCATATTTATGTCATGTGGTCAGAAGCACTGAAACACAGAGAAAACATATGCTTCATGCCACAGGAAAAAACTCTGATGCAACCTGAACTTTTGGGCCTTATGTTAGCATAGAAGAAGGTGGGGGTGAGGCAAATGCCCCACATCAATTTATTTTATGTAGTTCTAGGGAAAGAGAAATTCTGGAAATATCTGCTAGTTTTCCACAGAAGCAGGAACTTCCACCTTCTGTATATACCACATTATACACAACTTTAATTCGGTGTGTCCTCCCAGTAGCTTGAGCAGAAAACCAGCCTGCTTTCCTTCTTTCAAGAGATGATAGTTTATTACAAACTAGGAATAAACAGAGAGCACTGACAGCTTTCAGATGTCATACTTTTCACGCTAAATATATGATTCAGTTTCATTTCATGGAGATATAATGATCAAATGCAAAGCCAAAAGAAGGCCATACTGTGCCAAGGGTGAGCTAAGGGCATCAAGGCTGTGTCAGAATGACAGAAGAAAGAGGAGCTTTTCTTTGATTTGACGCTGCAGGCCCTAATGGAGAGTCAGAGTACTTTGTCTACACTGCTGTTTAGTGGCTTAGATTCTTTCCAGCCAAGAGTTGGGCTAGCAGAGATATTTTTGTAATGAAAGTCACATTATTTCTTCTAGTATTCAAATTAAGAAAACATAAGAGAATATGTCAGATGGAAGCTTTTTGTTTTAGATTCCTAGGGATACATGTGATTATTTTTTTTCCAGATTATAAATACATATTTATAGAAAAATGAAGTAAAAAAACTGATGCAGACTCTCAACACAGTTTAATACAGATTGAAAAGCTGAAAAAATATTTTAAAAACACATCAATTGGTAGAAGGCAGAAAGAAAGGAACAAAGAAAGAGTTCAGTTCAAGAAGTTGAGAAAAAAGAAGAAGCCAAAGAACGTAGAACCAAAGAAATAAGATACAGCAGTGATTTTTAAGACAATAATAAAGAGGATTTTTTTTGAGAACTAATAAAATGTTGTGTTTTTGCGAAGATTAATAAGAAACTCAAGAGTAAGTACAAATTAACTCTGTTATAAAGGTTGCATAACTATAGATACAGAGTGCATTAACAAAATCATGAGAAGAATTCTAAAAAACAAATATGATTAAAAGTTTAAAAACTTAATTGAAATGTATATATTTAGGGGAAATATGAACATAGCAGACTTTATAGGAAATAGAAAATCTGAATAAACTCTCAAACTCTTAAAGAAATTTAATCATATATATATATATATATATATATATATATATATATATATATATATGTCTTTGAAAAGATTACACTTATCTTTCTTAGTTCCTCAATAGATTATTATCACACTTAGTATTTACCATTATATTATTTTTGTCACAAGATCTGAAGTTGAATTAGGTCTCTCTCTCTCTCTCTCTCTCTCTCTCTCTCTCTCTCTCTCTCTCTCTCTCTCTCCATCTCTCTTTCTGGGTCCTTATTTTTCTCTCTGTCTTTCTTTCTTGCTTTCTTGTTGAGATGTTTATGCCTACTTAGATTAAAAGAATTTCTTACGATTTTCATGTGCAGCTTTAAGAACTTAGAGACGCATTTCTTATTCACCCAAATTTTAGTTTTACGTACCTCTCCGTATAAACACCAAAATTTTTTGCAGCACAGATTTCTTTGTGGAACAGTAAACAAACTTAGAGATAATGCCATTCCATCCATTCATTTTATAAAATAGGAAAACAAGAATAAAAGAGGCGTAGTAAAATTGCTAAAATTATAATCTCTTAAGAGTAGGACAAGGATCAGACATTAACCCAGTCTTCTTGACCCTTGTGTAATGCTGTTTAATTAAATTCTTCATCCCCCACCTGTTATGAGAAACGTAAAAAACTGTAAGATATGAAGCTTTGCAAATTGCCTATCTCTCTTATTTACAAAGTGAGAGCAACTTCTCTATGTATATTTTCTTATGAAGCATTCCATTGTGAGGTTTATCTCCCATCCCTTTTTATTCCTCCCTCTAAACCATTAATAATGATTAACTCAATGTGACTGCCATCCATTCAGCTCTACCCCTTCCCAGAGACTTCTCTGCTCACTACCAGATGTTGGTCTAACAATAATTTGATTCTATGTGCAGTGGCTATTGCATTGCATTCCCAACAAGTTTGTGAGACTCTAGATTTAAATTCAGGATATAATTTTAGAGTGATTAAAACATAGAGTATCACTGAATACCAAATACCTTCTTTCTTCTTAGTTCCTACACTTTCTCTTGTGTTGCTATGAAGACACTCTATTCAGATCAATATTTACGTATAAGATAAAGTCATCTGTTAAAAGTTTGGGGAGTAAGACATATATAGAAGAAGCACTTGATTGGAAGAGAGAGGGAATTAAAAGCCTCCTTTTTTTCAAACTAGTGAAAAAAAAGATAGTCCTACCATAGTTCAGTGTTGTACAATGCAGCCACGCCAGCAGGAGAATTACCTGCAGAGCATTGTAAAATATGAGTACACTATCCCAGGCTCCATTTTCAAAATTTTACTTTGAAGAGATCCAGGGAGAACTCAGGGAACTTTATCTTTGGAAAGTTTCCCAGATGATGCTGATATGAAGCCAGATTTGATTTCTCTTATCAATAGTTGGTAGTTTATGGAATACAAATTTTGCACGTTTCTTTCACATATTCTGTTAGATTTATCAATAAGGATTTCATGCATTTTGATCTAATTGTAAATGGTACCTGTTTTAAATTTTATTTTTTTTAAATGTGTATTGCTGTTCTATAAATATTCAATTAATGTGTTATGCTTTTTGGGGTTTTCTTTATATTCAATCATGTCTTTTGTGAAAAAACAAAACAAAACAAAAACAACAACTGTTGTTTTTTTTTTAATTTCAGGAGCACAAAACAATGTAATTGTTAGACATTTATCATTTATATCCCTCACACAGTGACAACTCCCTTCCCCCCATCCACTATCCTTCTGATATCGCACACAGCCATTACATTCCCATGGTCTCTATTCCTAATGCTGTACTCCACTTCTTGTAACCACATATATATGTGTGTGTGTATATATATATATATATATATATATATATATATTATATATATAAAATTGTAGTGGACATTCATTACAGTTCAGCTTCAGCTTCAGGTGTACAGTACAGTGATCAGGCATCTACATCTTCTCTGAGGTGGTCTCCCTAATGAGACTAGTGTCCATCGGATACCATCAATAAATCAACAAATAGCAAGTGCTGGTGAGGATGTGGAGAAAAGGGAACGCTTGTGCACTGTTGGTGGGATTGCAGACTGGTGCAGCCACTATGGAAACCAGTGTGGAGGTATCTCAAAAATCTGAAAATGGAACTACCTTATGATGCAGTAATTCCACTCCTAAGTATTTATCCGGAGAAATCCAAAACTCTAATTGAAAAAAAATTATGCACCGCTATGTTTATTGCAGCACTATACACAATAGCCAAGATACGGAAACAACCGAAATGCCCATTCGTAGATGACTGGATTAAGAAACTGTGGTACATTTATACAATGGAGTATTACGCAGCCATAAAGAAGAAAGAAATCTTACCATTTGCAACAACATGGATGGACCTAGAGAACATTATGTTAAGTGAAATAAATCAGACATAGAAAGACAAATACCGTATGATCTCACTTATATGTGGAATCCAAAGGAAATAATAAATGAACAGCTGTTTTTATGCCTTCCTTTCCAATCTGTTTCTTTTTTTTTACTCCCTTTTGCATGCTATTCTGTACTGGCTACAATATGCTGTACAATTGTGAGTATAAGTGGTGAAAGCTGATGTTATTGCCTTGTCCCTGATCTTAGGGGAAAATAATTCTATTTTTAAAAATTAAGTATGATTTTTGCTGCTGTAGTAAAATTTTTGCAGATATGCTTTATCCGTTGTGGAAGTTTCCTTTCTAGTTATCTGAAAAAGTTGATTGCTTTATTATTTTTGTTGTCTTTTTTTTAATCTTAAATGAATGTTGAATTTTATCAAATATTTATTTCAGCATCTATGAAGATGATCATATGAGTTTTCCCTTTTAGTCAGTGTATACTCATATGGTCAATTATGTTTGATTTTTCAAATATGATTAAACGTTACATTCCTGGGATAAACTTCACTTCATCATGATGTATTTTACTTTTTGTAAGTTACTATATTTGATAGCTTATATTTTTGCAGGAAGTTTTACCTCCCTGTGACCTAAATTTGAAACAAATTCATAAATTAGATGTTTTAGAACAAGAAAAAGATTGAGTTCTAGACTAAATTCTGGCCCAGATTATGGGATATGATTCATTGTAAGCCACCACTGTCCACTTTAACAATATTAATAAAATCCCTTGCATTTCTCATCAGTTTACACTTTAAAATTACTTCCATAATCATTATACTGTAAGATTGTAATAATAACTCTGTGGAGGAATATTCTTTCTTTTTACATTTTTCAGATAAAGCAATTGTAATTTGGGACAAAATGATTCATTTCAGTTCTCAGTTTATTAATTTCATTATTAATTATGAAACTACACCTTAATATAGCTATGATTTTGGAATATAATATTTCTAACTCCAAATCAATGTTCTTAACACAACTCCTATCTTCTTGCAAACACATTGGGTTATACTGTATTTTGCAGTGTACAATGTGCACTTTCTTGCCCAAATTTGTGAAGGAAAAACAAGGATGCGCATTATGCATGGGTACTACTAATTCCATATCTATATAAATGTTTTTAATTCTTTTATTTATGCTATGAGTTAAAAGTGTCACTCTAGAAATCAATAACGATATCCATATGCAAAATAATACTCTGGAATATGATAATTGGTTTTCTTGAACTTGCGATGAACTTACAGTGATGAATAGTTCTTGGCCTTTTATGATGTGTAAATATCATAAATTCGTTATGTAAATTTGGCACATAAAATTTCTTGTACCTTGTATCTGTTCTTGTGTTTTGTAATTATCTGTTACATAATACTTCTTGTATCATAATATGTTTAAAAAATAAGTGGTAGAATGCCTTTATAATACAAAAAACCAGTACCTAAATGTAAACAAATAAAAATTTGAATTAAAAAATTAAAACAAAAGATTTTTTTTCCCTGAAAGTTTGGGACAAAAACGTGGGTGTGCATTATACATAGGAGCACATTATACATGGCAAAGTATTGTAAAGTTAGTCAGATATTTTGGTGTAGATGGTTTATTTTCATGCTCCTGGCCACCCTTCTCTTTTTTTTCCTGCCCATGTTCAGGTCTGAAACCTTAGGTATTTAGTGTCTCTGTAATTTGTTTACCAAATCCTCCTCTGACACCCCAATACATCTCAACCATCAGAACTATTAGACCTTTCATTCACAGTGTCTTTAAGAACTATATTTTATTAAACCTAAGACACTACTGGTTATCAGGTATATTATCAGTAGCACCACTAATTTATGTACTGGTATAAGAGAAATTGATCATTGCAAATTATACTATGCAGTGATGCCTTCTTATCACATTCATTCTAATCCCAACAGTAGAAATGCTAAAATGTGAAAAAGGCTCTTTCAGTTATCTATTGCTATGTAATTACCCACTCCCAAATTGATTGGCTTAATATAAAAAATCATTAGTAGCTTTTTCATGGTTCTGTGGGTTGATTGGGCTCAACTGAGCCTTCCTCTCTTGGGTTTTCTCAAGCAACTGTATTCGAATGAGAGTTATGACTATAGTAATTCAAGGGCATTACAGGGATGGATGTACCATATGGCTCATTTACATGATGGTGATTGATGCTGACTACCAGACGAGAGTTTAACTGGAGATGTTGAATAGAATGCCTACACATAACCTCTCCTCATGATATGTGCTTTTTTCACAGTACAGAAACTGGGTTCAAAGAGGGAACATTCAAAGGGTGCCCCTAAAAGAGAAAGTAGAAACTGCCAATCTAATTAAGGGTTGGGCCTGTAACTGAAATAGCATTATTTCACTTATAATCTCTTGGTAAAAAAAAAGTCACAGGGCCTCCTTCATTCAAGTGAATAGAGGAATAGACTAGATGATGGAGGATTGGCAAGCACAAATATATTACAAACATAAATATACCTCTTTGAGTTCAAGAAAAAATTGAGGATATACACCAAGCTTGTTAATTGTGATTACTACTGGGTATAGAGAATTGAAAGGGGGACTAACTTTTTTGTAGAACTAAAATTTAAATGCGGGGGTTATAAAAGATTTTCACTTTTTTGTTACCCCATGTTTTCCAAATACATTTTAAAGAGTATTAAAGAAATATATTCTGAATTAATATTCACTAACTGCCCTCCCCCAATTTTTCCATGGTGCTTCCAGGGATAAAGTGAATACTACTACTGAAACTATAGTTTATCTGGATATTCCTCACTTATTTCTGGTTTTCTAAAATTGCCTTAGAAAAGTACTGTTGTATTTTTAGTCCTTCCCCTCCCACATGAATTAACCCCTTAAAGGAACAAAGTTAGTAACTTTATTCTTCAAAGTCCAGTGCCCACATTTTTGGTAAAGGAGTAAGACTTGGAAACATAAGGGAAGACCATTGGAAAGTTTAGGATTAGAAATATTTCCCCTTAATCCTTTGTATTATATAGATTTCTATAATGATGGGAAGATGAAAGAATTGGAGGGATTCTGGTGGTATTATTTAGCTATTTCAACTCTTTGTGAAATCTTCCTCATTTTGACTTGGTGTAGACAAGGTCATGTATTAGGAAATTCTAAGATCTGTCAGGCAAATGGCTCCACTTCTTTCTACAGTTGAACCTTCAACAATACAGGGGTTAGGGCACCAACCACCAGCACAGTAGAAAATTCACATATAACTTTGACTCCCCCAGTACTTAACTACTAATAGTCTACTGTGGACCAATGGTCTTACTGATAAGATAAACAATTAGCACATATTTTGTATGTTATATATATTATATGTGTATACTGTATTTTTGCTGTCAACAAAAGAATATCTAGCCTATAGAAGAGTTTTATAAGAGTTTATTTGAGCCAAAATTTTGAGGACATGCCTGGAAGCAAAATCTCAACAGATTGAGAAAATACTTTCAAGAATGATAATTTTACAGCTCACTTTATACATTAGACAAAGGAGAAGTAATGAAGGTTACATGAAATCATTTGGTGATAGATTCAGGAGGTGGAAAAAAGCAGAGTGGAAAAATCTCTAGGATTGAATAAAAAACAAAATGGAGAAACATACATACTTCTTTTACATTGGTGGGTACAGGATAGTTGATATTTAACATTAACAGTATGTAGAAATGGTATACAGGCAACAAGATAACAATGAGAGTTTCTGTGGTCTCAGGCTCTGGTGGCCTTGACTCTGGTGCCAGTGGTTATGGTTTCAAGAGGTAGGAAAAGAAAATTACTCTGACATTTCGAAGATACGCTATCTTAGATGCACAAAGACAATAAACAGGGCTCACTTAGGCAAAGATGGACTTTTATGAAGGAAGCTACAGGCCTAGGAAGTGACTAACCATTAGGACCCACTTAGTTAGGAATTCTTATGTTCAGACCATCCTGTGTGGTTACTTTTGATCACAGAGTTTATAAGGCCTGCCATGTGGGCCCCCCGCCCCTCTGAGTTTGTCAGGTTTATTTTATAGCCCCCTTCTTCATTCACATTATAATAAAGTAAACTAGAGAAGAATAAAGTATTATTAAGAAAATCACAAAGAAAAGAAAATACATTTACAGTATTTATCAAAAAAAATTCACATATAAGTGGACCTGGGCAGTTCAAACCTCTATTGTTCAGGGATCAATTGTATATCACTTATTATTTATTTATTTATTTATTTATTTTTATTTTTTAATTTTACCTCAAGCTGTCCTGAGCTTCTCAAAAAGGCCACGTCAACTGAAAAGGGAAGGGATGGAGTGAGTACTCATGACAGAAACACGATTGATTCCTAGTTAGTGGAAAAACAAGTGATCATTATTTTTGTAATCACTATACAGACATGATAGATATCAATAATTACTATTGAATCAACTTCCATTCTTCATTCTATTTTTAATAAGCCCTCATCAGGTGAAAGAACTGCAAATTGGAATGGAGGCGCCTAAAGACTTCAAAATGAAGTCTCTGAGAGCTTAAAGATTGATATGTCCCAAATGTAATGGAAGACTTTGTAAATACCATATATTAGTATATATATACACAGAGGGTGCCAAAAATCTACACACATTTTAAGTAATGAAAAACTGTATTAAAATTGTAATACTCAATATATACCAATAACAAAAGATGAATACAAGTCATGTGTATACATTTTTTTGGCACCCCCTATATATATGTGTGTATATCTATATATCTATATCTATATCTATATCTGCACGCATATATATTTCACTATAATGCTTTCTCTTTGGGCCACACTACTTTCTGAATTTCTATTCAAGCTTGCTATAACAGTAGATACTGGAGTAATGAGAATTAATTTTGTGATATTTATAGCTAATTTCCCCTTCCTGATTGTCTCCCTTCCTGTGCTTAAAACTTCAAGAGCAAAACTTAACTCTCTACGGATCAGATTGCCACTGACAAAGGTATATCCAGAGTCTGAGACTGAATCTGTTATGACAGATAATAAATCACCTGAAAATTCCTTTTATATTTGAGGATGTGTCAAAAATCATTTTTATAGCAGTTTGATGACAGATTATTTTTTTTCCCCTCAGATGGCAAGAACTTTCACACTCACCACAATTTAGAGTGGTTACTGAACTAAAGACCCAGTTCTAATCAAATACTTGTGATATTTCTTGTCATTTGTTTTGTGGTCATGAAGAAGATGGGATACTGAAGGTACTGATACTGAGATTTTTTTCATAATTTAATACATAGTCAGAGATAACATATTCTTATTAATCTCACATGTACTTCCTCCCTATTTTTTTCTACTCAAAATAAGCAGGATGTCAAGTGAGGTTCATCACTAATATTTCTCTCCTAGATATCCAGAGTGACACCACTAGGAAAACAAAACAAAGCAGAAATCATAGGCCTGTGATCCTCTGGTCCAAACAAGTTAAATCTGTTCAACAGGACTTTTACAGCTCCTATTCATCTTTCCTACAAAAGATACTCCAAACTAATTTTTTTTAATACACTTGCTTCCTCTTAGCAGATGACCTGATTTTTACTTTAGCTAGAAAATTTCTCCTTTTTCAGAGGAAGGGAATTTTCTGCCCTTCCTCCTATTCCTTGATTTCTCTTGCAGCTTGCTTTCTTTACTTACCTTTTGTGTCTCCTCGCAAGCCCTGCCCCCAACCCCATAACATACCCTATACCTCACACAGTCTTTGCATTCTGCCCTGATGCTCATCGAGTCTTTCCTCCATGGGAAAACCTTCTCTGACTCTTTCAGGATTGTTTTTTTCTTGCCTTCATTTCATAGCCCAATTCCCACATTTTTGCCCTCTTATCTGACTACAGTTCCCTTCGTGGTAGGAAACACATCTTTCACAGGTCAATGGTAGATTGCTAAGAAAAACAAATTCATTTTTCTTAGTTCTCATTCTTTGACATCCCTCTGCAGACTGGTTTTATTATCTTCATCCTCTATATCGAAAATCTCTGCACTTTGGTTTTCTGTGGTTTCCTCCTCTCTGATCATTCCACCTAATCTTTCATCTGTTTTTCTTCCTCCTATTGTCACTTATATGAAGGTTCCTCTGTGCTTTATTCTCAGTCCTTTCACCTATTTATTTTCTTTCTCTGGAAGAATATCTAAACTTTTATAGTTTTAAGTACCTATTCTTAAAAAAAAAAAAAATATACTGCAAATCTATATCTCCTAAATGTTTTCACTTTCTGTATTTTAGCTTCCCAAGCAAAAAAAATATAGGTGTTATTTATAAAATTTTCTGCTTTCTCATTCTCCCCATTTAGACCAATAAGCATTGAAGAGAAGCAGAATTTACTACTCCAAAATATGCCTCTTTGGCATAAAGATAATCTTGAGCTGATTATTTTTTTTAAGAAATAGGAAACACAGAAAAAGCTCTGAAAACTGAGTAGAAGTTACAACTTTTTAAAAGGATATTTATATTTATAAATCTCCATTTGTAAGTATGTCTTCCTCTTTGGAACAAGAAAAGGAAGGTGACTAAATCTGCAGAAACTCTTAGCAGTGGAGAAGGCAGGACTTAAATCTACATAATAACCCTAAGCTTGTTTATTGGACTTTTTCTGGTCAACTCCCATAACTGCTGCTTCCACCCCTAAACCTCATCGTTTATCTTTAACTGGAGATGGTATTATATTTAAGGTGATGGCTTGGGCCAGCCATTTTGGAGAGTTACTTAGTTTTTCTGGTTCTCTCCCATGTATACAGGAGTATGCATGTTATTAAACTTCTGTTTGTTTTTCTTCTGTTAATCTGTCTTTTAATTATAAGGTGATCCCAGTTAAGAACCTAGAAGTGCAGAGGAAAAATGATTTTTCCTCCTCTACAACATCTAAACCAGACCAGCTCAAAAACACTTCTACTTGATTCATTTCCTTCATTTCTCTTTGAAGCTTCATAATCTCGTCTAGACATGTGGAACAGTCTCCTAATTGTTCTCTATACCTTCAATTTCTCTAACTTACTAGAGTATTCTTTCTCAGTGTATACCTAAACAGGTCTCTGTTTTGCCTGTAGAGATTTTTGCAATAGCTCTTCAAAGTGTGTTCCACTCAATGTAAGATCTATTTCTCTTTCAAATCATCATTATCATGTGATATATCAATGCTAATATTGTCATTTCTCAAATGGAAAAATTGAAATCTGGATTATAATGTTTTCAGATCTATTTTTAGATCTCAGAGCAACATCAGGCTTATATCTCTGGAGTTTTCACTTTTTTTTTTTTTGGCTTATCATCCTGATTAGTTATACTTATTCAAACTCAGGTAGCTTCTAAATAAGTAGATGAACAAACAATGAAATAAGCAAATGCCATTGGCTTCTGTCATGATAGATGGGTACCCTTTAAATAAAAGGCAGTAAAATTGCAAAGCAGAGGTTATTAACCTGTCTGGATATTAAAATCATCTAGGGATTTTTTTTTTCCCTTTTAGTGTTGATGCATAAGCTTCACCAGAATCTCTGGAGACAGAGCTCTGACATCAGTCTTTCTTTCTCTCCATATATATATATTCAAATATCTTTGGCTGATTAAAAACGTAGAACCAACAGTCTCCCTTGCTGCTCAGTGTGTTATGGAGGAGGAAGAAGCTTTTCTCTGTCCTCGAAGTTCTTTCTGCTTGTCTAATAATCAAATCTACCTAAGACAGATTAATGAGAGAAAATGACCAAATTTAATTACACATGTATGAATGGGAACCCCACATACATGAGAAAGTCAGAGAGACCACATAAATGAGAGGTTCAAAGACAGAAAGGGAAACTGAGGTATATATGACATTCTGAGCTAAGGATGAAATAAGACACATTGGGGCTTCAGAGGGGAGAACCATCATTGCAGGGGGATAAGAAGATCAGATGTTCAGTAATTAATAGTTTGCCCTGTCATATAGATAGGTCAAAAAGTGTATTTCTGGAGATAACTCTTATTGTGGAAAAGCCCCTAATTGAAATTCTTTATGGGAGAAGTAAAAGTTTCTCATGAGCCTGCAGGGTTTTGACTGCCTTCAGCTAAAAAATAATTTGCACACCAAAGTAGCACATTTTGTAGAGACCTGTTCTGAATCTCTGCATTGTGATCCTCTGACTGCTAGTAACAGTGTTACTCTCAGAGCTAGTTAGAAATGCAAAATCTGGGATGTGGCCTGTGATTCTGTATTTTTAAAGCAGTTTCTGAAAGTGGTCTATGGGATGTTACAGAGAAATGTATTTAAGGACCATTGTATTATACAAAGTTAAACAGAAATGTCTAGTGTTTTTAATAGGCAAATATATGAAATGCTTCTCTGAGTAGAGATATGGTATTCAGAATTGAATGAATACACTTATCACAAAACACTGTTATTTTGTTTTTTGAGATGTTGGTTTGTTTTTCATATAATTTCCTAGGACTAAAATGTTCCACAGAACACACTTTAGTAAATAATTGGTGTATCAATGTTTCTCACAAGAGAACTATTGGCATTTTGGATGGCAATGTTCATTATTAGTAAGTCTGTCCTACACATTTCAGGATGATTTGCATTCCTGAGCCCCCTTCACTAAAAGTCAACAGCACTCTCCAGTGATTTTGGTAATCAAAAATACCCCCATAAACACTTTTAGGGGCTGGTACTATCCCCGGTTAGCTGGTCCTTACACATAAAAAATAGGGGAGATCAAGTTTACCAGTTGGAAATGGTTTTCACTGCAAATCTCCGAGCCTTGTTCACATTGGTCTAGATCTTTCATGTTGCTTTTGCACCATTATGTAAAACATGGATCCCTGTTAGTGCCCTATCTAGATTTGTCAAGCCATCATTCAGAGCATATCCAAGAGTTCTAGAAGCCCAAAGTGGTCAGAGAGTTTCTTCCTGTGCGAAGGTTATAACACTGCATACCTGATGGGGAGCATTGCACAATGCTGAGGATGGGATTTCCTGGGCTAGACAGACCTTAAGATCACATCAGCCTTAGCTTTTTTTATTTTTTTATTTTTTTTTTATTAAATTTATTGAGGTGACAATTGTTAGTAAAATTACATAGATTTCAGGTGTACAATTCTGTATTACATCACCTATAAATCCCATTGTGTGTTCATCACCCAGAGTCAGTTCTCCTTCCATCACCATATATTTGATCCCCCTTTTTTATCCTCGCCTTCCACATGTCCACTAGAGTAATTGTTTCTTAAATCTCTGGCCAGAGTATGTCATCCCTCTACTGAAAAATCCTTTATTGTTTTTCCATTGCTAAAGATTAAAATCTAGATCCTTAGTGTGACGTTTAAAAAGAACCATAATAGGTGAAGAAATTGCCTTTTTCACATACACTTGCACACCCACATATACACACTCTCTCTCCATGTCTCTCTCTCTCTCTGCCAATTCCAGTAACATGACTGAATTCTCACTATTTTCGCAATGAGATAAATACTTCATATCTCTCAGTTTTTGCTTTTATTACTTGGAATACTCTTTTCTACTTGACTGCCTAATGAAAACCCTACCCAACTTTCCAAACATCTTACAAATGTCACCTCCTCTGCCAAAAAATCTCCAACATTTCCATCTACCAGTCACTTCTTTCAACTCATGGCTACAGAGTCATACCATCCATGATAGTAATCCACCTGAGTCGTAGGTATGGTAAACAGATTAATTGAAGGACTTGCCTCTGTTTCTTGTCTCCATGTGGTAAGAATCCTTGGGTCAGAGTCCTAAAACTGCCTTCTAATGATAGTAACCTCAGTCTCTGCCCGTGTGTGTGTGTGTGTGTGTGTGAGTGTTTCTCTCTTTCTCCCTACCTGTCTGTGTGTGTGTTCTCTGTTGCCCTCTGTCTCTGTCTTCCTCCTTCCTTTCCCTGTGAATAACTGGTAAGTGTGGAAGTCCTGAATTATTTGTAGCTGATATAGTCAACTCCTTCTATAAATGAGTGATCCAGACTGTAAACGTGGGGATTATAAAAGGACTCTATTTGACTTAAAAATAAGCCACATTCTTTAGCCTGGTTTTACTTTGAGAGATTTGTGTTTTGGGGTAATCTGGCACTGGCGTGGCTCATTAAAGGTTTTCACTTTGTTTCTATTCTCTTAATTCTAGTCTTTCCATTAAATAGCACCTGTAGACAACCCTCCCACTTAATCTCTAACATGTTGGAATATTGGAAGGTGGTGGTTGCAGGGAGTGCTGGGAAAGAAAATGGCAGCTCCTACATGGCTATATTGATTCTGAATCTTTGGAAATGCAGAATAAATAAGAAAGCTTGGGTTTTCAGAAGGCAACTCTTATAAAGGGAACCAGGTTCCTTTTAAGTAAGGCTGTCTTTGGCTGAATCCAAGAAAACTAAGGTATTGATGTTGGAAGACATCTTGGCTTGATGTAGGAAGACACTATGGGGAAGAAGACAGCCTCAGTAAGACCTGGTGTCTAGATAGGACACTGTAGGAAATTTTTAAGTTTTGAAAGAATATGTGAGCTTTTGAGATCCTTCACTTGAGTTTCCTCTGTAATTCCCATCTCCCCAAATACCGTCTAAATGTCTTTGCTATGAATTTTTATAGTCCTTCCATTAATTTACTTACCATACCCACCACTCATTATAATTCAGGTGGATTGCTACCGTGGATGGTATGAGTCTGTAACCATGAACACCTTAGGTGCTGGGAGCAAAATTTGCTTAGCATAATTTTTGAAAGTATTGTTTTTGCATTTTTAGAGCAAAAAAGCATAGGTAGTTGTAGAGCTGATTATGTATTTTTCTGTCTTACTGACTTCTTCGCCTCTATAAAAGTGCAACTTACAAGAATCTTAGAGTAGGAGTAATTTAACTTTGAAAATGCTGAAGATATTATAGCTATACAGAGGAGCCCAGATATTACCTGAGAAAAATGTCTTCTGATGAGATTGAGTATATTAAGATATTAAATAGTTAAAAACTTCTGATTTGAATTTCTTTAAACTATAAAGAGTGGGTGTTTCATATTTTGGATTTACGTTTTCTTAGTGAGAGGATAGAATTAATATTCCTTAAAAGTAATTTTTTTACATTGCAAAAACTGTATTATTTTTAATAATCTTATGCTCGTAGCACTCACTGTCCTACAGGCCCTGGGGAGAAACACTGGACTACATGACAAGGAAAATTTAAGACGGGAAATTAAATTGGAATAAAATGTAATTCATATCCTTTCTTTATCCATTGTAGATTGATTCGTCTAAATATGAACACTGAACTACCCACATCTCGTCCTAGGAGAAGAGAAAGGATCAGTGATAGTAGAGATTAGGAAGCAACATGATGAAAGTAAGTGCAAAACAAGCATGATGTGTTGCTAGTCTTTTTTCCCGATGGACTTATAAATAGCCTTCTTTGACCATAGGTATCACTATTGCCTTTTCAATTAAAGAACAAAATCTAAAGCATATCAAAGGAAACCTCCTTTTTTATAAGTTTTATTTTTTCCTCTGATATGCTCACTTTAGCCCCTCTAGAGAAGTGCTGTAAGGGAATTTCTGTCTTACTACCCTGCCTTTTCCTCTTACTCTTCCATGTAGCAATAAGAACAAATGATTGGACTGGTGAGAATTCGTGGTTCAGTAAGCTGTACGTCCTCTGCAGTTGGTGTTCTGTATTCAAACTCATTGCTTATGTAAGACATGGTTTCTTCCTTGGACTATATTTGCTATCAAGCACAGTGGGTGCTCACATTCTCTTGTCTTCTCAAATATGCGTTGTTTCCATGTAATAAACATACCATCAGACAAGGACAGATCCATCTCCTGACTACACTACCTCCCCCTCAAATTTTGGTCTGTTTTTCCTGATGTTTCCATTTTATAGGTAGTTTGGTGCATGAACAGGTATCTGGCAAAGCTTATGCTACAGATCCCTGGTCCCCATCAGCATGCCCCAAGGTTTATAGATTTAAGGAGGGAGTGAGATGGCCCATTATAATATCAATTAAATCCACACTTTCTAACCTAGTATTCCAGAAATTCTACCACTGGGGATATTTGAGCATCAACTGTTCTGTTAATACATTTATTCTTTGATCTCTATTTATAGTGCTTTTTTAAAATTTGTTTGTTTATTGTTCCTATTATTTGAAACTTGGATGAGAGGAGGGCTGAAGACAGGATCTTGTTGTTCCCTCTGACTGAAATACTTGTGTCCTAGATATTTACTTGGCTCCCTCCCTCCCTCCCTCCCTCCCTCCCTCCCTCCCTCCCTCCCTCCCTCCCTCCCTCCCTCCCTTTCTCTCCTCTCTCCTCTCCCTCTCCCTCTCCCTTTTATCCTGTTCTCTTCTCAAATGTGCCTTTTTCAGAATATCTTCATTTGAGGATCCTCTCTAAATTTATGTTTTTCTCTCTGTCCCTTTCTTTCATTCTATTTTTTCTCATACTATTATCAACTACTTGATATTGTATTTTATATTAATTTGCCTCTTTTCCATTTTAGAATATAAATTCCAGGCATTCAGGATCTAGCTGTATCCACAGTGCCTAGACAAAAGCATGGAACATAGAAAATACCTTACACATTTTTGTCAACTGAATGATGAAAAGATTAATCTTTTGATGATATATTTCTTTAGTACATCATCTATATTCATTTAATGTGTTGAACTGAAATGCAAAATTATAATGCTAGCATCTATTTCAGGAACGCTACAACTATAGAAGTATTTCAAAAACAGTCTAACTATTACATCGTTTTGTACACCTGAAACTAATAGAAAAAATACAATTAAAAAAATGCCTCTGGGACAAAAAATTACAAGAAGGTATGCAACAATTCTCAGCTGCCTTCATATTAGTATAATGCATCTGGGAAACCTAAGATAAGGCTTCATTTACACACGAATTTATATTGATGTCATTATTATTCAATCGATAGGTAGGTATTTTGGTTACAGTGTGAATGTAATGTAATCCATGTGAATATCAATCCTTCATCAGACACTGTACTAAGCACTATTTTACATTTGGGAATCAACAGGTACCTGCTCTTAAGGTGTTTACAGCCTAGTGAAGGAGGAAAAAGATTCAGTCTCAGCAGACTCATAGTACTAACATAGGTATAGGCTCATAGAAGGAATGCCTGACCCAGTCTCTAGAATCAAAGAAGTCTTCCTGGATGAGGCAACATCTAAACTGGGACTTCCAAGCTAATATGAGTTAAAGAAGTCAGAGGAGATAAGTAATAAGTGTTGGCAAGGGAAAGATCAGGAGCAAAGGCTCAGAAGCAGAAAGGAGCCGTACACACAGAAGGGATTGAAGGTATAGAGGTGACAGGAAGTTAGGATGGGAAGGAGGGTGTAGTACGCACACACACAAAAAAACAAATAAAAAACCCAACAACAACAACAAAAAACAAACAAACAAACAAACAAAAACCCAGTCTCTTCATCAATAACTTACTCATCACTGTTTTGCATGCTATCTTTTCTCAAGCTTTCTAATTCCTATTCTCAAACATTGCTTCTGGCTATGACATTTTCTCTGAGGGCTTATTTAATATCCCTTGTCTGCTTTAGTAATCTTGCCTGAGCCATCACCCCACTGACTTTTATCTCTTTACTCCCTTGATTTTGACATCACCCAGTTACAGTCAACCACACTCATCTGGTCTTCTTATCCAGCTCTTTCCCATCACTTCCCCTGGCCTCCTTTTTCAAGGAGTGGCTTAAGCACATCTTGTCATGCTGTATTTGCTTCTAAACGTGTTAAATTTGAGTCCCTGTCACCCCAGTACTACCACAAATGAGTCATGATCAACAAGGAAAATACACTTTTTTTTTAACTTCGCTGAGATTAATCTCTAGGAATCAAACTGTTTTAAACTGGGAATAAACAAGCTGGGATTCCAGATTGAAAATTCATTGCTTAATCTTGGAGAATCCAGAGTAATTGACCTGGATGACCAGTATAGTTAGCTCACCAGGGATCCGCTGAGGAAGCTTAAGGAAAATAACTCACACCAAAATCAGAAAGGCAATCTGACAGCTAGGTTCATGGACAATGTAAAGGATAGTTATGAGTATGAGAATGTGAGCTGTTCAGATTCTCTCCAGGGCAACACAAATAACTTAAAATATGGATAGACCAAATAAAATATTAAATATGATTGTTTTTAAAAGTCACTGGTCGTGATTACAACATGGTCCTGCACTTTCTGTCCTTTCCTTTCTCCTCTTATTTTCTAGTCTTATATTTTTGTTCAGTTCTTACATAGGGCAATTTAACTCTCTTTTTTTGTCATTTTGTCATTTACGGTCTATTCCTGCCTTCAGTGTTGCAAGTTCTAAACTAAATGACTTTTCTTTTCTTTCCTTTTTTTTTTTTTTTTTTTGGTGTGTATGTGGGTATCTCCACTTTATTTTATAAATTTAATTTAATTTAAACTTATTTTTCAATTACAGCTGACATACAATATTGTATTAGTTTCAGGAGTACAATAGTAATTAGACATTTGCATATATACCTTATGAAGTGATCACCCCAATAAATCTAGTACTAGTCCGACATTGTACATAGTTATTACAATATTATTGTCTATATTCCCTATGCTGTACTTTACATCACTGTGACTATTTTTATAACTGGCAATTTATACTTCTTAGTCCCTTTCATCTTTTTTGTGCATACCCCCAAGCCTCCACCCATCTGGTGATTATCCGTTTATTATGTGATAAAAATTTATACAAGTGGACACTTTGATCAACATTGCTCAAGCAGTAGTTTGCCTTAATCTGAAGTGTTTGGATGCTGATGGTAACTACTTTGAGCTCCTCTGGTAATTGCACAAGTCAAATGTGACTTGTTTTCATCTTTTTTTATCAGTATATATTGAGTATTACAATTTGAAAATTTTTTTCCTTTCTTAAAATGTGTATACATTTATTTTGGCTCCATCGGTATGTATGTGTGTGTGTATATATATATATATATATATATATATATATATATATATATATATATATGTAGGTATATATATTATTTTTATATTATATATTTATACTATATATATATATACATATATATATATAGAGAGAGAGAGAGAGAGAGATTTTTATTAAAATATAACTAACATACTATATTATGTTTCTCAGGTGTTACTCAACAGTACCCACCTGGCACTATGCATAGTTATTACCATATTATTGATTATATTCTCTATGTTAAAGAAGTGATCACCACAAAAAGTACATCAACCATCTGACACCATACCCCACTATCACAATATTATTGACTATATTCCATATGCTATATATTATGTCCCTAGGACTTGTTTTACACCTGGAAATTTGAACTTTTTATTCCCCTTTATTTTTCCCCCATTTATAAATTTTTCAATTACAGTTGACATTCAGTGTTATTTTATATTAGTTTCAGGTGTACAGCATACTAGTTAGACATTAATATAATTTATGAAGTGATCCCCCTGACTGCTACATACCTGGTACTGTACATAGAAATTACCATAATACTGATTATATTCCCTATGCTTTATTTTACATCCCATGACTATTTTATAAGTACAAGTTTGTATTTATAATTCATTCACCTTTTTCACCCTGCCCCCAACTCCTCCCATCCTGATAGATCTAGTACCCATCTGACACCATAGGCAGTTATTACAATATTATTGACTATATTCCTTACGCTATGACCTACATCCCCCTGACAACCAATTTGTACTTCTTTATCCTTTTTCACCCACACCTAACCCCCCTCCCATCTGGCAACCATCAAAATGTTCTCTTTATCTACGAGTCTGTTTCTTATTTGTTTGTTTATTTTGTTCTTTAGATCCCACTTATAAGTGAAATCATATGATATTTGTCTTTCACTGAGTGTGATATTTGACTTACCACACTCAGCACGATACCCTGTAGGTCAATCCATGTTGTAGCAGATGGCAAGACTTAATTTTTTATGGCTGAGTAGTATTCCACTGTATATATGTACCACCTCTTTTTTATCCATTCATCCTTCAGGGACACCCCGGCTTCTTATTTTGGATATTGTAAATGCTGCAGTGAACATATTGATGAACACATCCCCTCGAAGTAGCATTTGGATTTCTTCAGATAAATACCCAGAACTGGGTTTACTATGTCCTTCTTTGTATCTTGTTTTAAAAGTCTATTTTGCCCAGTATAAGTATTGCTACTTCAGCTTTTTTTGTTTGTTTGTTTGCTTGTTTGTTTCGATTTTCATGAAATAACTTTTTCCATCCCTTTACTTTCAGTCTGTGTATCTCTCAATATGAAATGAGTCTTTTCTAGGCAACATATATAAGGATCTTGTTTCCTTACCCATTTAGCACCACTGTCTTTTGATTGGAGCATTTAATCCATTTACACTGAAAGTAATTGTTGGTAAGTATGTAGTTATTGCCTTTTTATTATTTGTATTTGCATTTTTGTATTTTTTTTCATCTTAAGGAAGTCCTTCTAAGATTCCTTATAATGCTGGTTTGGTGGTATGAATGCTTTTGGCATTTTCTTGTCTGTGAAGCTCTTTATCTGTTCCTCGATTATAAATGGTAGCTGTGCTAGGTAGAGTAATCTTGGTTGTAGGTCCTTGCTTTTCATCACTTTGAATATTTCCTGCCAATACCTTCTGGCCTGCAAAGTTTCTGTTGAGAAATCAGCTGACAGTCTTATGGGAACTCCTTTGTAGATAACTAATGGCTTTTCTCTTGCTGCTTTTAAGAATTCTCTCTTTGTCTTTAACTTTTGGCATTTTAATTATGATGTGTCTTGGTGTGGCCCTCTTTGGGTTCATCTTGTTTGGGACTCTCTGCACTTCCTGGGCTTGTATATCCATTTCCTTTACCAGGTTAGGGAAGTTTTCCATCATTATTTCTTAAAATAGGTTTTCAATTCCTTGCTCTCTCGCTCTTCTCCTGCTGGTAACCTCTATAATGCAACTGTTGGTATGCTTCATGTTGTCCCAGAGGCCCCTTGAACTGTCCTCATTTATTTGGATTCTTTTTTCTTTTTGCTGTTCTGATTGGATGTTTTCTGCTACCTTATCTTCCAAGTCGCTGAAGCAGTCCTCTGCTTCATTTAATCTACGGTGGATTCCATGTAATTTATACTTCATTTCCATTATTGCAGTCTTTACTTCTGACTGGTTCTTTCTTTTTCCTATCCTAAGAGATGTTTCCTATCTCTTTCTTGAAGTTCTCCCTGAGATCATTGAGCATCCTTATAACTAGTGTTTGGATGCATCTGGTAGATTGCTTGTCTCCATTTTGCTTAGTTCTTTTTCTGGAATTTTTGCTCTATTCGTTTAATTGGGATGTGTCTTTGCCTCCCATTTTGGCTGCCTCCCTGTGTTTGTTTCTATGTATTAGGTAGGTTTGCTATGTCTCCCAGTCTTAGTAGAGTGGCCTTATGTAATAGGTGTGCTGTGAGGCTCAGTGGATCAGTCTTCCAGGTCACCTGAGCTGCAACTCCAGGTGTGTCCTTTGTGTGCGCCCTCCTTTTGTAGTTGAGCCTTAGTGGCTATTTGCATCTTAGTGGGAGGGATTGACCCTTGGGCTCATTGGTCATGAGGACTGGCTGTGACTACACTGGAGGAGCTGTGGTGCAGAGGCTGACCCTACAGAGCACGGTCTGCATCAGCAGGTCTCTTGTGCCTGTCCAATCCGCCCCTTGGGTGTGTCGTCCTTAAGGTGGCTGAGAGTGCTCCAGTTTGTTTTGAAGTTGGCCGCTAGGTATGTCAGCCCCAAGGCCACCTGAGAGGGGATCTGCTGCAGGTCAAGTTCATCCGCAGCATATTCCTTACCCGGGAGCACCCAGCAGAAGGCACAAAGCAATCCATAGATGGTTGCCACCTGTGCCATGTTTGGAAGTTCCTCGAGAGGCCAAGCTGCGAACCAAGAACAGATGCTGCTAGTGCCAGGCTTAGGGCTACTCTGCCAGAAGTACGAGACATGCTCAAGCCAGATGGTGCTTATCTGGGTTCCACAAACCTTTGAGAGACTCTAGGAAAGTCTGCAGCATGAGCCAAGGCAGGCGGTTTGTATGAAAAAGGCACTGAAAGTGACTTTGGTATGCCCAAAAGGTGGGCAGGGCAGGGTCTCAGAATCACCAGGGTGTGGCGAACAAACATGGCATTAGCCAGCTTGATGGAGACTCAGATATAGTGGCCACCTGCGTCTGCATGCTGGGAAGAAGGAGGGCTCATAAAAGAAACAATGGCCTCTGCCAGCTCCTCTGTTCAGAAGAATGCTTCCCCTTCAGCCCTCTTCCTGTAGCCAGACAACTCAGATCCCCCCTGTCCCCCCCACACAACATATTTCCCTTTTACCTCTCTAGCTGTTGCTCCTGTGCTGAATGTCAGAGCTAGTGATTCTGTTGATAAGTAAGTCTGGCACAGTCCTTTTAAGAGGAGCGCCTGGGACTCCAGACACCTTCCATCTGACTCAGCCACAATGTCTGCTGGTTTTCACAGCCAGAAATTATAGGGACTTCTCTGCCTGTCACTGGAACCCTGGGCTGGGGAGGGACTGAGACCCCTTGCTCCTCCAGTGGGGGAAGGAGCCTTCTTAGCCAAGATATCCCTCCTGATTTTTCATGGTCACATGCAGGTGTCGCACCAACCCGTTTTGCATCTCTGCCCCTCCTATCAGTCTTGAGGTGGCTTCTTCTGTATGCTCTAAGTTGTAGGGCTGTGGTTCAGCAAGATTTCAGGTGATTCTCAGTGATGGTTATTTTGTAGTTTAGTTGTAATTTTGATGTGGTCATGAGAGAAGATAAGTATAGCGTTACCTACTCTGCCATCTTTAGCAGAACTCCTGGAGTGATTTTTCAAAACATTTTCCTAACGTATAATTCACTCCTTAAAAGGAAATATGTGTTGAGTTATTAAGATCTTAATGCTTTTAACCTTGATGAACAAGTCTCCGAGTTTTTATCCTGTGTATTCTCTACAATACCAGATAGGCTGACCAGACACTGCAGAGACCTCATCAGTATCACTTCAGGCTGACACGGTATGGTAGAATGGATTACACAAGTACTTGATAGTTACTGTTGATCGCTCTCTGTTTGTTCCATGTGAATGGATGTTGATAGTGAATGCTAATTAAGATTGTTGCTGGATATATGTAATTTGCTTATTATAATTTTTCATGGAAACATTAGTTATAATTCAGTAATTCACTTCAGTGTCTGAATGTTTCTAGCCTTGATTAATTGGTCAATTTTGTGTACTCATGCTGTGGCAGTTTCCTTATTTTTATTGCACACTTAACTATATAAAGGCATTACATACATGTAATGTTTTATATATACATAAATGCATATATTTAATATGTAATATATAATTTACATATATATACTTATGTAATATATTATACTACATAAGTATTTTGATTTACACACATACACACATACAAATACAAACAAATACATGAAAATGTAATCAATTATGTCTGAGTTGCAAACTACCATATTTCCCCCAAAATAAAGTCTGGTCTTATATTAATTTTTGCTCCAAAAGATGCATTAGGGATTATTTTCAGGAGATGTCTTATTTTTTCATTTACAACAATCTACATTTATTCATGTATAACAATTTACATTTATTCATTTATTCATTTACAAAAATCTACATTTATTCAAATACAGTGATGTCATCTTCTTCTGGAACATCGTCATAACTCTCCAAACCCTGAATTCTGGCTTGAATTTCTTGTGACTCCATTTCCTATAGAACCATTGGCCCCGATCTCTCATGTCCAACAATAGAGCTCTCCTTAAATGAGCACTTCTTGTCCATGTAGCTTGCTTGTAGTGCATTGGCAACACAGCTGTCAGTGATTTTATGAACCCAGGAATTCTTCACCCAAGTCACAACCTCTTGCAGGCTAGGCTTCACAAAGCTTCCACGCTGATTTCTCTCCATTCTACTTTCAATGTAGTCATTGATTTCCATGCACAAATTGTCCTTGTAAGGCTTGTTTATTGCAATATCAAGAGTCTAGGGATATGCAGTCATTCCTGTGGGAATCATTATTTGATCTATTTGATCTATTCTTCTCTCTGCAAGGAAGTTCTACATGTCTTTGGCATGGTGAGTGCTGGCTGAATCCCAGACTAGCAGATCTCTTTGGTCACCTCGCAAAACAAGTGGCAGCATTAAATCAACCCACTTCCTTGCAACTGCTTCTGTGCACCAGGCTTTTTCGGTTTCAAGAACATAAATGCCTGAAACACCCTCAACCTTATCTTTCTTGCCCTTAGTGATGATTAGAGGTGGGGCTTTCTTTCCATCTAGATGAATTGCCAAAATATAGATAACACGTGCACTTTTGTAGCCAGTAGAGGGAATGTAGATTGATGAGGTGCCCCTCTGATCAATTGTTGTTTGAGATCCTTGGCCCATAAACACTGCAGTTTCATCCATAGCAATCATGTTGGAGAGTTGGTATTTAGAAAACGATGCCATCAACAAAGGACTTGAATGCAAGTACACGTTTAATAACTTCAGTATCTTCCAGCTTAAACAGTGTTGTTGATCTTAGAGACAGTTCATATCGCTGAAGGAAGCCATCCAGTCAGTGTTGTGATGCTTTGGATTCTTCTTGGGGATATTTCTAATTGTGGTGCCATTGCAAGGACAAATGCTTGACTATCAGCCCTGTGCACAACCAAAGGCTTTGCTCTCCTGTCAGCAATCCATTCACAGCTGATGTCTTCCAGCTCAGGAAATAATGGTTGCTGACATGATCCACTCTTTCTCTTAGCATTTTTCTTGTCCACCTGTTGACTGAGGTAATTGTACTCTGCTCACCATTTTTAGACCATTTGGAGATCCAATTTCTTCTCTTTGCAGAAAGCCATAAGATTCTTGCCCCAGGATTCCTCCATGATTTCTGTCTTGTACTCAACGGAATAGCTCTTTCTTTTTTCACTCATCTTGTCTGGGGCTCAAAATATTCCCTTTAAATCTACCATTCAATCAAGTGTTAATTGAAGACTTACAAGACAGGAGTGGTAACCAAAATGATGACAGTTAAGAATGATGGTCCACATAAAAGCGACACCACATAAAATTGCAGGCACCAAAATTCAGAAAATGTTTCTGTATTTCACATGAGTGCATTAAGTAGGTCCGTTACAACACACGACATATTGAATTATGAAGATTTGTATTAGACATAACCATGTCTGTTCATTATCAAGTGCGCACATTATTCATGCATTGTGTCTATACTCTGGTCATTTGTCAATAAGTCTTGAGTTCATCTGTTTACATAGGTGTTTACCTCTCGTCCAAAGGCGCCTGCTTGGGTATTTACAAATACTTAATTATAATTGATATTATCATTTATTTTAGGTATTAACGTCAATAATATTATTTATTTATATTTAATTATATATTAATATTATTTTATAATTCAGTACATCCATTGTGTGGCTGACGATCTTAACTGGGGCTTATTTTTGGGGTAGGGCTTATATTACAAGCATCCTGAAAAATCATGCTAGGGCTTATTTTACATTTAGGTCTTATTTTTGGTGAAATAGAGTATGTACAAAAACCTTAAATAGATTGGGTATGAATTGTAAGTAATTACTGATGGCAGTATCTCTAACTTGCAGGAGATTTTATATATATCCTGCCATCAGATTATGAGATTATAGTTTTGAAAATAATTTACAATACAATACATATCCTGTTTAAGGTGTTTATGCATAGTTGCATAGTTCTCAACTCAAACCTCATTGATTAAATACATGTGTACCTTTATATTTATGTGTGTATGTACGTATATTACATTTGTCTTTCCAGCTTTTATATATACATAATGTAGTATATTAAATTTCTTATCTTATTATATGGTATTTTATTATGAAACATATATAATCTATACTATACCTTATATAAATAAACCTTCAACATAAAGGTGCACTTTTTTTCAGAAGTAATGCTAATTATTTTTAAATAATTTTTTATTAGTTTCAGGTGTATAAAACAACATAATAATTAGACATTTACACCCCTCACAAAGTGATAACCCCCCAAGTCTACTATCCATCTGATGCTGTACATAACTATTCTAATACCATTGACTGTGTTCCCTATGATGTTCTTTACATCCTTTGACTATACACATATTTGATTAGAGTTGATATTCAGCATTATGTTAGTTTCAGGTGTAAAGTGAAGGTCTTAGGCATTTATATGATCTATGAAGTGATCCCCCCGATAAGTCCTGTGCCCATCTGACACCCTGCAGTCCTTACACTATTAATTATATTCCCCATACTCTATTTCACATCCCTGTGACTATTTTGTGACTATTTTTAAAAGTTTATGTTATTCTTATCAATTTTCACTTTTAATTTATTTTATTATCATTTATTGTTTTATTTAATTTTCACTCTAAGCCTTAGGTTTGAATCCTTTTGATTGCTCTGATTTTAATCTTTGATTTCATGAAAGAATTACAGGATTTCAGAGCTGGAAGGCCTTGCTGAACATAAAAGGACTAGAGCCGCTTATCTTTGAAGCAGTCAGATACTGTCTGACTTGACCACAGGCTGTTCACCCAGCATGGGTTGTCTGATCTAATTATGGGGAAAGTTTTAATTCACTTTCTGCCCCAATACCCTTGGACATTGGTCTGGTACTTTCCCTATATTCTGCAGTAAAAAAACAGAAAAGAAAAAAAATAAATAAATAAAGGAAGAGAAATGGAATGCAAACTCCCAGTGTCTAAATTGTGTTGCCAAGCACTCATATTTTCTCTACCAACTTGCCTTTGCTTTGATGAATTTTGGCAGCTCTTTCTTAGCCCCAGTTCAGAATTCCTTTACAGCTTTGTCTTTGGAGCAGCAATTTGATAGAATGATGGGCCAAGGTGGTCTAAAATCTGCATGTCCATAGATTGCACATTGTTTTTATTTATATCATATAAATCAACAAAAAGAGTAATCACACTTTCTAAAAATGACATTTCAATTTTTATTTATTTATTTTTTTGTTTTACGTAAAGTTGAAAAAATTTCAATGGTATCTATAAATTAGTATTTGGTATTGTGGCTTGGGTATTTTTGGAAATTATTTAGGTATGGGTATCAAAGTCCTCCACAAACTATTCCTTGGTACCCTCACTAACAAAGAATTGGATTTATTTATTGGAAAACAGTATAACATTTGTTATACACAACAAATTATATATATATATATATATATATATATATATATATATATATATATATATATATATATAATTTAAAATGTTTTAAATGACCTATTTCTTGCAGTACCAACTAGCAAGGATGAAAACTAAGGGTATTCAGGATTAGTTAATTATATTTATTTTTATTTATTTTCCCTCGGGATTCTTTTTTTTTTTAATGAACATTTTGTTAATGGAAAATCCATCATTATACCACTAATTCTTAACCTGCTATCCAAGTGCAGATGGGTGGACATTGACTTATCCAGGACCACCTTAAAATTTAAGCAAAATTCACATGGATATGGAGTTTTTTCTAGAGAGAATCTATAATTCCATAGAACCATACGTAATTATACAGATTCATAGGATATATGTAAAGCTGTATATGAGAGAAACCCCCAAACCTGAAATCTTAACATGATAGAAACTTATTTCTTCCTCACTTAAAATTCCAGACTAAGGTGATGAGTTTACATTCTGAAATGGTCAGAGATCCAGGATCCGTTGATCTTTTGTTCCACTATTTTATGCTGTTATTTATAGATGGCTCATAAATAGATCAGCATTTTGACTAACATAGAGACCCTTTTCTTTTAAAAACAAACCTGAAAATTGTACCATGCTTTCAATAAAGATCCCATTAATTAGAACTTAGACATAAAATCCTCATTCTGGGTTTCCATGTGTCTAACCAAAAATCAAGTGTTCTATTACCTTAGAGAAATAAGAGAATATGTATTAAGGAGAATCAACAGTCTGCCACAAACACACAATGTAAAATGCTTAGAACAATACCTGGTACATAAGTAGGACACATTAAACATTAGTTACTTGCATTTTAACCATAGATTCTTTAAAAGATCTCTATCATATAAAGGATTGAAAGAAAGTGATAGTAGCAGAGGAGTCAAGATAAAATGATTATAAGTTAGTTACCCATGTAGCTGTGCCTTCTTTGTTTTATACATAATTTGTTTGAATTCTGTATTGATATGAATTATCTAATCTGATAGAATGGGATCCATAGCTCTTTCTCCCACAGTGCTCTGTATTCAATAAAGGCCTTGTTCGTTGACACAACTCTGGAGTTCTAACCTTAATTTGTGATAACTGAAAAGCATTCTGTCTGGCCGTAGGTATTATTTTTCCTCTACTACATGGAAACAGATATTTTAGATTTGAACTAAAGGAATAATTATTCTACAGTGATTATCTTATGCAACCCATGTTGTTTTATTTAATGTAAAAAGCAGGATTCTTAATATTTTTAAAAATTTCTCAGACCAAAGAAATATATCTTTGTGTATACCAAAACAGAGGTCTGGGGTATATGTCAGTATTTATAAACTGTCATAAGGAATTAATATTATATGAGTATTATAATCATCATTATTATTGATATTAATTATTTGTATATGAGCAGTTTAGTAGTTAGCCATCCAGCCAAGAATATGGGGGTCGTCTTTGAAGATTCTGAACTTTATAAGCCCTTAAGAAACCAGATTCAATACTTTATAAATATACCACATGTTTGTCATCAAATAGCATTACTATTTCTTTTATTCACTATAATTAGAATTAAATACCATGTGTTATTCCCATCATGGTGAAAAACAATGTGTTATAGTAAACATTAAACTTATTAATTTGATATTTGCTAGAGATATTATCAAATTATTTAAGTTTTAGATTGAGAGTTAGAATAGTTGAGTTTTATTGCTCCTTTCAGCCCCAAAAGCTCATTAATTTATCATTTTATCACTTTCAATTCTAATTCCACTCCTAACAATGTGATCTTAGATGAGTCATTCAATTTCCAATTCTGTAAGGCTAAATGATCCACCTCTAAAAATCTACACTTAATCATTCAGAGTATTAATCCAAAGGAAAAAAGTGTATTGGTTAAAACATTGTAATTTTAGTTGCAAGTGATAGAAACACAGTTCTAAATAAATTGATAAAATAGGTGGGAGAGGGATTTCATGGATGGCAATGGAAGCATTTATCTTTGAACACATGTCATGACCAGATGAATTGTATTGACTAGGTTTAGAGGATAATATGATTGGCCAGTCTTTGGCATATGTCCACCTTCATGCTTATAGTCTAATCTTAGTCTATAACCAGAGAATCAAGAAGGAGGATGACAACAGTAACACTAAAATTAGGTTGCCAAATGGTCTTGATTAATGGCTACATTATTGGTGTAAGTGAGATCCCTTCACATAAAAGGAGAATTTAAGTGGACGTTTATACAGGCACAGTTTGATATATTTATGATATAATAAAATACACTAACATTTTAGACAATATTTATGCATTTATGTCTGCTTGTAGATCTACATAAATCACTTGTTCAAATAAACATAATGTATTAGTTTGCTAGGGCTGCCATAAAAAATATATCACAAACTAGGTGGCTTAAGCAACAAATATTTTTCTCACAGTTTTAGGGGTTAGAAGTCTGAAATGAAAATATTGGCAGGGTTGGTTCCTTCCAAAGGCCGTGAGGGAAGGATCTGTGCCAGGACTCTGCTTGGCTTGTAGATGGCCGTCCTCATATTCACATGGAATGCTCCCGTACTTGTCTGTATCCAAATTCCTCTTTTTTATAACACCACTGTTATTGAATTAAGGTTCACCCAAATTAGCTCATTTCAATTTGATTACCTCTGTAAAGACCCCATCTCCAAATAAGGTCAAAATCTGAAACTTTGGGAATTAGGACTTCAACATATTTTTTTGCAGTTCTCCCATCCCCCAGTTTTAATAATATTAAGATACAATTAACATATGGCACAGTATAAGTTTAAGGTGTCAAGAATAATTATTTGATTTACATATACTGTGAGATGATTACTATAATAAATTTAGTTAACATCCATCATCTCATATAGATACAAAAATAGAAAAAAATAAACATTTCCTTGTGATGAGAACTCTCAGGAGTTACTCTCATAACAACTTTCATATATACTATGCAGAAGTTTTAACTATAGTTATCGTGTTGTACATTACATCCCTAGTACTTATTTAGCTTATAATTAGAAGTTTGTGCCTTTTGACCACCATCTTACAATTCCTTCTCCCCCAACCTTCCATCTTAGTTTTTCTATTGGATTTACATGTTGAGTGACATCCCAGACTACTCCTGACCAAAGTAATCGGGAGGGGCAAGGAGGCTTTCATCCTTATCCACACATTATTTTCATTGTGACATTCTCATTCTCCATAATCATTCAGCCCTGGATGTGGGCCTGCTTGGCTTGCCCAGGGAAATCCTAGTGAATACCCTTTGGACAGCCTTGACTTTCATTCTTCCAGCATTCCTACCTCATTGACTTCAAGCCATAGGATGAGAAAGGTTTTAATAAAACTGACTTTTAATTTTTAATGGTTGACTTTTTGGTTTTGTAGCACAACTTATTTATATGGAATTAATTTTGCTGTTAATACGAGGCTTGTAAATAAATTTATTTCAAATAATTAAACAATGGCTTATACATCTCTGAAAAAGTGATTATTATGCCTCCCGTGTCACACAGTGAATATATATATATAAATTCTACTTATGAGCAATCTACTGTTTCTATTTTTTTCCGATTAATTTTGTGCCAGTATCAAACTGAATTAAAAGTTTTAGTTTTATAAGAAATTTAATACACAGCAGGACTATATTCCTCTTATTACTTATTCTCTTTAATTTTAAAGCCACTTCTATGTGTTTGTTTTCCAGATTGACCTTAGAATTTCTATGTTGAGTTATAAAATCACAGTTTGATTAGGATTATGTTAAATTTATAGATTAATTTTGGAGAAAAAGGTGACATCTGTATGCTATATGCTATTAAATATTCTCATTCATAAATGTGGCTCCTGTATGACTCTGTTTAAATCCTAAATAAAATTTTATTAAAATTAAAAAACAAAAACAAAACTGAGCCTTAAAAGGAGAGGGGTTGAATATAGGCTCTAGTCTGCCTACATTTTTCTGTCTGAGGCTGCTTGTCTCAGTGGAAATATTTTGATGCCCTCACCAATGATATAAAATGAACAGCCACTATTAATTAACTACCACAACTCACCAATAATGGTTTATTGCACATTTTTTGCTGAATGGCATGAGTTCCCTTTCCTTCTGTGACCTTTGCTGGAGGGTAGCATCCAAGGGATTCTTCCTAGAATAACAATGATATCAAAAAGGCCCGCTCTGTCAAAACACATTTTTTTAAATGTTAAAAAAAGATGACTCTTGTACAAATATATATCAAACACATTTCAAAAAATTAATTCTTTGGAAGAGCCAGCAGGATGGTAGAGCTGCTTCAAAAAACATTTGCAGAACATATTTACTTATTCAGCTAGAAGAGTAATGTGTAAATACATTTGCTAAATTAGATACAAAAATTAGCTACATGTCAATAATAGTATAATTTTTGAGGTTATCTTTTCTATTAGACAATGATTTTTTTCTGGGTAAAGAAAAATAGATGCAATTTAGGAATTTCTAAAAGTTTAAAAGTTTTACAGCTTTACAGAATCTTTGAACAGTGCCTGATTAATAGGGAATAGTAAGTCAAATATACATCACCTAGGGAACAAGATAATCCTGGGTTTTGTGTCTAGTTTAGCAAATTTATTTCTTCATTCATTACCTACTGACTATATAGATCTTTGTTTCTCAAATACTCTTTGAATTTCTGAGTAGGTCTGTTAGATGATGCCTGAGTATGACATTGAGAAAATATAAAATAATCTTTCTGTGTTATTTCCACATTTTGGAAAATTTTACCTTAATTACTCTACAGTTATATGATGCATGAGTAATAGCTTTAGGAAGGAAATTAATCTTTAAAATGGAAAATTTTCTCACTTGAAAACAATTTTTAAAAATTAACATCACCAGATGCCCAGCTATATATTAATTATTGTAAGCAACCAAAGCCTTAAACTTTCTAATTATCCACTTGTATTATTACCTCCCTTTCAGCAGGTGAGTGGACTACAAAAAATATTAAGAGTTGGCTTCTTCTAAAACATGTTCAGAATGCAAAATATGTCTATCATGATAAAAGTTTAATTCTCACAACAACCTGGCAAGGTTGGTGTTAATACTACCCCTAATTCACCAAAGTATTTAAGTAATTGGTCAAGATTACTTGACCTATAAGCACTGGAATTGGATTAATGAGCTCTGTCACCTTGGTTCCTAAGTCCCCAATCTTTCCCTATACCATGTCAGAAATGACTTCTCAATAATTTGCAAGGGGGCTTGTTGGAAGAGTCTAATTTAATGAGGTAATTATGAAGAGTTTATTCTAAAAGTTCTAGTAGGATGAAAGCAATTCTGTTTGAAATGACTGAGCATCAAAGAATGTTAACTATTCTAATTCCACGTCATAGAAATCCAATATCTGTTCCTTTTCTGTCTTACACTATGTCAGATATGATAAAGGTGGAAAAAGAAGGGAAGAAGGAGATGTCATTAGAGTTAGGGTTACAGTCATTGCTATTGGCTTGAATTGATGATCTTTAAAATTCCAGGAAGAGAATGTTCATGGAAGGAGTAGAGCATGAAGATGCAGAATAAGTTTGGAGTCCTAGTTGCTAGTCATACTCTACCACACAATCTGTCTGGCCTGGTCAGGTTAATGTGCCTCTCTGGGCTTCAGTTCTTTATTGTGTGAATTAAAGAGGCTAAGCTAAGGTCCACTTAGCTTTAATATTCCTTGAAGCCATTAAGAAGTTAGTAACAGAGGACACACGATACATATGCAACATCATTTTATTGCTTAAAATCTTTAATGACTCCTCATTGCAGTATGGTGTGGTTAAGAAATTGCTCAGTTTCTCTGTGACCCAGTTTTCTTACTTGGGTTGTTGTTAGGATTTAACTAAGGCTGCATATGTAAAAAATACCAGAAAATATCAGAAAACGATAAGCATTCAATAAGTACTGGCTATTACTATTGACTATAGGATTAAGTTAAATTTTTACATAACTTACCTAACCCTCTTTAATCTTGTTCACCTCACTGGCATTGTCTCTCACCATTCTCTGCCTTACATATCAGGCTGGGAAACACAGAAGCGTCTTTATTTTTCAGTCACTTTTGAGGACCATTTTGCAGGGTAAAGAATTCTACATTAGTATTTTTTTTTCCTCTTAATACTTTACATATTTCATTCCACTCTCTTCTTGCTTGTATGGTTTCTGAAGAGAAGTTGGATATATATATATATATATTTCCTTATGACTTCTTTCAAGATTTGTTTTCTTTATCTTTGATTTTCTGTAATTTAAATATGACATGCTTAGGTGAAAGTTTGTGGCATTTATACTGTTTGGTGTTCTCTGAGCTTCCTTAATCTGTGACTTTGATGTCTGACATATTTGATAAATTGTGGAAATTCTCAGTCATTATTGCTTCAAATAATTTGTATGTTGTTTTCTACCTTTTCCTTCTAGTATTCCCATTATAACTATGTTATATACCTTGTAGAGTTGTCCCACAATTCTTGCATATTCTGTTTTTTGTGTGTTTTTTTTTTTTCAATTATTTTTTCTCTTTGCTTTTCAGTTTGGCAATTTGTATATAGATAGTTTCAAGCTCAGAAATTCTTTCCTCAGGTGTCCACTCTACAGTAAGCCCATTAAAAACATTCTTTTAAAATCTATAGTGTGTTTTTTAAAATCTTTTTTAGAATTCCCATCTCTCTGCCTACATTGCTCCATCTATTCTTGCACATAGTCTACTTTATTAGAGTTATTAACATATTAACCATAGTTGTTTTAAATTCCTAGTCTGATAATTCCAACATGCCTGTTATATCTGAGTCTGGTTGTGTTGCTTGTTCTGTCTCTTAAAACTGTGTATTTTACCTTTCTGTATGCATTGTAATTTTTTTCTTAGTACCTGGACATGATGTACTGGGTTAAGAAACTCCTGTAAACAGGGCTTTTGTAATGTGGTGTGAGGTATAGAGATAGAGGAAGCTTTCTACAGTCCTATGATTAGGTCTTGGTGTTTTAGCGAGTCAGTGCCTCTGGATTGTGAATTTTACAAGTGCTTCTCAGTTCCTCCTGCCCTTAGATGAGAGATGGTGTGTGGAGTGGATTGGAGTTAGTTATTTCCTTGTCCCTACATGGAAGGCTAGAAAGATCTAGAGGTAGGTATTTTTCTTCCTCCCTGTGGAAAGTCAGAGCCAGCTGGATTTGGTTACTTCCTTTCTTTCAGGTCAGTTAGGCTCCAGTAAATCCCCAGCACATTAGGCTCTGGTTAAATAGTTTAACTCGAAGGCAGAACATGTTAAGAACAGAATGCTCTGCCATACTTCAAAATGTGACTTTTCCCCTTCCTCTGCAGAAGGCATGAGGGGATTTTTCTCCAGTAGTCACCGTGAGAAGGTAGTCGAGCTCCTGAGGTCAAACTCACAAAAGTTTGGGGACCTCCCACGTTCAAGACTGGGGCCCCTAAAGTTTTGGACTCTCAAACTTGTCCACACTGAGACTGAAGCAATTCATCAATTTCAGTTAAGGTTTTCCTATCCCAGTACTTATTCCCTCAGAGGTTTCTGCTCCAGTAAGTTGTGATTATCTGTATTCATCTATCTGTCTCTCTAATTTTGGTGACATCAGTTTTCCGTGACCTCGCTTTTCTTATGGATATAAAAGGAGTTGTTGATTTTTCAGTTTGTTTAACATTTTGCATGTTGTTAAGATGGAGTGGCAATTTCTAAGCTCCTTACATGGCCTAACCCAAATTTGGAAGTTGCTTTAGTGAAATTTGAGGGGTTTGCTTTGTACACAAGCACAGGTATCCATCAGACAACTAAGAATCGGTGTTGATAGTGCACAAAAAATTGAAGTCTAAAGATTATCAGTTTGGCAGATAGAATGGAGGTAATATTAAGTGGATGAGCTTTGCCAAGAAAAGGGCACAGAAAAAAAGTTACTAATGCTAGAATCTTAGAGATTCCCCAACCTCCAGCCCCCATTTTTGACAAGGTAATATAAGATTTCTTACAGTGTTTATTCTCTCTGTACTAAAAGTTTGATCCTGAAGTAGTTTAGAACCCTGAGAGTGTAAATATTAACATGATATGGGATAAAATCAATGTGGCAAAGAAACATGTCATTTTAAGACAGCACTTACATGGGAAATCAACACCTCCCAGGTAATAATTTTATTAAACAAGCCTTACAGATCTTCCTGATTTTACTGGCACTTTAATTATTAAACAACATATCTAGTCCTAGAGTAGCAAGTCTGCACAGTCATTTCAATTCATGTGTTTTTACTATAATAATTTGACTATAATAATTTGAAGTTCTGTTCTCTACCATTGTGAAAAGCACAGAAAAGAAGTTTAACATACTTATTTAATATTTTGACTAATTCTTTTCCAGTGAATTCAAAACCTAGAGCATATTTTTTTTTTATGAAATTTATTGGGGTGACAATTGTTAGTAAAATTACATAGATTTCAGGTGTACAATTCTGTATTACATCATCTATAAATCCCATTGTGTGTTCATCACCCAGAGTCAGTTCTCCTTCCATCACCATATATTCGATCTCCCTTACCCTCATCTCCCACCCCCCACCCCCCAGAAAAATATTTTTACAGTGATGTTGGCCTTTAGGACTCTTTGACTTTGTAGTGTCATAATAATCAATTTGTTTGATTTTACCTTTCATGGTTCATTTAATTTTCTCTTGGAAGATTTCTTTCCTTGTCCTGCTATCATGGTACTTCTCACAATGATTATGTTAAATAAGGGGATATTTACCTATTTCCAGGTGCCATAAAAATAGAATTTTATTTATGTGGTTGGTTGTTTTATATCCCATGCTTCCCACTGGGGGAAGAAAAGTGATATAGCTTATGAAGTAATCTATGTAGCTGCAGTATATCTGGTCTTGGAAAATGCAAATATTTTTGGAAAATAGACATATTTTTTTCCTGGCACTGAATTTCACATAGAATTTAATACACTGGGTTCTTAGATACTGAACAACAAAGTAGAAAATATCTAACACCTTAACCCAAATAACCTATATTTCTTCCACATCACTTGTGATGCAGAAGAAAATGCTACATCCTAGATTTTCTCTACTGCCTAATGTCTGGCTGAATTGGCCACTCCCTTTTTGTTTGCTAACAACTGAAGAAATAATTGCATCACCTATCAATGAATATGTGAACAAAAATCATTTTGAGTGAGAAGTGTCCAGATTTTCAGACCCCTTTATATCCGCATGCCCCCCAAAAGAAACATGGTGGTGAAGTTACCACTCCAAATTTCATCTCAGCATCAAAGCACCAGCCCTGAATTTCACATGCTGGAAACCTTTGATGAATAGAAGTGGAACCACTGACAGCTACTATGCAACAATGTTGAAAAGAGAACAGTGTCCAGGAGACACTTAAATATTGACAAGGCTACCTAACTTTGGAGAAGTATGACTTCTGTGTTAAGTGGTTTTCCTGTAAAGTAATGAAATTACAGGGATTGCTTTTTTTTTTTTTTTTTTTTTTTTTAAGTATCTCTAAGAATAAATCAGTGGGCTCACATGGAAAAAAAAGGGAGGGAATAGATAAAATGTTAAATTTTGTCTATAATTTTATAGAAGTAATCCAAGAGGGAATATAAATTTGGCAAAGACATTTCTGTAGGTTGGTGGAAAGAAGGTAAAATCCTACATATATGAGATGCATAAAATCATATGTTAATGTAAATTGACTTAATGTGTGGTATTGGCACACGAATACAGAGGCCAGTGAGATAGAATACAAATAAAAATAGCACCCAAGTAATGTGGATCTCTAGTAATCCACTTTAATGCGGATTAAAGTGACATCTCAAATCATTGGTTTAAAGATAGACTTCTTAATAAATGGTGCCGAAACAACTGGTTAATCATTTGAAAAAATATTAGAAACTTTGATACATCCCTCTATGTATAAAAATATGTGCTAAACATATCAGCAATATAATAAAAATCATACAAGTACTAGAAGAATACATCATTTTAAAATGTTTTATTCACCTTTAACTTTATTTTTTTTAAATTTAAAATACATTCCTCTTTAACCTAGGTGCAGAGAAACGCATTCTAACTATCAATCAAAATCTAGGTATGAAAAAAGACTCATAAATTTGACTGCACACAATTTTTAAACATATTGTGATGACATAAAAACATTATAAATAAAATTAAATGATACTGATAAACTGTGAGAAAATGTTTGCAAAATATGTAATAGAGACATGTTCTCCATAACTTGTACGAAAATGATCTCCAAATGGATTACAGATCTAAAATATGAGCTAAAAATTAGCAAACATCTAGAAGAAAACACAGAAGATCTTGGATTCAGAAAACATATTTTAATAGCTCATTAAAAAAGCACAAGATGTAAAAAGTTAAATTCAATTTCATCAAAATTTAAAAGTTTTACTCTTTAGAAGACTCCATTGACAAAAGGGAAAAAATAAACCATGGACTGGTAGAAAATATTTGCAAAGCATGCATTTGACAAAGAACTTATATGTAAAATATATAAAGAATAATTCAGCTCAATAATAAACAAGCCAATTAGAAAACTAGGCAAAAGATTTCAACAAACACTTCATAGAAGATGTACACATAGAAAACAAATACATGAAAAGATAATTATTATCAGTCATTAAGAAATGCAAATTAAAACCACAGTCAGTTAATATTGAGCAGCCGCTAAAATGCCTGTCATTTAAAAGACAAACCATGCCACGTGTTGGCACACAAGTGGAAATCTAGTACCTAGATAGTGGGAATGTAAAATGGTACCACCACTTTGTCAATTTCTCGTTTGCTTATCTTTTTTTTCAATGCTTTCTGCTATTTATTTTTCCTTTCCTCTGCTGATTATTGTTTTAATTTGCTTGACCTTTTCAGTTATCATAAGGTGAAAGTTGGTCATTATTTGAGACCGTCCTTCTTATCTAACTTACGCCTTTATGCTCTTACTTCTCTTTCATTACTGCTGTAGCTGCATCCACAAATTGTGCTATGTCATGTTTTCACTGTGATTAAATTTAAAATACTTTCTAATCTCTGTTTTTATTTCTTCTTTGAACCATTTATGATTTATAAGTGTGGTATTTAGTTTCTAAATAGTTGGTGATTTTCGTGATATTTTCCCATTATTAATTGGCATTTAAATATCTTTATAATCTGAAAACATACTTACATTAATTAGACTTGCTTTACAGACCAGAATATGGTCTAAGTAACTTATCATGTTCATTTATGAAATATATATATATATATATATATATATGATGATATATCTATATATCTATCTATCTATCTATCTATCTATCTATCTATATATATATATATATATATATATATATTTATATATATTGATGTTAGGTGGAATGTTATATAAATATCAAATGGGTCACATTAGTTGATAGTAAAGTAAAAATCTTCCATATCTTTACTGATCTTCTTCCTCCTTGTTCTATGAAATACTGAGACATCCTTAACAGTATTTGTGGCCTTGTTTCTTTTTTTATTTGTATAAGTTTGTGCTTTGTATTTTGAAGCTCTGTTATTAAATGCAGAAGCATTTAAAATTGTTATACCTTCTTGATGAATTAACCCCTTTACTGGTATTCCTGATAATAATATTTACTTTGAAATATACTGTCTTATATTAAGCTTATTGTTTTACACTTATTTTGATAGTGTTGGCGTGATTTAGCTTTTTCCATCCTTTTATCTGATTTATGTCCTGATAATTAAAGTGAATATTTTTAGACAGGATAGAGTGGGGCCTCATTATAAAATTCATTTTAACTTTTCTGCTTTTTGATTGAGTGTTTACATCACTTACATTCAATATGACTGTTCACATGGTTTGGATTAAATCTCGCACCTTGCTATTTGTTTTAGTTTCTTAAAAGGAAATAATTATCTTTACCTACATATATACCATCTATTATTTTTTCTTCTATCTGAACAGCTTCCTTTAACATTTTTGTATATTGTAGTGCAGGTCAGCTGAAGTTGAATTCTTTCACCATTTGTATGTCAGAAAAAGTCATTATTTTACCTTCATTTTTGATAGACATTTTTACTGGTTGCAGAATTCTTACCTGATAGTTTTTCTTTTCTTTTCAGTAATTTAAGGTTGTTACTTCATTGTCTTCTGGCTAACATTGTTTTGACAACACGTAAGCTCCTTGACATTTTTCCCCTTTGTTTCTCTATATACAATATGTCTCGTTTATCTCTGGCTACTCAAGAATTTCTCTTTGCTACTTTTGAAGCAATTTGATGTGCTTTGGTCATTATTTTTTTCAAATGTTTTAATGTATCTCCTCTTCTGTGACTCCAATTATGCATAATATTAGCTGAATTAATTTGTGCCGTAACTCCCTGATGCTATGTTCTTTTTTAAAAAAAATTACTTTTACTGTTGTGTTTCATTTTGTATAGTTTCTTTTGCCATGCATCAAATTCACTAATAGTTTCCCCTACAGTCTGTACTTTGTTTTGAATCCAATCCAGTATAGTTTTCATCTCAGAATATATATATTTTTTAATCTCTGGAAATTCAATTTTGCATATTTCTGTTCTCTGCCTCTCCTTAACATGGTCATAGTTTTGCCTACTCTTGGAACATGTGAGATGTACTTGTATCTCTCTGTTATGTCCTTGTACTAATTCTATTATCTGTGTCCTTTTTGTTCTATCAGGAAATTTTTCTCTTTATTAGTGGTCACATTTTCCTGCTTATTTCATACCTGTTATTTTTTTTTTTTTATCAGATGGCAGACATTATGGATTTTATCTTGTTGAGTTCTAGATATTAGAATCTTTAAACATTCTTAACTTTTATTCTGTGGTGCAATTAATTTTCTTAGAATCAGTTTCATTCTTTGAGGGTTTCTTTTTAGCTCTGTTAAGTAGGTCTAGAGCAAGGACAAGTATTTCCACAATACTTAGGTAATATCCTCTTAAGTCCTCTACCTGATGCCTTATGAAGCAGAACAATTTCCAGTGTGGCTAGTGGGAAGACAAACGATTTCTGGCCATTTGTAAGCTCTACCAGTTCTTTCCATTGGCAGTCTTTTTCCCCTGGCCCTGAGTAGCTCCTCACACTCATGCGCAGCTCTGTACTCAGCTGAAGCTTCAGGAGAAACCCTGTGCAGATTTTCTCAGCTCTCTATGTAGTTTCTCCACTCTGTGCAGCTTCCTTTGCTCTGGTACCTGCCCCCCAAATTATAGCGTCAAGTGTAAATGAAGGATAGCATCATTACCTTCCTGGCCTCTAGTGAGGACTAAAGGAGAGTGACCTTGACATAGACATGGTATAATGTCTGTATGTATCAAGGGTTTACCAAATGTTAGCTCCTGTTCTCTATTCCTTCAACTTACTGGAGTATAAATTAGGATTATTTGAGCATGCATTTTAGCCTATGGAGTAACATTATTTTTAGGAGGAAGGAATGGAGAAAAATTCACCCTCTTAAAAGCTTTATCTTAAAAATGTAGCAGCAGGACATACTTTCCACTGTGCTTTGTTGGATTAGATACAACTTCCACCCTTCTTCCCAATTTGCATACGAAATTAAACAGAGAAAAAGTGGTAAATTACATATTCATATGTTATACATCACATGTAAGTTGGCTGCCTTCGCATGTAAAGGTACCGGAGGTAGTCTATGCCTATGCCCACATGTAGCCAACCTGTAAGATGGACCCCAAGGATCCTCCCTCCTGATCCTCATGATCTTGCTTATCTGCCTCTAACAGTATCTCAGGGTTGGTCTATATGTCCAATAGAATAAAGCAGAAATAAAGAAATGATAGCCTGTGACCCTGGAGACCTTAGGAGATCAAATATACTGAAGCTTCCGTCTTTCCACTCTTTCTCTCTCAAATCACTCACTCTGGGTAAAGCCATCTTCCATTGTTTTAGAAGTCACGTGGAGGGGTCCATTTCACAAGAAACTGAAGCCTCCTGCCAACAGCCATATGAGTGATTTAGAAGTGGATCCTACTACCTCAGTCAAGTTTTCAGATGACTGTAGTTGCAGCATTTTTGACTGCAACCTCATGAGTAACTCTAAGTGAGAACTACCCAGGGAAACTGCTCCTAAATTCCTAATCTTCAGAAACTGTGTTAGATAGTACATGCTAAATGTTTAAATCACCAATTTTTGGAGATTTTTTTTTTTTTTAATAGACTAGATAGCTAATAGTGATTTTGGCACTTAGATGGGTGAGTGGCTGTGGATGCAGGCAGCGGGGAGAAGCTGGAATGATGTTATGAAGAGTATTACTGACCAACTGTCTGCCAAACATGATGGACTTTGAGAAGGCTTCCTCTGATGGCTTAAAGGGATGAGAAGAAAGTATTAGAAAAGAGGAAGAAAGATCCTAGTTATGTAATAGCTGAAATTTTAGCACCGTTTTCATCTATAGTAACATAGAAAGTAAAAATACGTTTATTGAACTGGATGATTTAGTTAGGGAGATTTCCAGGAAACATGTTAAAAGTGCCTCCTTTTTTTCTCCCTGTTACTTACGGTAAATGAGAAAGAAGAAAGGTAGAAAAAAGGAAGGCCTTTATTATGATGCATGAAGAAGCTGGGATTTGATTGTTTTTAAATTTTGCAGCCTGTGAAGATATCAAAGGATGTTAAAATTAAGAAATGGCTTCTGAGCAAAGAAGAAGTATAGAACACTGCCAGGAAAGCCAGTTCCACAGATGTAGCATATACTGTGATTGAAAAATAATCTATAAGATTTTAGACAAATTGAAAGTGGCGTTTCTGTGTATGTTTTTGTCAGGCAGAAGGCCCTCCAAGGAGATTGGGTTTCTAGGAAAAATAAAGGTGTTGTCCATCAGCATTAACCACAGAAACCCGAGGTGGAGAGGGATTATCAAAAAGCAATTTGTGGTTGTGGCTTTTGTTTAACGGAGTGGACCCCAAGAAGATTCGTAAGAGATCCAAAAATGTTTAAGAGGATTATGTCAGTAGAAACAATGCCAGTTTGTACTAAAAGGGTCGGAGTACACAATGGAAGGCCTTTGGACCCCCAAACTTCTACTAACAGGAAATGGATGATAAGCCTACTTACCTGCAAACACATACTGCTTCTCAAGGAAAAGGAAGAATGACTCAGTCAGAACAAGACCATGAGCTAGGGAGAGAAACTCCTGGGCAAAAGTAGGCCCACACTGTAATCAAAGAACTTTCAATATTTTCCCAAATGGATCTCAGAATTGGTATGAACCAAGACTCGTATATGCCTTTTATTTCCCCGTTTTGAAAAGGAATGTTTAAAAGGAAGGAAGGAAGGAAGGAAGGAAGGAAGGAAGGAAGGAAGGAAGGAAGGAAGGAAGAAAGGAAGGAAGGAAGGAAGGGGAAAGGGGAAGGGGGGAAGAGGGGGAAGGAGAAAAGGGGGAAAGGGGGAAAGAGAAAGAGAGAAAGAAAGAAAGAAAAGAGAAAAAGAAAGAAAGAAAAGGAATGTAAATCTACATTGAAGTTGCTCTATGCCTATGTTGTATGTATGAGGGGCACATATCTAGTTTCTCTAGTTTATAAGACCTCAAGTTGGAAGGAACAATACTTAGAGGATTTTAAAATATGAAACTATACTCAAGGAGTCTTATGACATCTGGACTTTACTTAGTTGACAAGATTCTGGACTTTAAGCAAGCGTTTTAATGGAATGGGGCTTTGGGGGACTTGAGTGTATTTTATATATTGTTCATGTGAGCAGAATATGACTAGTTAGATCCAGAGTGCCAACCTTGGTAACTAGCATGTAAGATAGCCTCCACTGATCCCTACCTCTTAGTACTCATGACTTGGTGTCCTTCCCACATCATATTATAGATGCTCTCAGTGTCCAGTAGAATTAAAAGAGGACAACATGGAAACAACCGAAATGCCCATCAGTGGGTTACTGGATTAAGAAACTGTGGTACATTTATACAATGGAATATTACTCGGCCATAAAGAAGAATGAAATCTTACCATTTGCAATGATATGGATGAACATAGAGAAAGTTATGCTAAGTGAAATAAGTCAGATGGAGAAAGACAAATACCATATGATCTCACTTATATGTGGAATCTAAAGAACAGAATGAATGAACAGACTAAAAAGAAGTAGTCTCAGAGATACAGAGGAAAAACTGATGGTTGATAGATGGGAGGATGGTGGGGATGAGGGAGGAGGTAAAGGGATTAAAAAGTACAATTTAGTAGCCACAATATTGCCATGGGGATATAAAAGACAGTTTGCAGAATATAACCAATAATGTAAAGATTTTGTAGGTTGAAAAAAAACAAGAGACAGTGTGAGATTTTAAACACTATAGGTCATAAACGACAATGGAAATTCTTGCCCCGTCCAGTCTTCCTATTTTTCTTTTTCCCCTCTAGGGAAAGCTGCCTGCTATGTCATAAGGAATCTTATGAAACTAATTTTTATTTATTTTTGTTTTATTTTATTTATTTATTTATTTATTTATTCATTCATTTATTCATTTATTCATTTTGGTTTATCCCAGGATAATAAGGTTGGTTTAATATTTGAAAATCAGTCAATATAATTAATTATATTGAAAGAGTAATGGAGAAAATTCATATAATTATCTCAAAAATGCACTGATAAAGTTTAACATCCATTCATAATAATTATTTTTTTTTAATATCTTAGAAAAAGAGAAACAAAAGGGAACACCATTAACACAGTAAATAGTATGAACAAAATAATCCTCAACAAATATCATGTTTAATGGTGAGCTATGGGAAGCTTACCACTGAGACTGGTAATAGACCAAGAATGTATTCTCTCACCACTTCTATCCTTCATTGTATCAGAGATCCTCAGTGAAGCTGGACCACCTTCTTACACCATATACAAGAATAAATCCAAAATGGATTAAAGACTTAAATGTAAGATCTGAAACCATAAAACTCCATGAAGAAAATATAGGAAGTAAATTTATAGACATTACCCTTAATAATATTTTTAGTGGTATTTCCCCTCAGGCAAGGGGAGTAAGAGAAAAAATAAACATATGGGATTACAACAAACTAAAAAGTTTTTTCACAGCAAAGAAAACCATCAATAAAACAAAAAGGCATCCTACTGAATGGGAGAAGATACTTGTCAATGACACATCTGATAAGGGGTTAATATCCAAATTTATAGAAAATTCATTCAACTCAACACCAAAAAAACAAACAACCCAATTAAAAAATGGGCAGAGGACATGAAGAGACATTTTTCTAAAGAGGGTATACAGATAGCAGACATATGAAAAAATGCTCAACCTCACTAATCATTAGAGAAATGCAAATAAAAACCACAATGAGATACCACCTCACTCCAGTCAGAATGGCTATCATCAATAAATCAACAAACAACAAGTGCTGGCGCGGATGTGGACAAAAGGGGTCCTTCGTGCACTGCTGGTGGGATTGCAGATCGGTGCAGCCACTGTGGAACTAATATTTGAAGGAGACTCTCCAGCCCATGTCAAGCCTGGTCCAGTTAATTGCAGCCCTACTTGACAGCTTGTCTGAAACCTCATGACAGACCCAGAGTCCAAACCATCTACCTAATTTGCTCCAGGATCTGTAATCCTCAGAAACTCTGTGAAAAAAAATGTTGATTTAAGCTAAAAAGTTTGTGAGTTCTTTATTAGCCAAAAATAGATAATTAATACATCACATATCCAAAGTAATGATTTGTGGTGTAGCTGGTCTGAGTATAACCTTGTCTTATTGCCTCATCCAATAAAAAATAAGTGGGAGATGGTAGAATCCATTATAATCAATGAACAACAGTAACATTTAGACATGGCTTTTGATATATGATTTGTACTTAAGCTATTTTCTACAGAAGGACTCCAGTCACCTTAACTGCTGGAGTGAGACGTACTCTGACTTCCTGCCCACTTACTATGTCAACTTTGCTTCCATCATTCTTATGTTGCAATCCATACTTTACCTGCATGGAATTAGTTATATTTCCTTAATATGTCATATTTTTTGACGTCTTTGCATCTGATTTTCCTTTATCCTATTATCTTCTTGTCTAGTTAATAAACTCCTATCATTATTCAAGATCTTGTTCAAATATTTTTTCTGTAATGCCTTCTATACTGCTTACAAGAAAATTGCCTCCTTTTTTGCCTATTAGTATGCTTTGAATATAATTCTTCTTAATATTCTTCGTACTGTATCTCTGTATTTTCAGTGCCTCATCTAGTGCTGTGCACAGAATAAGTGTTATTATTAAATATTTTCTGGGTTAAAATAAGAATGAACAGGTGAGACAATGCTCTGAAGATACCTGATGAATATGAAATATACAATAAAAGCTTAATAGCCTGAAGTTCTAGAATAAAGAAATGTCACATGGAACTAAGCAATGACAATTATTATTATACTGTTTCTAAATGTTTTAGTACCTTGAATATTATAAATATTTAACATATCACAGAGACAGACCACTTGATTTATTATAGAGCTGAACTTTTATTCTTGCTGGGAAAAAAAAAAAAGCTGTATTTCTACTCTAGAGATTATTGGTGATACTAGTTGAGTAAAAGAATCATAATGCTACTATATCCCTATTTCTATTTCCAGAGATCGTAAATTATGTTTCATGACTGGCATATCTCCCAATGGCACAAGCGAGGCCAAGCAATTACACTTAGCCAAATTGAATCTCAGATCCCAGCATGTTTCAGAAAAGAGCAGGCAGCAGGACCGGGGGAAAGGGTTTCAGTTGACTTCTCAACACACATTTACTAAACACCTGCTACATGCTTGAGCTTAATAATGGACATGGATCTTGCTCATTAGGTCATACAATAAAATACAAGAAATAAAGAAATGTGGCAAATGTCTCTGATAGAATGGCAGAAAAGATGCCATAAGAGATATAACAAAGAAACTGAGAAGAAGGAAACAGGAACTTGGAAGAATGGAAAACCATGGAGGGCTCGATGAGGAAGATGGCATCTGAAATGGGTTTTGAAGTGTAGATGCAGCCCCGTACAGTCAACCCTCCATTCATTAAACCAGCATAGCATAGGATTAAGGACATCACATTTAAAGCCAGAAAGAGCAGAGCTAGAAAGCTGCTCCTCTTTCTTATTAATTATAGGACTGTGAATATATTATATCACCTTTCTGAGCCTCAATTTTATCATATGCAAAATGAGGGTAATAATAATAATAATAGCGCCTCTCTCATAGAATGGTCAGAAAGATTATGTGAGACAATCTATGGGAAAACATTATATAACCTGGCATAAAGGCAGCAGAAAAAGCATTGAAGTTATTATTGTTCGTATAGAGATGAGGAGGAGGAAGATGAGGATGATGGTGATGAAGATGGTGATATGATAGCTACCTAGAGACCCACAAGGATGAATACATCCCATTACTCCATCATACTACCATGAATACCAATATAATGCAGCCTTCCTATGATCGTAGGAAAAGGCCAAGAAAATAATACAATGATAGAGATGTTCACCCTCTTTTCATTGAACCTTTGAACCAGACCTACAGCATCTCATTGCAAGACTGCTTGTTATATGAGAGTCAGAATCCATGAATTTTAAGTCATTGTTCAACAGGTTTTATCTACTCACATCCAAAAACATCCCTAGCTAATATATTAACCATCCAATCAAGCCCCTTTATTGACTAAGATGTAGCAGATACTACATGGCATGGTAACTTTGATAGGTAGAAGTTGTCCCATATTACTGTGGAAGATAATATTGCAAAGGCCCATTAGGTTACAGATTGGGAGTAGAGAGGAAGACAGTAAACTCCTGGACTTAGACTGCTAGCCCATACCTTCCATTCCCTTTACCTCATTGGTAAATGGAAGTAAATAATAAAGACTCTATAGATCTGTTGTGAGGATTAAATACAATAGTGTATGGAGATTTCCTTCCATAGTGCCTGGCAATAGAAATCATTCCTTAATTTGTAGTTATTTATGTTATTGTAGCATCATATTATGATTTCCTAATGGATTTTCTTGAAAAATTCCCCAGTTATTTTATATGTCACATATTAGTCTTCTCACGTGAAGTATGAATTCCTTCTGGATAGGGCCCAAATCTTCTATTTATTTTTAATTCCTTTCACTTACCCCTCCCTACTTCTACCCAGCTATCAGTCAGAGACCCACTCAGAGAACATGCTGATTGAATTTAGGATTTCCAAACTACGTTTGGGTGTAAAACCATCACTATTCCTTCACGTATTGGAGGCTGCTTCACACTTCCATGACATAAATGGAAAAATCCTAAGAGTTTTTTGTTAAATAATTCCATTGTGCTAATTTATCCTTGGGAGTTAAAATTTCTAAAAGTTACCTAAGCTTTTCCTTGACAGACACATTTACTTCCTGGGTATAATGAAAAGAAGTTTGCAAACTATGAGAGAGTTTTATCAGAAAAGCTCGATTTGATTCTATTTTAAAGGTGATAATAAGGAAGCATCCTAACTAATGGCTCTATTAGCATATTTCTTGGACATCATGTTAACTCTGTATAACAGGGTTGCATCTAAACTAATTAATAACTTAGAGATAAGTTTCTACTATAACTGTCATTATATTTGCAGGTTCTTGAAGTCATGGAGTAGAATAATTTTAATGTCACAGGCACTGGGATCAAATCTGATCCTATCCTGATTCTATTTCCTGTGGGGTTTTGAGAAAAAATATCTAATATTTCTAAGCCCCATTGTTCATTTGTACAAAGTTGATGAATATTATAGTCATTTTAATAGAGTTGTAAGAATTAGATAAAACCATGCATAGAAAATACATTAAACAATGCTGGTGATATTAATTGCTTATAAACAGTGACTATTCATATTGTGAATTGCAAATATAATCTAAATTTTAGTTAGGCTCTCCCTGCTAGTCCTGGATTGGACTAGCTTGAGCTCCCCTGTATTTCTAAAATTCCAAGGAAGGTCGATTCTGATACTCCTGTTTCACTTTGGATTTCATGTCTGTTAAATTATTGCTCTTTGGCATTAATTTCAGGATTGTCCCTTTATTACTATTGGTGTTAATTCAAGCACCAAAAGAAAGCATATCCCCCCTGATATTCTTATGTAATAAATTTATTTCTAGACCCTATTGCCAAACTCAGCTCCAAATTTCACTTTTATATGATCATATCACAGAAAAAAAAGTCTCATTAATGCACTTTGCCAAACAATTGGACTGGCCCCACCTGATCTCTGTTTTGTTATCTGATAATAATTTTGTCACCGTTACCTGCCTATTTCCACCTGCTCCCCCCACTACACACACATACTAGAAAGTAGCAAGAACAGTGATTTCTTGTTTTTAAAATTACAAGGTTTACTTTTGATGTCTTTTCAGCATTTCAAATAAAGGAAATGCAATTGTGTGTAAGTTTTTATTATCTTGTGTATGCTGTTAAACCCCCATTTAAAGCTAGAAGGACAGATCTTATCTTGCAAATAAGCCTGCTTTTGATCTTTTCGTAGGTTATAATTTGAGCAGCCTGACCATTTTACAAGGGCAGGCCATTTATCCAAGGGAGATGTGTTCTCTTTCTGGCATTGATATCCTCATCTATTCAAAGAGAGAACTTATATTTTATCTGTCCAATGTGGTGCTTGTGATGGATGAATTAGAAAATCAGTCTTAATGTGTTTTGTAAAATAAAATAAAAAACACGATATAAGATTTACATTGAATTGAACTGAGAAATCATGGCAGAATAGAAAAAAACAAGCAAACAAAAAAAAATATATAGACTCTAATATCAATAGCCCTGGGTGAGGGACCTTGAACAACTCTTTTGACCTGTCTTTACCTCACTGCCACCCCCCACCCCTGCAAAGTAGGCAAACAGTAGTAATTACAATAATAATACTTTTCTACAGGTCTTTTATAAAAGTTAAGAATTTCAATGCTTTTGAATATGTTTCTTTAATAGCATGGTTAGAAAGGAAAAACTCAATGAATCCTTATTCCTTTTCCTTTCTAATATACAGAGGGTGCCAAAAAAATGTGTACACATTTTAAGAAAGGAAAAAAACTGCAATAAAATTGTAATACTCAATATAGATCAAGGACAAAAGATGTATACAAATTATGTGCATACATTTTTTTTTTTTGACACCCCGGTATTTCGTTCTGAGAGTCAAGAATATTATCTTGCTTCTTGCCCAGAATTCTGTTAGTTCCTATCCTGAGACAGATGCTGGTAAATCTGCTGCAGCTGACAGGTGACAGCTCCTTCGGGAGCGCAGAGGACAGTACTGACCTTTAACCTTGTTTGGACCAATGGTCACAGGGATGATCATTTTAAGAACATTCTGCGTTCCTCTAATGCAATTTAGCTTCACCTATTCACTATCACTGTCAGGTTGCTGCCCAAAGAGATAAGTAGGTGAGAGGTTTCCTACTTTGTGCTGCTGACAAGCAAGGCATTACTACCTAGCTTCTGCAGAGTATAAAATAGAAATTAAATGTATCATACCACTACCCCTTTAAGAAAAAACAGACTGTAAAAATCCCCAAGTGGGTTATTGCCTTCTGTAATAATATGACGGAGTCTTGCAATAAAAAGTATTGAGTATCTGTAAGGTACAAGCACTGTGCTATCTGCTGGGGTTGCAGAGAAGAACCCCACAGGTGGTCTTGTTCCTGCGTTCAAGTTATTCTCAAATAAGGAAAGATCTGAGACTTCACTTGTCATTCTTTTCATGCTCAGCTTAAGCAAAGGACTCAAGATGAATAAATGTTTACCATGGAGAGAAAGCAGAAGATTTGAATCTTGAGATCTCATGGCCTGCAGAGAAGCCATTGTCTCCTTAATCGGAATTTAACAGGGGTGGGGTGAGAGTGGCAGGGCAGGAGGCTGAACAAATAGGAGCCACAGGGCTAGTATATATTTATGTCACAGGCTCTACTTTGGGGATCTACTTTAGCAAGAATTCTAATGTTTGTTAGTAGGTAAGAGACCTTATTAGAAAAATGCTCTCAAATTGTCGCTCTGATGCACTGTGCTGCCCCTTACTTCCAGGGAATGTGCAATTCAAGACTAGTCCCAGCTGTTATAAATGATGTCTTCCTCAACAGAGCCTCTGTGGATGAAGACCTATGCTAGCAGCAGCTCTTACTCTGCAACCCTCTGCTACCCTCTTCTGGTGGGAGTCTATCACTGCAATTAGCCCTTCAAATCCAGGTAAAGCTGTCATCTCCCGGTGTGGTTGGTAATGGTGAAATTAGGAGAAAATGACAGAGGGTAGACCTTATAGCCAGACCCAGCTCCTGGCTCTAGGAAACCAAGTCTCATCCTAGAATTTGACATCTGAAGACTATGGTAAGAGACTTCAGGGGGTGGACCAATGAAGCAGTCCCTATCAGGCCAGTGACACATTGTTATTGGTATGCTCCCCAAAAGAGGGTAAGCATGACATTAGTAACAAAAAGATTACTTTTCATTAGGCCACATTAGGGATCCCAGGCAGCAGTGCCTTATTCTGAGGGCTTTTCTGATTTTCCTCTTTAGAATTATAATCTTCCCACTTCTATTTCCTTCCTTGTTTCATTTTTTCTATAACATTGAATCATCTAACATGCTATACTTAATTGTTTAATTTTGTTAGTTATCTGCATATGCTATTAGAAAATAAGCTTCTTTAGGAAATCATGTTTTTTTTTTCTATTTCTATTGTCACTGTTGTATCCCCCACACTTAGATTAGGACCTGGAATGTATTAGTTGCTCAAAAAAATATATTTCAGAATAAAGTATATAACAGGAATCAGACTCTGGTCACTGAGCTGGTTGGGGCCAGAATCTTCCCATTGCAAATGCAATGAAGACTCCCATTTCTGCTGCTTAGAATGAGACCCAGATACAGGACAGTAGATACCTATTGAATACCAAAACTGGACCCAAGGTTAGTCACATGTTTGTTAAATGTGATTGGTGGGTTTGGCTAAATATAGTTCTTGAACACTACAGTTTATAAGAATTACCTGGGAATCTTGTTTAAATGCATGTTCCTGAATTGCCGTTTCCAGAAATTACAATTCAGTAGGTATGGATTGGGGGTCAAAAATCTGAATTCTTAACAAGCATCCCCAAGAAATTCTGATATAGGCAGTCCTCTGATGACACTTTGAGAACAAAAAAAGAAGAAGAATCCTTCCTAGTTTAAAATTAAAATCATTCTTAGAGAATTGGGAAGATTCTACAAGTGGGCATTTTGCCTGTGGAAAAGAAGGGTTGCAGAGGCTGTGAACAAGTGGAGCCTGAGGGTGTCAGAGCATCACTCTGCTCAACTTCAGCGCTTGTTAAAATGTGCTTTCTGCTATCTTAGGTTTCTGTAATCAAAGATTACATTTTAATATAAAACAGGTGATTCTGATACCAGAAACCCAAAAGTCATGAGAAATAATGGCAGAGAGGGGAAGTAAGTAAAGGGAAATAAAAAAAAACCCATATATATATATATATATATATATATATATATATATATATATATATATATATATATATTGCATGTACCGGGCACTATGCCAAAAGAGCTTTATACAGAGGTAAATATTATTACCATTATTTTACAGATGAGAAAAATGATAACCATACACTATATAAGTCCCTGAGGCCACAGTGATAAGAGGTGAGCTGTGATTCAAATGAAACAAGTCCTGCATCTACTGTCTATGGTCTTTCTACTGCCTTGGGGTTTATCTAGTATTCAGTGTGATTATCCTGTAATACATACATAATTTGGCCAACTGTAGTTGTGTAGATCCTACCACAATCGAGATACAGAATCTTACCATCACCCAAAAATGTTTCCTGGTGTCATTTTGCAGTTATTCCCATTCCCCCACCACTAGCTCTCACCAAAAGATGATCTGATTCTGTCCTGATTGTTTTTCCTTTTCCAGAATTTATATAAATTGAATCATTCTTTGTGTAGTCTTGTGTATCTTGATTACTGTAGTTTAATAGTAAACACTGAAATCAGATAGTGAGTCAGAGTCCTTCAACTTTGTTCTTTTATCCTAAGTGTTTTGCCTGTTCCAGTTCTTTCACTTTTCTAAATAAATTTTAGATTAGGCTTGTACATTTCTACTGAAAGAAAAAAAAAAGAAAACGCTTGCTGAGAGATCGATGTAGTTTGAACTTAATCTATAGATCAATTTGAGGAGAATTTGGGTCTTCTAATCATTGAAAGCAGTTTATCTGTTCATCAACTTAAATCTTCATTTATTTCTCTTAGCGATTTTTTACAACTTTCATCATACAAATCTTGCACTTGTTATTATATTTGTCACTAAATATTTCACACTTTTGGTACTATCGTAAGCATTATTTTCTTACTTGAATTTCAGGTTGTTTATTGATAATCTCACAACCCTGAAAATAAGTGCCCTTTAAAATTTTATATCCTAGGTAATTCTTTTGCCTCACCTTAATATCCCCCAGTTAGTATATAGAAATTTCACATATTTAATTGTGTCCTGTGATTTTGATAAAATCACTTATTAGTTCTCATAGCTTTTTTTGGTATATTTTGGGGGATTTTCTATGTAGGCTATAATGTCATCTAAAAATATTGATTTCTTCCTTTCCAATTTATATGCATTGTTTGTCTTTATCTTGTCATATAGCTTTGGTTAGTATATACTTCTAGTACAGTATTCAACAGATTTAGTAAGAAATTTTTACTTGTTCTTGATATTTAAGGGAGAAAGCATTTAATCCTTCACTCATAGGTGTAAACTTTTGCACAGATGCTCTTTATTAAGTTGAGGATTTTTTTTTTTTTAATTCTTACAGTGCTGAGAGTTTTATTATGAATAAATGTTGTTTTGTCAAATATTTTTATACATATGTTGAGATAAATATAAAGTTTTCCTTTTATTTTTATTTTGTTCATATGCTGAAATAATTTATTTTCCAGTGTTGACATAATGTTGCACTTATAAAATAAAACTCGATTATCATGATATGTTATACTTTTTTAAATGTATTTCTGGATTTAATTTGCTATGATATACCAGAAAAATATTAGCCCAATTAAAAACTAACTGACTTCAAAATAAGTGACAAAGATGGGCATGATATGCTTTTAAAGGGTCAATTCAACAAAAATATATACTATGATCCAAAATAGGGATGTGCATAACAGAGATTCAAAATAGAAAAAGTAAAAACTAATAAAGCCAAAAAGAGAAATAGACAATTATAGTTGTAGACTTCTGTACTTCTCTTATAATAATTGATAAAACAAGTTGACAAAAATTTGTAAGAAGTCCTACACTAAACTATCAACCAACTTGGCCTAATTGTTTTTATAGAACACTATAACCAACAAAACAACACATCAAGATAGATCATATTTTTTGTATCTAAAAAAAGTTTCAAATTTAAAAGGATCAAAATCATATAAAGTATGTACATAAACCACAGTGGAATTAAACTGGAAAAATTGGGTAAGTTGCTAAGTATTTGGAAATTAAAGAATACACTTGTAAACAACACATAGATAAAATAAAAAGCACAAAGGAATTTAGAAAACATTTTGAAATAAGTCAAAATGGAGTACAATATAATAAAATTTAGAGAGAAATTTATAGCACTAAAGTTTAGAGAAAAATTTATAGCACTAAACACAACGGAAAAGAAAAACCTCAAATCAATGTTCTAAGACTCCAACTTAAGAAACTATTAACAGATTAAATTAAACTCAAAATAGAGAAGTAAATAAGTGTAGGAGAAAAAAAAAAAATCAATGAAGTAGAAATAAAAATGTAAAAACATAATAAAGAAATTTCAATGAAACCAAAAGCTGGTTCTTTGAAAAGATCATTAAAATTGATAAATCACTAGCCAAACTGCAAAACTATAAATTATCAATATTAAGAGTGAAAAAAAACTACATTTTTTAATGAGACAATAATTTATAAGAAAACACAAAAGATCTGAATAGTCAAAAATTGTTTTATTATTTTTTGTTATAAAAACACAACATAAAATTTACCATCTTTAGCATTTTTCGGTATTCAGTACAGTAGTTTTAATTATATGCATATTGTTATGCAATAGATCTCTAGAACTTTTTTGTCTTGCAAAAATGAAAACCTATACCCATTGAACGAACTCCCCTTTACCCCTCTTCCTAGCTTCTGGCAACCACCATTCTACTTTCTGTTTGTAAGAACTGGACTACTTTAGATACCTCATGTAAGTGGAATTGTGCAATAGTTGTCTTGTTGCGACAGGAGTATTTCATTCAGTGTAATATCCTCAAGTTTCATCCATGTTGTAGTATATGACAGGATTTTATTCCTCTTTAAGGCTGAATAATATTCTACTGTATGTATATACCACACTTTTAAAAGAAATCTGGTCATCTGTCGATGAACACAAAAGTTGCTTCCACTTCTTGGTTATTGTGAAGAATACTGAAATGAACATAATGTGTGCAAGTATCTCTTTAAAATTCTCTTTTTTTATTTTTTTGGATAAATAATCCAGGAATGGACTGCTGGATCATATGGTAGTCCTATTTTCAATTGTTTGAGAAACCTCTATACTGTTTTTTTTATAGCAACTGTACCATTTTACATTCCCACGAGCTGTGCACAAAGGTTCCAATTTCTCCACATCCTCACCAACACTTATTGTTTTCTGGTGTGTGTGTGTGTGTGCGTGTGTGTGTGTGTGTGTGTGTGTGTGTGTATGTGTTCTCATAGGCTATCCTATATGAGGTGATATCTCATTATGATTTTGACTTCCATTTCTCTGATGGTTAGTGACATTGAGCATCTTTACATATATTTATTGGTCATTTGTAAATCCTTTTTTGGAGACTTCCTGTCCTTTCTGGAGACCACAAGGTAGAAACACCTCTACTGTCTTGCTGGCTCCATAAATATCAGTGTTCATGCTGTGTGGAAACTGATTCAGAGCTTTTATACACCTACAGTTCTATGCCAAAAATAAGATGAAATCATTTGTTTCCTAGGCAACCATTTTATGGAACATGTATAGTTGTACTTTGAAGGTATGTTAAATGGTAAAAGTTTACTATTTACTATTTTAATTTGTTCACTTTTTAAAAGTAACAACCTATTAATCATGTGCTTTATCATGGATAGATTATTAAGTTAGGCAACTAAACTCTGACAAGGTTCTAACTTGTTCACAAGGAAGACCCGGTGTTCTTTTCTGTGTGACTGCTACAGGGAACATGAAGAGGGGCTGGGCTGTAAGGACTGAAGGAAGGATGGAAGGGAGGGAGAGAGAAAGGGAGAAAGACAGGGAGGAAGGAAGCAATGGCTTATTTAGTAGAGTAAGGAATTCATACTACCTGATGCTCCAGGCTTTGAGTAAGACACAAGTCAAAATTATAAATTATTTTGGTGGTACTTTCCCACCATAGACCTTTAGAGGTAGGTTAATAACACAATTTGACAAATACGCTTCATGTTAATTCATGGTGTTATTATTTCAAACGTGAAAACTTCCTGGCTTTACACAGATGCTTTAGCAACACAAGTGCTACAGACTAGGTTCATGGAGAACCCTCAGAGAGAATCACATCCTGTTCCTTTCCTTTCTTCCTCCTCTTCAAAAATAAAAATAAACCTCAGAAAAGGACATACTGAAACAAGACATGCAAAAAATAGCCAGTAAATGAACTGGCACTCAACCTTCAGTTAGTTTTATAAACTGCAAAATTATTAGTTCATTTAGTGTGTATTAAATTTTCTTTCTTTAATGCACTTGCATATTTTAAAGGAATTAGCTTACAATAAATTTTAGATAAGTCTTCTTGACAGATTTTTAAAACTATCAAAACATAAACATTTTGTTAGTTAAAAGCATATTTTCATTCTTTTTTTTTTTTTTTTCCAGAGGTAGGTGCAATCCTCCTATAGGCTAATGACATTGCATGTGTTTTTACTTAAGGACTGACTTGCACAGAGGCATTCAGCTGGTTCAACTTTTCCAGCTCTCTGCCTTGGAGACTAGAAGTAAATGTCTCAGTTTGGACCTAGACTATTAATGACATGTCGACAAATAAGATTCTGTGAGAGGTTTCAGCTGATTAGGCTCTAAAACCAAACATGCTTTTGCTGAAAATGAATTGCACATTTACAATGCCCTTTTCATAGTGCTTTATATTACCTTGGGTGAGGTCTGGGGAGGCCAGCAACAGATCAAGAGAGAGAAACCCAAAAGAGTTTTATAGTGTGTGACTCACATTTCCCCGGGGAACACACAGGACGCAGGGCCACTAGGGAAATATCAGGAGTGGTCACGAGGCAGAAGGAAAGAGGGGATTGTGGGCCAGTGTCATTGTTGTGGTTTCTGTGGGTAAGCGTGTTTACAATTAGCTACTTTGAATAATTTCAGCAGTCTTTGGGGAATAGTGGCTGTCCCTGGTGGTCTGGTACCTAGTGTTGGGACAGTTAGGGCAGGAGTATTGTGGCCTGGAGTGAGAGACCCTGATATGGGAGCTGGTTAGCGGCATGGACTAATTTCCTACTCTAGGAGAACTGACCTGCCTCTTGCCAGGACCTCAAAGATGGGTCAAGACAGCATTTAAAAAACTGTATTACAAATAGACATAGGGAAGAACTTAAGGCATGTACCTTGTTTTTTGTTTTTATTTTGTTTTGTTTCTTTTGTTTTCTGTGGATTCAATGATACAGTTTCTCTACCATGTATCTAACAGTTCATTTCATTTTCCTCCTAGTATAAACAAAGATTATGTTTTCCAACTTCCCTTATAATTAAGTTGGTCCCTCTGACTTAATTCTGGCCAATACAACGTGGCTACAATTGACATACCACATTCAGGTCTGGTCATAAAACCCTGATTCACCACCCTTTCTTATTGCATGGACATTTGGAAACTATGTATCAAAAATAGTGCCGTAAGATAGATGTTACCTAAATCCTAATTAATATGTAGCAAAAAAGATACCATTTGTTGTACCTCAATTCCCAACTGCCCTGCTGTCACCTAACTAACGTGAGCAACCAGTAAGTCTTTTTTAGGTTTCAGGATTTATTTGTTACAGGATCTGGACTTAGTTATGCTAACAATAGCTAGCGTGTCTGTGAATTCTTGGTCTTTTGCAGAGTGATGGCATTATTAGATGGGAAAATTTAGTTCAAATCTCATAAGGTAGAAATTATGATGCTATTGACATATGACACTAACACTGTGACATTTCTACATAGTACAGTGCAAATAATATTTTTCTCTAAGTTTAGAGAAGTTGTCATTGTTGTTCTTAATCTTTTGTTACTATTCTCAATTACAATTCCTTGATTTTGCAGAAATCAGATCTGAAATAGGAATTCTTGAGAGACAGGAAAACATTTCCTTGGCCCTAGATTTGGAGCTTCCAGGGGCAAGGATGTTTTTGCTTTTCTTTCCTTCTTCTTCTTCTTCTGCCTTCTTCCTTCTTTCTTCTTCTCTCCTCCTCCTTCTCTTCCTCCTCCTCCTCCTTCCTCTCCTTCTCCTTGTCCTTCTTCTCCTTCTCACTTTCACTCTATGCCAACCCAATCTCCCTCTAACCCACAGACTAATCATCATAGTTATGTATATAGTAGTTTTGTATTACATATTTGTTTAAATGTATAGACACTTTGATATTGTTGCTTAGGCCATTTAAATATATATATATTTTTATACTTTAACTAGCCTGACTTGAAAATGTTTGTGGAAAACACTACAAATCATCGCCTGCTAGATTTTAAAACGTGAAGTTAGGAAGCCCCCACTGCATATTCTTTGTTATCTGTGGTGCCTACTGTTGTTCCCAGGGTTACCTTTGGATTATTTAACACACACATACACACACACACACACACACACACACACACACACACACACAAACTGCTTCCAGGAACTATGCAGAAATATTATAATTGATTGATCCTGGTAAAACTAGACAAAGGACTGAAAATGTTGATGATCTCTTCTCAAGTCTAGTTTTCCCATGACTCAAAGGTTCTTAGAAACAAAGGGATCCTTGAGAGATTATGTAATATACTCATTCCCCAGCTTTTAAGATGGTTATGTGTTTGTGTGTTATATAGTTATATATTTATAATATAATATATAAACACACACACTAGAACAGTAAATGTGTAGGAAAGCAAGTTTATCTTGAAGATTGAATATGCACTCATTAGGAAGAGAAAGGGATGCAATGAACAGTATTTCTAAAAGATATATATTCCTCCTAAAGTATTAACTAGAACAATCTCTATGCAGGGAATTTTGGGGATATCTGTGAAAATGACAATTGAATATATTGTTTGGATATACCCTAGATACATAGTCACGGTTGCACACATATACTAACATTCAAATATACATAACTGGGAAGCAAAAGCAGGGTCACAGTGGAGAACTCTGTGGGGCTTTTGCAGTTTTTACAACTGTGCAAAATAAATAAAATACTTATTTTATTTTGAGTTTTTTATGGGTGTGAACCTTAATCATTGTATTGTTTGGGGGGCCTATTTAGGGCCTTAATTCATCTTGGAATAAACCTGTCCCAGTGTCCAGTGGATCTAATTTCCTGGATGATATTCCTTCCCTCTACCTTTATGGCCTATTAGCCATGCAGTATCCACACTGAACTTTCTTGCTAGGGTTGAATCTTGTCATGAGCCCCAGAATATGTGTCTCATAATGAAATTTGCTTCACCCTGGTCAGACCATTTCCACTAGAGGTATGCAGGACATTTACTTCTCTTCAGATCACCTGGGATTAGAATGTCTCCATCTGTCTGACTTTAAGGGTCAGCAGCCACTTCAGTGCCCCGTGTATCCAGCAGACTGCTTCCTCAAGATGCTGATGCCCACTCAGAAACTATACAACATTGCTGCCCTTCTTTGGTCATTGTACACAGAGATTCCAGTTGTATTTACTCATTGAGGCAAGCTCTATAGCTTGGTCATTTCCCATAGTTTCTGTGAACTTGTTTCTTGCCTAAGACCATCCCAGTTAGCGTAAGGATGAAAGTGGGACAAGAAATCGATACAGCAGAGGGATAAACAAAATATGAGGGGAGTGTGAAGGAATTCATTCATTTATTCCGAAAATATTTTTCAATTGTTAGTGTACCAGGCACTGTGCTGCGTTAGAAATACTGAGATGAGTAAGGCCTAGTTGCTGTTCTCAAGTGCTCTGATATCACTAGAATAACTTTCATCAATGCTATTTCCAAATTTTTATAGAAACAGCCAGAGGCTTCATAATTGATGCTTCCATGTATGATTTTAAAAAGCATCCATGGCTATGTTGTATTATTATGGGTGTTGCTTTGTGATGATCCTTTTTGATACCTACTGTAAGCAATTCCTGCAGGATGGAGGGTCTTTGAGATCATGAACTGTAGGTCCATGAGGTGTCTTAAAGAGGAGAAAGGGCTACTTCAAAATACCTGAAAGGATTTTGCCATGGCCTTCTACTGTGATCCTGCTCTCTTGTTCCCAGTTATAGTACGTATTTGACTTTAAGTATGTGTAACCATGTGTAACTGTAACTTTCTAACATTTAATCACAGATCTTAAATTTGTGTCCCCTGGATGCTTCCAAAGTGCTTATAAAGTGCCTTCATGTAGCAGCTTGTACATTGCTCTATCCTGGCGCTCATCAAATTATATTGTTCCTGTTTTCTCCCCCATGTTCCCTACTAGACTGCGAGACTCACAGAACATAGAGCAGTTTGAGTATATGGCTTAAAAATTAGATTTGCAGATTTAGCAAATAAAAATACAGGACAGCCATTTAAATTCAAATCTCAGAAAAACAAAACTCTCTCTCTCTCTCTCTCTCTCTCTCTCTCTCTCTCTCTCTCTCTCTATATATATATATATATATATATATATATATATATATATATATATATATATATATACACACACACACACACACACACACACATATATCATGAAATATTTGGGACATATTTACATTAGAAAAAATAATTAAGTAATCTGAAATTCAAAATTTAACTTTCCTTCCTGTATTTTTTTCTGGCAACACTTCTTTCAAGATTTCTTATAACATGAGGATTCTACAATTCTGTCCTTAAATATTATTTAGCAATACAGGACAAGATTTAGTCATCAGCATTGAGAATTTTTAAAAATTGAAATTAAATAAAGCTGCAATGATTGAATAAAGAAGATGTGGTATATATACACAATGGAATACTATTCTGCCATAAAAGATGAAATAGTGCTATTTGCGACATGGATGAATCTTGAGATTATTATACTAAGTGAAATAAGCCAGACAGAAAAAGCCAAGAACCACATGATTTCACTGATATGTGGGATATAAAACTGAAAACAACAAAAGAACAAGACAAACAAATGAAGAAACAAAAACTTATAGACACAGACAATAGTTTAGTGGTTACCAGAGGGTAAGGGGGTAGGGTGGTTCTAGAAGAAGGTAAATGGGATCTACTATATGGTGATGGAAAGAGAACTGACTCTGGATGGTGAACACACAATGTGATATATAGAGTATGTATTACAGAATTGTACACCTGAAACCAATATAACTTTAGTAGCAATTGTCACCCCAATAAACTTTAATTAAAAATAAAGAAAGAAATAAAATTATATAAATCCGATTATCAAATACTGGAGTCTGGTGATCTACCTTTATATATAAAAACTAACAAGAGTTTATATTATGAATTTTTCTTTAAACCACAAATCTTTTTGTTTCTCATGAATTCATGGTTTATCATAGTAAATGAAAGGCAACTTTAAGAATGTCAATTTATGTATTCATTCAATAAAGATTTGTTAAACTACTAAAATGTACCAACAAGTCCTAATCAAGGCATGGCATGATAGTGAGAAGAAAATAAACATATGGCCATATGTTCATACAAATAACACTGGATGATCCAGACAACAAATAGTTCACTACATAGTATGGAATTTTATGATTATAGAAATTTGTGGAACTTTGGGAACAAAATCAGAGGTCTGATAAATACTTCAGAGTAGAGAAGTAGTCAAGTGATATGAGTGAGGTGGAGATACCAAGGTGGTTTGTATAAGGAAGGTTTAGTTTTCCCTATTATTCATATATTCATTCAATGTATTATTTACCTGTTTCCAATTAGAAATTGATTATTTATGATCAAACATTTATAATGAGCAAATAAAAAATAATTGGATTAAAATTTTGCACTAACAGTTATGGAGCTGACAAAATTGAGAGCTTAAATTAAGATAGAGCATGTTTTTAGTAGAAAATGCCAATGTTTCTAGGGAATTTTCTTAATTGTATTTCACGTATTATTTGATGCAGGAGAGCCATATTTTGAATGTTTTGAATTAAAAAATCAGTTACAGGTTATTAACTTAATCCCCTGAAGCATAGCTTATGCCGCCACTATAGTTCTGTTTTCTCACTAGCGCTTTATTGGTGTTACAGATCTCGTGTTTCTGTGGAAGAAAGAAATCTAAATGTACATGCATTTCATCAGTGAAATGAACACAAGGCAATTCTACTCATATATCTATCTAAAAATTTAACTGGTAGTGTTCAAAACCTCTTGTTTACTTCTCTTTCTTTGTACTATTTTATTGAGATGATAATTTATTATATAAGATAAAGGCATTTAAGTTAAAAACAATCTTCCTTGGGACTCCAGCAATGGAGGAAAGATTCCAATTCTAAGAGTCTGAAAATAAGTGAGGAGGGAAGATGATTTTTTCTTATTATTTAAAAGACTCATGAAAATGGTCACCATGGAAACCAGACATGAGTCTATGGAACATCAAGAGATCAGAATGGAGGTCTTGAGCTGAGTGAGACTGCATCTTAAATTTGGAATGCTGACATAGATTTCAACCCTCATTTGAGTATAACTTCTTCATAAATTATGTGATTTATTATAGATTATACAGTCTTGGGATTTGACAATTTTTGCAAAGTTCTACCCTATGTTCTTTTCTTTTCTTTCTCTTTTAACCCTTCCTCCCTCTCTTCCACCCTTCCTTTTTTCTCTCTCCTTCTCTCTTTTCTTTTTTTGTTCATTCATTCTTTTTTTCTGTTCTTTCTTTTCCTCCATCTCCCTCTCCCCTCCTCTTTTTTCTTCTTTTCCATCTTCTTTATTTTTGAAATGAAGGTCTATAGTGGGACATGTGAAAGAAAGCAGATGGAAGAAAAGTCCCTTGGCTTTTCCACACTTAGAATATTACTAAAAACTATGGAAAATATTACAACATATTAAAATTTAAAATGAGAGTAATAATTGGAAAATAGTACATTTAAATATTCTAACTGAATATTCTATCTAGCTCAATGTGAACTCATAATTTTTTTAAATGTTAACCCTTTTTTGAAGATATCCTTATATAATTACAGATTAATAAAATAGAATTATACCCTGAATAACATGCCTACACTCTCATTTATGATGTCACTTATGCCAAATCAATTTAAAATAATCACAAAAGTTTTAAATAGATTGGACATTGGTACTGACTATTGGCTGCATATTAGATTCATCTATGTGTGCTCCCTTCAGCAGCACATACACTAAAATTAGAATTATCTTTGAAGGTCTTTAAAAAACTAGCTCCCTGGGTCCTCACCTGATACCAATGAAGTCAGTGGTTTTAAAAGCTCTCCTAGATGATTCTAATGTGTAGTTCAAGTTCAAAACCCCCAAACTAGAAAGTCTATGGACCTGAACTCATTTTAGGTTGTTTTACAATCTAGCTGTTGAGAATCTGGATTGATTGATATAATCTATTCACTACTTTATGGAATTATTATATGTTTGGTATATGTCCCCTACATGAATAATTATGATTGAGTATTATACATCTTATGCTAGGGCTTTTTAGTAAAAGTTCTGTGGTAGTACAAAGAAATGGTGGGTAGTTCTTTAAGCGGGTTGGGTAGTGTTTCTTTAGAGTTGGTCTTGAAGGATGAATATGCACTCATTAAGAAAAGCACAAAATAAAAATAAGAAACTTTCAAAAAATTTGTTTTACAAAGTCATGATAAAAGTGCATAGTGTATTAAGGAAAGTCAAGCCAGTAATGAAGAGATCAGCAAACAGGATAGGGCCTATCGGGACAGAGTCCCAGAGAGCAGTTTCCAGGCTCTTGACCTCACGTGGAAAGGTGCTGACTCGGGTAGTAGACGGCCATCAGCTGTAACCAGTTAGCCATTAGCCACTAATATAACTGCCGTGGCTAAGCTAGCAAGTACAGATTGCAGCTAGCAAGGTAGGGGGTTGGTTAGCAGAGAAGCAGACGGCAGATTGCGGCTCCCGCTTCCTGTATCTCCAATCCAGCCACCAGAGACTATAGTGGTATGAACCCCCTATCTGTGGCTCCCTGGGCGTTCCTTTTTGGCCTCACCATATTCCTGTGTTCTTATATGGGGAGCAGGACCAGAGACCCCGCATGACAGGGCCAAACGAGGAGGAGGCAGGCCCAGGTGTCATGCTTCAGAGTTTGCACTCTGTCTTACAAGCGTTATAGAAATGTGAGCACACTGTCGTTGATGGATCCATGTGTGTAGCACAGCTCAGCATCCCTGCTAAAGCTTGAAGAGATGTAAAAACCAAATATTTAATAACATAAAAAAGATATCAGTTCATAAATTTTCAAGATTCTCTCTTTGCACTGATTACTATGTAACTTTATTTTATTTTATTTTTTCGTATTTCTTTTTTTTTTTCTTTTTTTTAGTTAAAGTTTATTGGGGTGACAATTATTAGTAAAGTTACATAGATTTCAGGTGTACAATTCTGTATTACATCATCTATAAATCACATTGTGCGTTCACCACCCAGAGTCAGTTCTCCTTCCATCACCATATATTTGATCCCCTTTACCTTCACCTACCAGCCCCCTCCCCCTTTACCCTCTGGTAACCACTAAACTATTGTCTTTGTCTATGAGTTTTTGTTTCTCACTTGTTTGTCTTGTTCTTTTGTTGTTTTTGGTTTATATACCACATATCAGTGAAATCATATGGCTCTCTGCTTTTTCTGTCTGACTTATTTCGCTTAGCATCGTACTCTCAAGATCCATCCATGTTGTCACAAATGTTCCTATATCATCTTTTCTTACCGCTGAATAGTATTCCATTGTGTATATATATCACAACTTCTTTATCCATTCATCTATCAAAGGACATTTTGGTTGTTTCCATGTCTTGGCCACTGTAAATAAAGCTGCAATGAACATTGGAGCACACATGTCTTTGTGGATAAATGTTTTCAGATTTTTTGGGTAGATACCCAGGAGAGGGATTGCTGGGTCATACGGTAATTCTATTTTTAACTTCTTGACGAACCTCCACACTGCCTTCCATAGCAGCTGCACCAGTCCGCATTCCCACCAACAGTGTATGAGGGTTCCTTTTTCTCCACAGCCTCTCCAGCACTGAAATTGAAGAATACACAAGGAAATGGAAAAACATTCCATGCTCATGGATTGGAGGAATCAACATAGTTAAAATGGCCATATTACCCAAAGCAATATACAGATTTAATGCAATCCCCATCAAAATCCCAATGGCATTTTTAAAAAAAATAGAAGAAAAAATCATCAGATTTGTTTGGAACCACAAAAGACCTCAAATAGCAAAAGCAATCCTAAGAAAAAATAACAATGCTGGAGGTATCACACTCCCCTGACCTTAGCTTGTATTACAGGGCAACAATAATCAAAACAGCATGGTAACTTTAAATTATTGACTTTAGCTCAATAAACTACTAAGAAAATGAAACACGGAAAACAACAGAAATATCCTAAATCACTGCAGTGAGTATTATAATAGATGCAATGTTAGATTTCAGGTGGTTGAGCTAAGACTCCTTATAATTAAATATATTATGAGTAGTTGCAATAGCTGTATCTATACCATTGAGAGCATAATTGCGTTCAGTGCAAAGTTTCTAGGGATGCTATTAAGCAATGATTCCAAGGCTCTGTTGTGAAGGCTATAATTCTCTGTATAACCTTACTCAGTCATTGAAATGCAAAACAGAATGCTGCTGCCATTATATTTAATCTATTTTTGATTATAGATGAAAAAGAAATCACTGCTTTTGCCAAAAGAATCGACTAAGCATTACAACAAGATCATGCCCTGCAATTTACAAAGAGATGAACTCTACCAGACTAGAAGGTGGTTTTCAAATTTCCAAATGTCGAAAACGGTGGACCTCAAGTCCCCAGCTATATATCTAGAGTCTCCATACATTATTATTTATATCCAATGTACAGAATGTAAATAACTGGAAATTAAAATAAACTAATCCTCATTGCCATCATTATTAACTTCAAATACAGTGTGCTTACCACATTTCAAGGACTGTACAATTGTTTCACACTCATAATTGCTTATCTTAGCAGCAACACCACTAAGTACATACTATTATTTGTATTTTAGAGAAGGAGAGTAAGATGTTTCTACTCAATATGAAAACAGAATTCAGAGAGGAATTTTCTTTTGTTATTTATGACCCTATTATCCCACATCATTATCAAAATTCTTGCCTACACAACACATAGTATTGTACTGGAATAATAGGGCCAGATTGTGAGGGAATCTGAGGGGGAAAAAAAACCACACAAAACAAAACAAAACAAAACAAAAAAAACAAACAAAAAAAAAACACCTTGATTTTCCTGCAATCTCTGTAATATTTTTTTAGTTTGCAAAATAACTTTATGTATAACCATGGACATTAGGTATTTTTAAAACTATACTTTCCCATTTCCACATAAGGAAATAAGGTTTTGAGGATCAGTAGCTTGTCCAAGTTCTCTAGTCAAAGAAGAACAAGGGCCAGTTTTCAAGTGTCAAGCTGTTAGGCTTGAAACCCAGTAGGCACTATGGCACACCCTTTGCATCAGGGCTCAAAGTCTAACTGAATCTCGGTATTCACTCTGGGCTCTCAGTGGAGGGCTTTGCATATTGTGATGACAGGGTTAAGCATGATGAAGGATCACAGTGAGAAGATGAGTATCTCTGTTTGCCACATGTATGTCAAGAGTGCTGGTTGGACAGGGCTTTGTCCTGGAAAACACTGATGGGAGTACTTGTAGTTTCCCAAGTACTGAGACAATAAAGCTCTTTTGTTACTGAATTTTTTCCCCAGTAGCATGACAAATAGAAAAATTTCCAGGGCCGCATTCTAAATCTGTCTTGACTGGAGAATGGAAATATAAGTGACACTAGACCCATAAATAATAACTTTGAGTTAAATTTCCATGTTTTGCCTGGAATTTGGATTGAAATTTTATACAATACCATGTAATATGAAAAGAGGTTTCTATATTTGCTGTAAAACTCTTTTTGAAGACATTGAGCTTTTAAGAGCCATTTATATAAGGGTCTGTGTAATAATATTAGCAATTAGTAAAAGCAGCAACACCATTTTTTTCTAAGAACTGACTCATTTTCTAATATTAGATAATGATAATTAGGTAAAACATTTTCCCTTTTTTGTGTGTTTGCTAGTGAACTCATAACTAAATGTGTTCTGGTAGACCATAGATACTATATTAGTCACAATAACTTCTGTGTTTGTCACCTCCTCTTTCTTCATTGTTTTCATTTTCTATTTCCAGTGACTTTCATATATAATTGCCTCATTCACATTTAGACAGTAGGCTGATAAAGTTATTAAATAAAATCAGGTAAGTTTATTGAATAAAAACAACCTCCATTTTGCAGTTGAGCAAACTGAGATATAGTGAAGGTTTTCCAAGCTCTACTTCATCAACACCAATGTCTTTTCAGTTTTCAAAACATGGCAAGTGTTCTCCTGTCTCTGAAGTTCCAGCTGTTATTCACTATGCCTATAACCCCCCTTCTTTTCTTCCCTCCCTCTGGTTAATCATCTCTTCTTACCCCCAACCCACACAACACACAGATGCTATTCTTTGCAAGTTGACTCTTTTGCATCTTTACCAAATATTACTGTCTCAGAGAGATTTTCTAACTGTGCTAAACATACAAGGTGCCCAGGGTCCTTCTCATGCTTTGCTGTTCTTTATAACTTGTTCAATTCTTTACTGTACCTCACAGAAGTTACCAGACATGTTAGTTAGTTTGTGGTTTGTGTGCCCCTTACTTGAATTTATTCCATTCACCATTGCATCCCCAACACCCAGCCATGCCTGATATATGGTAGTTTAATAAATATCTAATAAATGGCATGAATGAATCAATAAACATATATACACTTATGCATACTTAATAACTATAGGTTTTCTAAAGTCAATACTGTATTTGTTTTATTCATCATTCTGTTGCAGTCCTTGTATTGTAACTGGCAGAGAGAGAGAGAGAGAAAGAGAGAGAGAGAGATGTTTGATGAGTATTTATTAAGTGAATGAAAAAATATTCCCTCAGAGAAATTATTTAAAAAAGTCATTTATAATCTGTTCTTTGATGGGTTCAGATAACCACAGAGTTGCAAAACATTTAGAATTGCAATAATCCTTCTGGACTCTAGAATATGAGCTAGCTAAGTTTAAGAAGCACAAATGGAAAAACTGAGTGTAAGAGGTGGGTAAGTGTACCCAGGTTGGAAAGCAGTGTTGTCTTTCAGTAGTCTTGCAAACCCCCTATAAATATTCACATGATTTACTGCCAGTGATCACAAATAGGAAAATGAAGGTCAGCATGGAACATGTATACCTCTATTTTCCTAAGTATTTATTTAAACATTCAAACATATTTATTGAGTAGTTTCTATGTGCCAGAATTTTCTTCTGATTATTGAGAGTATATCGGCAAAACAAACAAAGATTCCTTTCTTTGAGGAGTTTACATTGTAATAAGAGGGAAGGGAAGAGACAGACAATAAATAATAATCATAACAAATTAATAAATGATATATTAGACTGTATTAAGAGATAACGGGGCAAAATAGAGCTGTATAAAGGGGATCAAGAAGAGCACCGAGATCATGAGGTGTAGTAGTTTACAGTAGGGCAGTCTGGGAAGGCCTCATTAGGGAGGTAAGATTTTAGCAAAGAATTTAAGGAGAGAAGTTAGCCCAATGGTTATGTGGGAACAGAGCATTCCAAGCAGAAGAAACAGCTAATGCAAAGACCATTAAATTGAAGCATGTCAGGCATGTTTAAGAAATAGCAAGGGAGTCTTGGTGGCTGGAGTAGAATGAGCAAAGGGGGAGAGTACTAGGAAATGAGATCAGAAAGGTAATGGAGTGGAGACAGATTATGAAGCGTAATAGGAAAGACTTGGGCTTTGACTGAGTGAAATGGAAAGTTACTGGACGGTTTTGATTTAAGTTAACTTCTTGCAAAGTGCACGCTGGCTGCTGTATTGAATATAACCTGTAAAGAAAAAGTAAAGAAGCTGCAAGACTTGTTGGAAGCTATTGCTGTAACCAGGTAAAAGATGATGGTGGCTCGATTCAACATGGTATCTGGGAAGGTGGTTAGAAGTGGTAGGATTCTGGAGGTATTTTGAAGTTGAGCCAAGAGGATGTCCTGACAAATTGTCATGTGTGAGAGAAAGAGAGGAATTGATGACAATTCCAAATTTTAAACTAACCAATTATAAATATAAATGACTTTTTTCATTCATTTTTACTGTTCTACACAAGAATTACAATATTTTGCTTATTGATAGCTCATCCTAAGGCAAAAGTCGTACCCTTGAGCAATTTACAATTAGTACTTATTTTGGGAACTTAAAACATCGTTTGTATACTCCTTTTAATTTTAATTTTACCTAATTCAGCACTTTACAGTTATGAGGTAAAGCAATATTGTAAAATGTCACTGAACAATTTAAGATTACATAATTTTGTTTTTCTTCTTATCTGAAAATATCACTACTGTTCAACATTGGGAATGTCCTTTGCATTTTAGCTTTTAGAGCACAGGAAGTATCTTGGTAAACAATAAATTACCATTATGGAGTGCTTTATCATTTCTGACAGGCTTTGACATGTCTTATCTCATCCCAGCTTCTCCATAACCCTGGGAGACAGCAGGGAACAAAATACTTGTAGGAAATTGAAGAGTTTAAGTGACTGAGCGTCCACCATTAGAACCCTTTTTTACCTGAGCTCAGCTCACACACGTTGTGTACTTTGAGCCCATTCCAACTGATGAAGAAGGATGGGGAACTCGGTGTGTCCTATGCTCACTCAAAGCTAAGTGTCCCAGACACGGATCAAATCTATGACCTCATCCTCATTGCCAATGCTCCAGCAAATTGGGCTAGCAAACCATTATACATATCAGACTTAATTACATCTCCAGAATCACCTGGTCATTAGTTCCTGTTAATTTTCCTCAGAACACTCTCACTTTTTTTTTTTTTTTTTTTGTATGTTCTCGTTTATACCACCTTTCTCATCTTTCTTATTCAGGAAGATCAACCACAGCTTTTCTGGCCTCTCTACAAAGTACTAAATCTTGCTTTGTGGGTTGCAATCAAAGTATTTCAAAAATGAATGCCACCATCAGAATACACATGAAAATGTGCCATTGCAATAATCAACAAGGTGTGGTAGATACATATCTTTTTCCTTCTTCTTGTTGAATCCTGAAGTTATCAAGGAACTTGCCTTGTTTTCACGGGCGGGTCTGGTGGGAAAGGTATATTAGTAGTTAATGTATCAGGACCAACCTCCTCGACTTCAGTGTCTTCATTTTTAATATTTCATCCAATTGCTGCAATATTTGGCTCCCAAAATTCAGCTAAGGAAATATAATGGCAATTATCATATCACTACAATGTCTTTCTTTTCTTTAAAGTAAGTCATGTAATTAATTTACACCAATCTCTTCTGCAGAAGCAGAAATTAAGTGCTTTGGGAATTGAAAGATAACCTCAGCATTTCTTTTACAGTCTTGGTCAGTTATAGGGATGATGGGGGAAGGGAAGCAAAGTCATCTGAGGAAGTAAAAGATGTTTAACTGCTATGAAGGAAGAAATTGTAATGGATGTAGAAAGAATCATTTGTAAGAAGGGCAGACATGCAAAATGGCATTATTAATAAGTCATACCATTAAAGGGACCGTTCTTTCTAACCACTCACACCTCTGAATCATTTTGGGGTTCCCCGGCTTCCTGGTTCTCCCTACCCTCCAGCAGTGACGCCCCTTTTCCCAATCACTTAAGTTCCATCGTCAGAGAGAAGCTTATTATCTACCTGCTCCCCCAGCTGCTCTGAGTGACATACCACCCACGCCTCTCCACACAGCTCTTCTCTTTCGGAGGCTCCAGGAGGGAAGCTGAGGAGCTGCAGAGGGAGCCTGAGGCTACCCTCTTCAGTACCCCGAGACTATGAAGCTTCAAGACACTTGTCACCCCCCGAGTCGGTACCCTGGTGGGTCGACCGCCCCCCGCCGCGCGCTGCAGGAGTAGGAGCCAGCCCTGCGCTGCGCTTCCAGCTGCGTCTGCCAGAGTGCGGCACGTGCTCCCAGCGCTGGCGCGGGAGAGCGAGCGCCACCGCCGCGGGCCCGGAGCCGCTCTGCCTACTGCTACCGCTGCCTCCATCGCCACCACTAGCGCTCCAGCTGCAGCCAAGGCCGCTAAAGGAGCGCAGGAAGCCCGCGAGGAGCGGCTGGCTGGGGGCGCCCGGCTCAGGGCGCGCACCTGGTAAGCACAGCGCGTTTTTCTTTCTTTCAGCTCTAGAATCAACACGCATGTAGGGATACCGCCGGAGCCCCTCCCCCAGCACAAGGCTGGAGAGCATTCAGGCAAGGGGCGGGAGCTTGAGCGAAGGGACCCAGGAGGGCAGGTGGTGGGCAGGTGGAGAACTGGTGGAGCCAGGGACGCTGCGAGGTCCTGCAAGTTTAGAAAAGTCACCCTGCAAGGACATGTGCTGTGTGAATCAGACATGAATTTCTAGTCAGAAGACCAGGCTACAACGGTATCGCTCCAATGAAAGGTTGTTGAAGATCATTTTGCTTTTACTTGCATAAGTGAGGGATTTAAGTGGGCTCGTTTCCATAGAAAACGAACTAAAAAGAAAAAAAAAAAATCAAATCAGAGATCTGAGCCAAAGGAGGTGTTTGCTTCTCTCTCTCTCTCTCTCTCTCTCTCTCTCTCTCTCTCTCTCTCTCTCCCCCCCCCCCAGGCATGTGCACAAGGGGTGCATTTATGAAGGGAGAGGGCTTCTCTCTATTCGAGGTCATTAGGTGTTTGGGGAGCTATAAAAGCATCTGCTGTTGCTTCACCCGAAAAAGAGGCAGCAAAAGAAGGGACCGTGTTGGGTATGAATGCCAGTGTTCCATTTCTAATATGACACTTCCATGACTACACGAACAGGAAGGAGAGGTTTTCTAGAACGGGGCCATTTTAAGGGGGTACACATGCCACTCTGGACCTATAAGCTCAAGTTAATGTCCTCCCACTGGGGCTAGGAAGACATCTTTAGGTTCCTTTATAGAACTTTGGCAAAGGTGAGGTTAGAGTAAGGGATGTGAGGAGAGAGAGGGAAGAGAAGGGAACTGAATAGGACTGAATGGGCTGTGTGGGGAGGTAAAAGGCGCAGGAGCCTGGAAGTCGGGCTTGGCATCGCTGTGTTCATTCAGTTCTACCCTGGGTAGTCCCTGGGTTGGTCTCTAGGGAAATGTGTGACCTTGAACAAGTTCCTTAACCTCTGTGTATTCAGTTTCTCCAGCTGAAAAATGTAGAGGTTCTTCTGTGTTTTCGGACACTAAGGTCCCATGCAATAGCGTCTCTGATTGTATGGGTTTGGGGATCTGAATACAAGGACGGAAGAGCACCCAGAAAATCCAGAGAAAGGAAGCTTCAGGGCATTTTTCCTCAAAGTAGCAAAGGCATTTGCAGGCTCCTGGCTGTCCTGTTGTTGTAATGCGTGCTGAGAGGTCTGTAGAAATGGGCAACAGGACAATCAGAAACCCAGGCTATAGCCATGGGAACCGGAGTTCTGAGTGCCGTTTGGAGAGGTTCAGATCCGCGGAGCCTAAAGTCACATGCTTTTTTTAAGGTAGCAATTATAGGAGAGTTGGTCGCAAGCTATGAAGTTCTTTCAATTTGAGCATTTGGGAAATAACCTGGAATTGATTCTAACACACGCACACACACACACACACACACACACACACAATGAATGGCATCCCATTTGAAAAGTTGGGCACTCAGGATGGCAGGAAGAAGGTTTTAAAGTGAGATCTGAGAATACTGTAATCTGGGCAGAGGGGTTAGGAGGGAGAAGGGAATGAATATCCTTCCTGAGACTAGGGTTCCTAGGTTCCCAGGAGGCAACTGGCATCTGTCCAGTGTCCTTGACATCTCTGCCACTTGTCTGAAGAAGGCACAGATATCACTTCCCCCTCAATACAAGCTCATTCGTAGAACTTATGGATCTTCTTTCCAGGTGCTGAGATATGAAAGTGCTCATAGGAAAACTGAAGTCCTAGGGGTGCTTCTTGCAATTCCCCACCATGTGAGCATCTGGCTGTGGAGATGGTTTACCTATCCAGATTGACCCAAAGTCTGTGTTCCTAAAGGAACTCACTGTGCCACTTGGTGGCACCAAAAAGTTGCGCTGAGAACTCTGTTCTCTATAAATACAAACTACCACCCCTCCCGCCTCCGCACTCTCCCCTTCCCCCCTTCTCCCCTTTCTCAGTAGCAGGGAGATTGCTGCACAAGCCGCCCTCAGCTCTGCTGTTCTTCCAGCACTGAGAGCAGGAGATAAGCTTAAGATCATCTTGGGGGGTAGCCCAGGACTGGAGAGGCCGGCTCTGCCCAGCTGATCCACACAGCCCAACTTTAAGGGGGGCTAGCTAGACCGTGTCTCACTGCCTGCTGCGTGGCCAACAGGGGGGTAAGCTTGCTAAGCGTCTGTGTGCCTAAGTGTCCCTGGCTGGGAAGGATGTAGGAGCTCTCAGCTTGCTGGGTAGCTCACAGTTTGGTTTGGGGAGGGGGATGAGGGTGGAGCAGGGGGTGGACAGAACCTCCAGATTGAAGTCTGCTCCATTTGCTGGTGGCCTTAATTAAACCTGTTGGGAGTAAAAGCGAGAGCAATGGGTAAAGGAAGGAACGGCTGCCAAGAAAGGGACTCTGCATGCCTTCAGATCCGAGTTCCCGCTCCCTAAAGCCAGGTACGTGTGTTTAGAATGCAGACTGTGCTTCCCCAAACCACCCGAGGGCTCAGAATTAAGAGAAGAACAGGTAGAGAGGGAAAGGAAGGAGAGTTGCTTCCCAATAGCTCGGTTAGCTGCCGCGACCCGGGCTCTTGCTACAGGAAGAGGGGGACAGCGGGTGGTGCTGAAAGCACAGCTCTTTCAAACAGGCTAGCTTGCCTCTTTCTAAACGTCAGTCTGCGCCCTCCCGCTCTTTCTTTCTTCCCCTTCTAACACAAAGCCTGCTAGTTTCCCCGGAGCGGCATCATGAGCAGCATGGTGAGGAGGGAGTCCAGGAAACAGTGATTTGGGGAAAGAACCTAGGGCAGGGCCGCGAGCTAGCCGGTGACCAGAGCCCAACCTGCACTTGGGACCTCACCGATGTACTTGAAAAGTCTACCTGGGGGTTCTTGGAACTGGTGCTGGAATTTTCCACTGCCCCCATTTCCCTCCAGAGCAGGTGCTGTGGGGAAGGGAAATTGAGGCAAGGTTAAGGAGCACTTGTGCTTATTTAGGCATAATCTTGGTACTGCCTCAGCTGAACTGTAAGCTTGAGCAGCCAGGCAGATAGATTCTCCAACATTTTACATCCCACTAAGAAATTGACACAGGCCAGTGGGAATGCAGAGTCTCCCTTCCACCTTCTCCTTCATTCCCCACATGTGGTTTTATTGTTCTGAGTCCCTAGAGACTGAGCTAGAGCTAATCTGTATCCTTCATGCTGGCTGCTGGCCATTTGAGGCAGCCAAGGGAGCACTGCCTTGTACTACGCACAGCCCCTTCCCCAGGTGGACATAAGTCGAGGTTTTCTGTGGAATCCTCTTAGTTATACAGCATTCTAGACATTCTTTTGAGTATTGCAGTGTTCAGGTGTGCCACCTCTTATTAGGTGTGCTTTGTGCACCTCATTCCCCTCATGGAGCACAGGGAATTTTCTCCCTGAGTTTCTCTCTTTTAGCCACATAATTACACATTTAAGAATCAGTTGTGACTATTTCTGTCCTCTGTGGATGTTGATGTCTGTTTCAAGGGATCTTTGGTTGGGGACTTGAAAATACCGCTTCCTGAACTCATCAGGTTAATGCACATCCTACAAAGTCTCCAGCCTTCTCCAGTGGAAACCTTTTCAGCACTCCGGACAGATCCTTCAAGGTTTCTTAGGAGAAGAATGTGGATAGAATACTTTCTGTGTCACTGCTTCTTTTAAGAGAAAAACCTTTTCTAATCATTTACACTCTATTTGACAAACTATACAATCTAGCTATTTTCATTGCCCCGTCCCCAGATTTCTGCTATCACGTGGTGATATTTGGGTAGTGGGCGATGCTCAAAGAGAAACAGAACTCTTCAGTGTTCATTTATTAAAGGGCATATTGAGATTGTTTGAAGAAGGGGGTGGTGGGATTTGACTAATCCTAGTACTTCCCAGTTCTTCACTTTACTTCCAGAAGTAGACACAGGCCTCTATCATCACTCATAATACACATTATTGACATGTTGACAAACATCAAGGTGAAAATGGAAAAATTCACTCAGAGATACTATGTCCAACCAGCACAAAATATACAGACTTTGGGAATATTTCAGTAACTGTATACAAATTTCAGTTTTTACTCTGATTATTGACATTGTTATGTTTCCTGATTCAACAGTTTGTTTCGAACATACTTTCATGACTGAAGGGTTTTAATAATTCTAATTTTCTTCTTTTTTCAAAACACAGTGAAGATTTTATAGGAGTCTTTATTTTATGGAATTGTCAGAGAATTTTAGATAGAAAAATTAAATTAAATGCCAATAAAGGATAGGTGAAATTGCAGGTAAAAACATATGAGATAAAGTTAATCATCAAAAATATTGTACTTTTTTTGGTCACCATTTTCTCCCAGGCTTTCTATCTTTATTGGAAGAAGAGACACATCTAAGTATTCCTGCTTGTACTTTTTGTTATATTATTTTAATAGATATAAAGTTTATAGAGTACAAACTAACTTCTGTTTTATGAATAGATATGTCTGGATACATATTAATTTATGCTAAAGCTAATCAGTCTGCTTGGAGTTTAGATACACTGAAGGTGTATTACTACAAAGCAGGAACATCCTACTATTTAGAAATAGGTGTTATTTTTAATATTCAGAAAGATATTAATCCTACTCCTGAGGCATCATTTAGTTATCATTTTCATTCATGAGTGGATCTCAGTAGAACATAAGAAGATAGGAGCACCAAAAGAATATTTTTTTAGTTTATGATGTGCTTGCACAACCCAAGAAAAAAATTTAAATGTTGATTTAGAATTTTCAACTATTTGTAAATAAGACAAGGTTTTCTTGACATTCCTCTATCTCAGTTGGTTAAAATGTAGTTCTAAAATACATTATGCTATAGGCTTGCTTTCATTTCCTTTAAATTCACAGAGAAGAGAAAAAAAGAATAGATTTTACTGGTTCCAATCTTGTTTCAATTATATGTACCTTTAGTCAGAAGGGGAACAAAGTAAAAGGCTTGGTGCAGGCTCATCACTGTTCTAATAACTACCATTTATTGAGCACATCAGGCACCATGCCAAGCATTAGACATATTATTTAATCCTAATAACAATCATACGAGGCAATATTTATTCTTACTTTTCTATTTTCAAACAAAGTTCCCCCCCCCATGACACATAACAAAGAAATGAAAATACACACAAACACACACAAACACATATACACACACATACCGGGGGTGCCAAAAAATGTATACACATTTTAAGAGATGTTATTTATGCTCAGACAATAGTTTGCTGTAATCAGAAGTGCCTGGACGCTGATGGTAACCACTTTGAGCACCTCCTGTAATTGCAGAAGTCAAACACGACTTATATTCATTTTTTGTTATCAGTATATATTGAGTATTACAATTTTGATACAGTTTTCCTTTTTTAAAATGTGTATACTTTTTTGGCAAATGACACTGTGTGTGTGTGTGTGTGTGTGTATGATTTTTTTGAAAATCAAACACAAACTTATCCGATTCCATTCCATTAGTAACTTTAATGTATGTTGTGTTTGAGTATCATGGAGTTGTCTCATTGTGCTGTCCAGTGTGTTGTGGTATGGTTGGGAGTACAGACCCTTGCATACGATTGCCTAAGTTAGAATCTTAGTTATGTGACTTTAGGCAAATTACTTAACATCCCTCTGTCTCTGTTTCCTCACTTTTAAGATGGGGAACAGGTTGTAACAAACCTCAATGAGTGATTTTGATGAATTAATTGCACATATATCAGTAAAGTGCCAGACCCACAGTGGACAATATAGAAATGCTAGTTACAGCTGTTGATTCCATCCAGGCCTTTGAATATCAAATGTTTCTTAGGTTTTCCATAGTATTTAATTTTAATCTTCTCAACAACCCTATGTTGGTACATAATTGCTTTCTCAAATATCTTCTCTTATTTTAGTCAAACTATTCAGGAAACTTAAAGGAAAGACTTAGATGCAAAAAATGTATTTTATGTATTAATAGATATAATTCTGTTTGTGTGATAAAAACACTAAACCTAAGAATTATTCCCTAATTACTAGTTTTCACAATAACTCTGGTTATAGGCTACTGACTGTAAACTTTTGAGCATAAACGTTCTGAGGAAAATTAAAAGCTCATAATCATAATGGCATTAGTCGGTGTTGCAATAATAATGTAGCCTATTTACATTCATAATATTTGCAGAGGAATACTGGGAAAATATTTTTAAAAATCACTTTGCCTTCAATCTAGTTGTAGGACAATGCCTTGGAGCTGATGGGCCCTGGAGAAACACACTGTTCCCCAATATTCCCCAATAAAAAATAAGGAAATAAAAAAAATAAAATTAAAAAAGAAAATCACTTTGCCTTCATACATAGTAATGTAGTAGAACCCTTTAAAGACCCAGAAGAAAAATAAATAATATAATGTTATATTACTTTTTAAGAAAGAAAAGTGATACTTTGAAAAACTAATTATTAATTACTATATAAAATTGTTCTTTATCTTGTTAAAATTATAAGGAACTTAGCATTTCATATTCAAAGTAGGCTTTGGAATAGTGAAGTATATCCTCGGGTACTCTTCCCACATTCGTTTATTTTAATTTGTGGATACTCAGAACTATGCTTATTTAATGTAAGGCAATATCATCCTGGACACTCACAGTTTAATCTGTATTTCTCCAGTTGAAATTACAAACTTCAAAACAAGATAATGCAGCCAGAAACAAGTTACAAACTAAAGGAGGAATAACACAAGCCTATTCCTAACGATTTTCCTTAGAGTTGTTAGGATATTTTATGAAAAGGCTTTGTGGGACTGACATATCCAAATGATTGGCTCTTAGTTGTGTTCTTTTTTTCATGATTATGTAGATCTTGCCGGGATGAGTTTCATGTAAATCAGCGGTTTTCTAGTAGGGATGACGTTGACCTGCAGGGGACATTTGACAGTCTGGGGACATTATTATTCATCACAAGTAGAGGTGGTATGTGCTATATGCATGTAGAGATGGGGTATGCTGCTAACAGGCCTATAATGCATGGCACAGCAGCCCTCCCCCCAACCCCGATAACCCTGATCTAAGTGATTCTAGGAAACAGAGTTACCTATATTTGTTTGGTTTGTTTGTATGGCTTCTAAATGTAGCTGATTAGTATTTCATAAGAACTGGTTGGAAAGCAGAGTCTCCAGAGTGTTTCCTAATCAATACATAAAGTTTAACCAAATAACCCATTTGGTCCTGTGGGAGACATTATTATCTGATTATGTTGAGTGTACGCTTTGGAGCCAGGAGAGTTGGGTTCGTGTCCTGACTCCACCATTTATTATAGATGTGAAACTTCTGGCAACATTCTTTACCTCTAAAGCTCAGTTTCTAGAGCTCTTTCATGTAAGTAGTAATCATACCTACCTCACAGGGTCGGTGTGAGACTTACATTAAAATAATGCTTATACAGTACATTCTTTAGCACAAAGCAAGCACTCACTAAGTACTACGTGTTAATAAGTAACTAAAGATCGAGTTAGAAATGCAAAACAACATTTTCAAGCACCTGATGATAGTTAATATAAATATGCACAATAATGCTTTACAGTCTTTAGAGGTATGCCATAAATAATAAAAGAGCAGATGAAAGCAGCAAAATGGGGAAAAGGCTACAATCCCTGCTTGATAATTAAATTGAGACTAGTTAACAGTGGATTGCATCATTTCTATTGCTTTCCTGTAGAAGGCTGTTTCAGGTTTTCATGAACTACTAAACTAGTGTTTTTAAGGATTTGCAATGATTTAGGGAGCTTTATTCTACAGCACCTGTTAATTAATGCATAAAATTACAGATTTCACTTTCGTACAATATTATTTATGGCCCTTTTTTGTTTTAAGGGGATTTCAATGAAAATATGGCATATTTTTTGTCCTGTATGAAACAGAGGGGGTGCTGGACTTTCTTATGTTTACAAGATCACAGATGTATGCTTGAGATAGCTACAACAATGGAGCCTTCCTTAGATTACAAAGCTCTCGATTTCATTATAAGTCCGAATGTCTCTTATCTATGGGATGCACTTGTTTACAGGAAAATATATCAAAGGTATTTATGGCATATGCAATATTGACACCCCTCTTTATGAGGAGGCTATTTCTCAGGCAGAAGGAATCATTTTAGTGTTGATGTCTTGAGCTGTGTGATTTGCTTGTGTGGGGATTAAGTTATATAAGAGACATCTGTGCCAGAAAGATGGTCATCATCTGAGAAGACTGTTGAAAATAAAAGACAATGTGAGCTGTGAATCTGGTTACAACGTAAGTTGTAACGTATGGAAAATTCTGCCCAGCAATATTTTTTTCTTCATACTCATTTAGTATACAATATGAGGTTGTATGATTACCTGAGACAAAATACCTTTATGCATATTGAATATATGTCAATGGTTTTCTATCATGGGGTAATGATTAATTTTGTTGTGCTATGAACCCAGAAATATTTGAATAAAGCAGCCTAGTACTTTTGAAAATAGAACCCTGAACTAATATATAAGTTGCACTATTTATATAAACTCTCATCATTTGCCAATTTTGATTGAATTAAAGGTCTCCATATTATTGGCGTATAGATAGATAACATTCTAAGGCTTTTTTCCAATCGTTGTATTAGTTAATTCCTGCCAGTTATCTATAGCAAGCACCTGCTTTTTTGCTACCAACATATAACTACTAGCACCTCAGAGTAATAACTTAATGCACATAATTTATTCTTTTGGAGACTCTGTTTCCTGGTATATGAAATGGGGATAATCAGACTTTCTTAGTAGTAATTTTGTTCTAGGTTGAAATGGGATTCATAATGGAAAAAGACTATGTACACTGAAAATAAAGTAATATGGTATTCTTTTCCCCCCTTTTTTCCTACCAGACGCTTGTTAAATGAATGAATGAAGTTCATGGTCAGATAGCTAAGGAGAAAGAGCCTCACCCATGAACTTGTATAGAAGCAAGAGAGAACAGGTCCTCATGGAAAGGACGTTGTGTGGTACCCAGAATTGAAGAGGTTAAGGAGATCAGACCGAGAGTAAAATTAGTGCCATCTTCTAAAATCTAAATTGATAGATTATCAAATGTGGAAACATTTATGCCAGCAATATTATGCATTTGTCATATAGAAATACTTTCAAAACTAAGTAAAGTGCAACATTGTTTCCAATCGTAAGAAAACCGATAATAAATCTGAATATCTAACAATAGTGGATAATTAAATAAATTTTGGTGTATTCATATAATTGACTACTATGCCATTGAGTAAAAGAAATAGATTTTTCTAAGTGTGAATCTTGGCTCTGCTACTCACTTACTTTGGAATCTTAGCCAAACCATTCTCTCTCTCTGAGTCTCAGATCTTCCATCTGTAAAATATGCATAACGTTATTTATCCTATAGCATTTTAATGATAATTAAATACATTTCATAGTCATGACTAAGCATAGGGCTTTACATGTGGTAAGTTCTCTGTTTATTTTAATTGTTGTTATTATTGTCATCATCATCCAAATGAACTCATATGGGAAAAATCTTTACAATACATTATATAGAGAAGAATTAAAATATATTGTGAGAGATTTCATTATAATATTCCATTGAAACAAAACAAATCTGTATAAAAGATTCTGTGCTTTGTAGATCATAGAAGAGCAGACGCTAAGTTGTAGCATGTGGTTAAACCTGGGTTTTGGGGTCACTGTTGCTGGGTTCTGGCCCAGGCCTGCTAAAACTCATTTTATCCCTGTGGAGTTCAGTGAAACGGAATCATCTACAGGCCTCCCTCTAGTTCTATGATGATGTTTCCCTTAATAGGATGGAAAAGCCGTGGGGAACAGTAAAGGCTTCTCCTCCCTTTATGGGGCTAATCATCTGCCCCTGCTTTTCTTTTTGAGGTCCTTTGCTACCTGGACAAATTGGACAGAGGAAGTTTTGTTACTCATTTTGCAATTTCCCATGATAGGGCAGGGCTACTATCTTAGAACCTCAGGCAGTTTTTTAGCAGAAGCCAAGCGTAAGCAATTTACTTTATTAGTTCATTCAGCAGAATTTATTGAACATCTATTTTGTGCAAAGATTTTACCAGGTACCGTGTATGGCACAAATGTAACCTTTAAGGGTTTTAAAGTCTATTGGAAGGCAAAATATTGTATAAATAGCTATAATTTTAGCTTAGTAATAAATATCATAAGACAGCATGGATAAAATACCATGTGAGTACAGAGAATAGAGAAAATGCTGCAAGTTGAGGGATCTGGGAATATGTTATAAAGGGTCTATTTAAAAATATTATCTCATTTAATCATCATTGAAACTCTTTAAGGTAGGTACTATTCTCATTCCAGTTGGGTTCACAGATGCTAAGTGACCAAGGACACACAGCCAACAAATGGCAGTCCCAAGATTCAAACCCATCTACTTGACTCCAAGCCAATGCTTCTAAAAACTGCCATAAAGGCCTTTGAAATAAAAGCACATCAGGGATCAGAAGCAGCATGAACAACACCATTGGTGAAAAAAGGTGTAGACACCTGGAGGAGACACAGGTTTAACTTAACTAGCAGACTCCCAAGCAAGGACAAATTGAGGGGAGATGAGGCCACAAGAAAGACAGGCAATTTAGAATGCCTGTCTTTCTCAATTCCATACTTTTTTAAAAAAAATCACAAATAATAAATATACTTTGATTGTAAATTTAAAAATTTAGAAGACACAGATAAAGGCAAAGAAGAAATATAAAATTATGCATATTTCCACCACCCAGAGAACACCCTGTTAATATCAGTGTGTATGTTTCTGGGGTTTGTGTATGCATGTACACACACTCATAATATATATTTTTTGAAAATAAAGCCATACCTGCTTTTTATTTTTGTTTATTATAATACAAATACTTCACATTTCATCCTACTTGACACTTCACAAGAGAAAGTTTCTGTTCAAAATATTTTTCAGTCACCTTTGATAATTTCTCCTTATCTCTGGGAATTTAAATATTGAAATAATTACTGTGGGATTTCGTCGCAGAACTGGTTTGTTTTCTATTTCTGCTTCCTAAGTGATTTCATCCAGTTCATAGTATACAAAAAACAAATAAACAAACGAACAAACAAAAAAATCTTTATACTGATGGCTCTTCCACCCAGTTGCTAATTATTACATATCTATTTTTGAATTTCTTTTTTTTATTAAAGTTTATTGGGGTGACAATGGTTAGTAAATTTACATAGTTTCAAGTGTACAATTCTGTAATACATCATCTATATATCACATCGTGTGTTCGCCACCCAGAGTCAGTTCTCCTTCCATCACCATATATTTGATCCCGTTTACCCTCATCTACCACCCCCGTCTCCCTTAACCTCTGGTAACCACTAAACTATTGTCTGTATCTATGAGTTTTTGTTTCTTCATTTGTTTGTCTTGCTCCTTTATTGTTTTCAGTTTTATATACCACGTATCAGTGAAATCATATGGTCCTTGACTTTTTCTGTCTGACTTATTTCACTTAGCATAATAATCTCAAGATCCATCCATGTTGTCATTCTAACATGTATCTAAAAATTGATATATCAAAACTGAATTTCTGTTGTCTCCACCCAAATCTGCACCTCCAGTTTTTCCACCTCAGTTAATGTGACATGACTTTTATTTATTCAGGCTACAAAACTTAGCATCCTCACTGTTTCTTCTCTTTCCTTCACATCTCAAGTCAGGTCTGACAGCAATCTCTTTCACTCGTCTTCAAGATAATATTCAGAATTCTACCAGTTCTCACCAATACTACCATCGCCCTGATCCAAGCCACTGGCATCTCTCCCTCCTGAATTATTGCCATAGTTTCCTAAGTTTTCTCTTGGTTCTGCCTTTGTACCCTTATTGTTTTTGAAATGTCGGTCAATATGTGTCCCTCTGCTATTGAAAACTCTTCCAGAAAATCACTCCCACATAATGTTAAAGCCAAAGTCTTTTTAAAGTCCAGAATGACTCAACATCATCCTCCTGTCTCTCGAGGCTCACTTCTTCCTTTCTCCCCAGTTTTACTTCACTGCTGTCACACTAGCCGCTTCCTTGCTGCTCCTCAACGGACTGAGCTTAAATCTGCCTTAGGGAATTTGCATTTGATTTTACCTTTACCTGGAATGTAAGGAAATGACTCATTCCCTTACTTCTTTTAGGTATTTACCCAAATTGTACTTTTACAGTTTATATTTCCTTGGCTACATTATTAAAAAGTTCCTAGATCTCTGACACTTTATAGCTTTCTTCTCTGCCTTACTGAGTCTCTTTAGCTCTTGTTACTGTATAGCACACAATATTTTACTTCCATACCTTATTTATTGCCTGATAACCCCTCTTAAAATCCAGGCCCTATGAGGGCATGCATTTATGTCTGCTTAGTCCATAACTGGGTCCCCATGGCCTAGAATAATGCTTGGTAAAGAACAGTTACTTGATCAATACTTATTGGACAAATGAGAGATGCTGCTAGAGCTAGTATAATATATACTCTACTGGTCTATTTGGGATTTATGCTCTCTTAATTTCTTGTATTTGGGGAGCACATAAAATGCCTTGTTTAACCTTATAATAAGCTGAATTGTCGCACAATTCTGTCAAATTTCTAAGTCATAATTTATTTCAAAATATACTTTCTAGTTGGTTGAGCTTCATAGCTCATATGAATAAAATATAATCACGGTGTTTACCCAGTGCAGATTATGAAACAGTCATTGCGTTGTAATCTGGTGGTCCATAATCTAGTGGGGGATCCCAGGGCAATGTAAGCACATTTGTACTAGGTAGTCATATATATTTGTACCATCTGTGTGCTGAATCATCTCTTGTACTGGAATGTTCTTCACCCACTAGTCTTCAAGGAAATGCCTGTAAGATTCTATATCCCTAGGAAGTTCAAACTGTGTTTGGGTAGGCTCTCTCATTTTCCATGGACTTTGGAAATACCTCTCTTGATGGAAGGGTCAGTAAGGCAGCAAGGGATAACAAAAACACCATGTTATGGAATAACTAGGCATAGACAAAAATTCCAGCTCCATCACTTTCTAAGTGATTGGCTAGTTTTTAACTTATCAAAGCCCATTACATCATTTGTAAAATAGAAATAACAAAATAACACCTATGTCTCAGATTGTTATGAGGATTATTGAAACACACATGCCCCACACTTGGAGACACACCTACACACAGACATAGATATACAATGTGCATAGAATATTTCTTTATTTATAGTTGGCCTCCAAATGATTGTATTCATCCAAAGAGTTCATACATTGGTGACCCTCAGTTTACATCTCTAATCCAAAATGGTCCTCGAGGTCCAGCCTTACATATCCACCTTCCTGTTTGACACATGTACCTGGATAATTCAAAAACGTCTCAAATTTAACATGTTCAAGAGAAAATTATGTTTTCCTCTGCCCAGAAAATTATGTTTCTGTACCAGTATATTCCATCCCTTTTAATGCTACCAAAATACACTAATTTCTAGATTTGAAACCTAGGAGTAGATCCTGATTCCTCTCAACCTTACTACCTACATCTAGTCCATCAGTAAGTTCAATTGATTCTACTTGCAAAATATATCTGATTGTGTCTACTTCTCTCCATATCTACTTTCACCAATGATAGACAAGCCACAATCATCCTTACCTAGATCATTATATGTCTCGTAATTAGATTTCTCCAGTCCATTATCCAGAACAATGAGCAGCTAGAGCAATCTTTCTAAGATTGAATTGTGCCATTATTTGTTTACCTTTCCTCAGTGTCTTTCTGTTGCACTTAAATTTTGTACAATCCAAATTAAATTTTAAGAGCCTACGAGATTCTACATGGTCTGACCCTTTTATACCTTTCCAACCTTATCTTATACCACTGTCCCTTCCATTCTTTATGCCCTAGCCACACTTTTCACTTGACTGACTTTTTTTTATCCTTCATTTTATTGTTCTTTGCATTCATCAGGTTCCAGCTAAAGTCACCTTTAGAGTGCTGATCTGTAAGCTTCATGAGTATAGGGAACAAGTATACCTTGTTCTCTCTTGAGTACTTAATTCCCAGAAGACAATCATAGCATAGATATGATATATATATATATATATATATATATATATATATATATATATATATGCCTGGTGCATGATTGGTGCAATGAAAGATAATGGTTATAATATTTGTTCAGTGAATTAAAAAATTTAGCTGAATAAAAAAATTAAAGTGAATAAAAAAATTAAAAAATAATAAGAAGACAATATTTCAGTATGTGTATATATATAAGAATAAATACATTATCGATAAATATTACTCTAATTTTTATTAGTCTAATCTTATATATGTACATATGTGTATATAAAGAAACAAAAAGCATATATATATATATATATATATATATATATATATATATATATATATATATATATATTATATCTCAATGTATAAGGCTTGCCTAAAATAAATCTAACAAATAAAATACAATTGACTGATATTTTAGTTTTACGAGTTTGATGGGCCATTTCTAGTCTCTCATATCACTTTGATGCTCTCACATAATAAAAATGAGAGCTCTTCTGTTATTGAGTTTGCTCACTAATACTCTGGATTTAATTATGATTTCTTTTACTTCAGGTTTTTCTTTTTGTTTGCAGTAGAATTCACGATTTTGAGACTAAGCATTGGTCCAGGTCTTTGCAAAGTGAAGGGAACACTTGAGAATATTCAGTTAATTTTCAAATGAGAAAATTAACATCAGTGCTTGTTCCCTTCCCCCTTGTCTACAATGCCAACTTCCATACAAAACTGATTTCCCCCCTAAATATTTCCAAATACTTAATGATTCTGGAACATCTAGTTATTTGAAGGTAGTTGTTGTTGTTGTTGTTGTTGTTGTTGTGTTTGGCACTATGCAGTGGGAGCCTTTCTCTGTTGTCAAAGGAAACAATAGAAAAAAATGATGAAAATGATGGTAAGAGTGTTTATAAATGTGATTCAAGTTATATTCAGTTTGTGGCTGGACTTGAATTTTTGCAGATCTGATGAGTTTTGAAAGCTATTAGTGTTCTTGGAGGAGCATTATAATTGCTTAAATTCCTGAAGAATCATCACCTATTTTTGAAAGGGGGTGCTTAGGGAGTTAATCAATTTAAAACTATTTGAGATCCTTGGCTAGAAGATATGAAAACATACAAATAAGTCTCTTACAAAATCCTTTAAATAACACAAATCATTAATTTGTCTGTTCCCTTTTACAAATTATGCTAGAATTTGCAGTAGGCAACTTGGGGGAAAAAATCCTTCTTCCCAAGAGTTTAAACTGAAATAATGACGATAACCATAGCTATACTAAGTTTCTACTTGGAAGGGTAATTCCAAAGATTCATCCTTCCAGCTCTTTGAGTTCTCCTGACGTGGATTTTTTTTTTTTTTTTCCTGGATCAGCATGAGAGGACAGATTACTATGAATTTTATTACAACACTCTGTAATTACTTTGAAGACTCTGGAGGACCAAGTGGGTTGCCAGAGAATTTTCTGTTCTTCATCACCTAGCCACAGAATGCCCTTGGAAATTTAATAACAGAAAAGGTCATGTCTTGAATATGTATAGCCCTATTCAATATACAAAACATTTGCATAGTTGATATCTTATGTTGATTCTCATAAAAGCAGACTAGCACACATTATCCTCATTTCTCAGATGAGGAAATTCTGGTACTGAGAGGTTAAACAATTTACTAATATTTATTAATAGCAGAAAGTAGAATTTGAAACTGAATATTCTTTTCTCCAGAAATTGGTACCCATGTCACTATGCTTCCTGCCTATTTGGGTGGCATTTTACATTGTAACATCCCAACTCTCTTCCTTCCCTCCTTAGTTTATTTAACTTGGAAATACCTGCATGACTGCATTTGTCTTTGTTCTATCTTTCATGGAAACTAGACACACACTTATTTTTTAGGAACATTATTCAACTTGCTTTACACTGCATTTGAAAAAGGGGTATGTAGGCTTTTTAAAATGTAACTTTATTTTTGTAGTTGGATAATTAATCCATGCTCAATGGTGAAAATTTGGAAAGAAAAAAGAACCTTTCTGAAAAATCACCCAGGAATCACTATTGTTCAATATTTTAGGGAGTATATTCCCCATAAACAATAGCATAGTTTTGCTTTTAGGATGCTTTCTCTCACCTCCACGTGAGAGTATGGTTCAGCACACCACACGGAAGATTTGATTTTTGTACTCCAGTTGAACAAATGAAAATAAAAATTAAGCAAATCAGGATCAAGAAGCTATGTCAGCTGCTTTATCATATCACAAAATCACAAAAAAGACAAAGGATAATCAGAAAGACTGGGTTCCTTTTTTTTTCCAGGTTATCTATCTACATCATTGAAGCCCTTCTTTTCCCCTCTAACGTAGAATGTTAGAGCTTCCCAAAGTCATTGCACTCATGTTGCTAACTACCTATGCTATCTCTTTTTCTAGGTTTTGAAGATCATGATGACGCGGATGCATCTAACTAAGTGGTATCTGGTGACATGGTGGTTTTTTAGAGAGCACATCTAGATGACTGGCTAATCCCTTGGTTTTCCACTCAACCTAGGACATTGTTTGATTCTGCCTATCAGAACTCTCCTAACTTTCCCCCATCATGTCATCTTTATTAGCTTGAACTCCTTCCCTAAAATGGTTCTTCTGTTGATCCTCTCAGTCCTGCTTTTGAAAGAAGATGTCCGTGGGAGTGCACAGTCCAGTGAGAGGAGGGTGGTGGCTCACATGCCAGGTGACATCATTATCGGAGCTCTCTTTTCTGTCCACCACCAACCCACTGTGGACAAAGTTCATGAGAGGAAGTGTGGTGCGGTTCGTGAACAGTATGGCATTCAGAGAGTGGAGGCCATGCTGCACACGCTGGAAAGGATCAACTCAGACCCCACACTCTTGCCCAACATCACACTGGGCTGTGAGATAAGGGATTCCTGTTGGCATTCGGCGGTGGCCCTAGAACAGAGCATTGAGTTCATAAGGGACTCCCTCATTTCTTCAGAAGAAGAAGAAGGTTTGGTGCGCTGTGTGGATGGCTCTTCTTCTTTCCGTTCCAAGAAGCCCATAGTAGGGGTCATCGGGCCGGGCTCCAGTTCTGTGGCCATCCAGGTCCAAAATTTGCTCCAGCTTTTCAACATACCTCAGATTGCGTACTCGGCAACCAGCATGGATCTGAGCGACAAAACTCTGTTCAAGTATTTCATGAGGGTTGTACCTTCAGATGCACAGCAGGCACGGGCCATGGTGGACATAGTGAAGAGATACAACTGGACCTATGTGTCAGCTGTGCACACAGAAGGTATGTTTCCTTTACATTAATTGAGTACGTCTCATTATATACTCGACAGCCTCCCAGTTAAAATTTTGGGTTTTGGATGGCAAAAATAGTCCTAATTATTTGGGACCTTTTGAGTTGTCCTGTTTTATCATAAAGAAGGGACTGGATGACATATGTCTTGAGTGGCATAGATTTAAGCTAATATGAGTGTTTATGTGACCATCATTTGGCAAAATGGATTTCTTTTTTTTTTTTAATTATGTGTTACATTATTTGTACTGCTGCTATAATGATGCCAGAGATTTTTAAGTTTTCTAGATCTTTGTTGAGAACCTCACATTTTTAACATTTTCAAGTTACTCCAACTGCCTATTGTTTCTGATAGTTAAAGAGAGGTACACATAAACATACATAAGCAGTAAAGGCAGCGGTTCTGGCCCAGGTACACTGAAATAGAAAATTACCAAAGAGCTTAATCTTACAACTCAACTATTTTTCAACAGAGTGTGTAGTTAAATCTGAAATGGAGATAGGTATAAATTAGTTTTATCCTTCTACTGAATATACTCAGGAAGTATAAGCTTTAATGATTCAACACTAGTTTGTTTTGAAATATATTGCTTCTTTATGCTCAAAGAATAGTGAGGAAGGAAAATATGATTGAAGTTTTATAACACTCATTAATAATATTAGCACTTTTTATTATTAATGGTATTTTGTAAATACTTTTAGTTCTCTACCAAGGATGTTTGAGATAGGTTTGGTTTGACCTACAGAGTTTAAGGAACCCAAATGGTGAGACTCACTCATTATGTAACAGTCTTTCTAGGACAACATACTACTTATGCTATGCATTATAGAATATCAAAGAAGGTTCAAAATACTTTTTATAACGCATTAAATCATTGTAAGGGTTAAAAAACCTGCAATAACATTAGCAGCATGGTCCAAACAATCTAGTCCTGTAAAATATGGGTTTGAGTTATTGGGAAATGAATGAAAAAACAGGGTAAGTCTACTTCAGATCTTGGGAGCCAATCATCAATTAGATATAGTGAACTTTTCATTATTAAGAGTCATGATATGGATTTCACTGCTTGGCCACTCTTACAAATAATATTCAGAGCTGCACAAACATAAAATGGGCTTCTACATTGGATTGACACTTCCATGCCTCTGGAAATGTTCATGCATAAGTTAAAGGTTTGCTTACAGAGATGCTGATATATAGAGATTTTGAGCAATGGTGAGTAGAGTAGGAGACCTTTGAATTTTTTTTCTAATGCTGAGGTTTTTCTTATAAAACCATGATTTCATTTGATTCTCACAACAAACAGTGATATAGATAATCCAGATATTTTATTCCCATTTTAAAATACAAATGTTTTAAGAGTTTAAATAATTAATCCAATAAATAGCTAATAGCAATTTCAGAGATATAGGTAGGGTTCATAGCTACTGACTTCTAGTTCAGGGTCCCATTATAATTTAGCCAAATCCAGTGGAAATACACTCTGAAGACATATTTGTGCAATACGTATTTATTAAGCACAAATAGATGAAAGAGCCTCCCGGCAGCCTTAAGTTGTATATATCACTACCCTCAATGGGCATGTGATATGGCAAAACAGATGAAGCATGCATTAATACTTATATAACCATAATTCAAGATGACACAGAATTAATTACAAATATGTCTCTAAAGTAAACTGAATTAGAAAAAAGAAATCACATCCTGCTCTGTGGTGACAGGGATCATGATGGAAATCTTGGAGAAGGAAATGGAATTTGACAATTGAGTTTTAGCAGGAAGACTACCAACAATTGGTGAAAATTTAGAAGGGACAGATTTCCAGTAAAGGGCATCAGATAATATGAAAAGGTGAGAAGTTAAAAAAATACATGCTTGCGAAAAAGCAAATTTAAAGGTATGATTTTGTTTGCCTCAAAAAATCATGAATGCCATTAGGGACTTCCCTCTAGTTTCAGAAGAGTATGATTGGGTTACCATGTGGGAGATGTTAGTCCAAGATTGTATTCAAAGAGAAACTCACTATCATGACCATTTAATTTTACTAATTTAAACTGTTTTTATTTTATTTTATTTTCTTAACTGAAATGTACACCACTAGTAATCCAGTAAAATAAATAAATTATACTGCATCTACTCATATACAATGTATTATTACATAGTTATTAAAATTTGAGTCATTTGGTAGGTAATGAGATCATAATGTTCTCCAAGATCATTTTAAGTGAAAAAAGCAAGGTGAAGTTCTGTGTATATGGTATGTTATTTGTATAAAATGGAGTTTATAAAAAGCATTTGATAGGGTATTCATAAAATTGTTCCCAGAGAAGCACAAAACTCATAACAGTTGCTCTTCTGGGGAGGAAGTCTAAGTAGGTAGGGGATAGGGTGGGCTGAAAGAGACTTAGTTTTCTTGTATAGCTTTTACATGCAAATATTTGAAGGTGTGTATTATAAGCATAAACTATGTATTGTAACATAACAATGAAAATAAAACATTTTATGTATCGGCAAAAACTAAGCCAAAATATTCGATTGCCAAATTTAGGCAAATTTAATTATTTTGCCAAAAACAGGCTAATAGAAATTTTGTTGCTAAATTTTGGCAAAATGTTGAGATGATGGTAATCAGGATCAGGAGAAAATAAGTTTTGAATATGAGCACTCAACAACTGGAAGAAATAATTTTTGATCTATTGTTTTATGTGGATTAGGCATGAAGTATTTATATTGTTTTGATGTGGCAGGAAGTCTCACAAGGTAAAATTCACCCCCAGGATCAGAAAAGTGCTTGAGTGTAACAAGATACAGCTCTCTTAGGTACTATAGGGGCTCCCCAAGGTGATGCCTGTTTTTTTGTTGCCTACTCTTCAGTAAGGCTCTGCAGGATTTTCTGTGAAATGACAATGCCAATTCTTCCTTTAGCCTTTTCCTGGTTGGATTGGAGTAATTCTCTCTAGCCCTTGATCATGTAGCCTCAGTATCCCAAACATATTTCCATGTCCTTAAAATTATCCTCCTTTTCTCAGTTGACATTTTTGTTCTTGAAGAGTATGGACATTTTCAAATGCTTTCACATGAGGAATTAGGGTCTATAAAAAGATGTCCCATTTAAAAAAAAAAAGTCCTTCCCCCAATTGCCCATTTGTTTTATGCTTAAACATGGCAGTACTGTGTCACTCAGTCCTCTTGGCAACTATCACAAAATGTTCCTTTGAGACCGTCTATGCTATCACAGAATTCCAAAGGAGAGCCCAAAAAGTCTTGTGTTTCAGCTTCAAGATTAATCTCTTATACTTGCAATTTCCTTGATTTATGGTTTTTGTAGGCTACAGGACTGTATATTTACTGTGGCTTATTGTATTATGCAGAAATTAAGTGTTTTAGGCAAAGAGATTAATAGTACAGAAACAAAGAAGTATATATGGTTTAAAGGCAGACCACACGAGCTCTTCAACTGCATAGAGGAAAGGAACATGCAATGACTCAACAGTTTTTCATTCCTTTTTAAAGAGTCAATCAGTCGCCATTCTCTTTGCTCTAAGGAAATTTAAGGGTTCCTATGCTTCAATACTTTTGCAAACCTTGGTACATGTCGCCATTATGGCACAAGATCAGTGGTGCTCACCTGTTTACAGTGTGAGAGATGGAGTGCTTTGGCTTTGAAGGCTTCCATTAATGATCACCTTTGTTTTGTAACTTGATAGTTCCCTTCTACTCTCATGTAGCACTAGCCTGTGACTGCTTTGGTCAGTAGAGTTTGGTGGAAATGAGGACACCCTTCCTAGTCTGTCTGTCTTGGAACTGTGTCATCACCATGCGAAGGATAAGAACGAACACCCAGCTGTTCCAGATGAGGTCAAGTGGTCTAACTTGACCTCAACTATATGTCAGAGAACCCTATGAAGATCAACACAACTGCCTTCCTGAGCCACAGTTATTTGCAATCACATAATAAAGCCCAGCTGAAACATTACCCAGCTAACCATAAATTTATGAGCAATAATAAATACCTTCAAGATGGAGTTCAATATAAGCATATTTATCTCAATGAGTTTAAACTCAAAACCTCCCCTCAAAATGGGATACTACTACAATGTTTAAACGTCAAAATCAAAACAAAATAATTGCATTAACATCCCTTAATAGTCTTGAGATTTAAATGTGAAGTAAAATGGAATAAATGCTGTGGGCAAGAAGGGAAATTTTAAATGCTGCACTTAGGTTTCTGTAGCTAGAGATTTGATAATTCCCTTCAAGTCTGAATGCTTTAAATAGTCATACACTTGCATATATTCCATTATTTCATACTTCCCCTTGATCTCGCTTAATTTTATTGAAAAAAGTAATTACAGATTGCATTTTATATACAGACCCTTGTGTATTGTACTTTGTAGACACTTACAGGATTTTCACACCACAATTTTTGGTGACTTTAGTTGAAATATCACTGTACATCTCCAGGGCCTATCAGAGTGCCTAGCCCCATCCTCAAAGACTGTTTGTTGAACGAATTTGTGTTACAATAGTACCTATCTCACTAATATGAATATGTAGCATGGGGATAAATAGTAAGCACTTGTAAGTTTTCACAGTTTTGCTTCTTTATAAAAATAAAGTGCCAAAATGCCTCCCTTGATTAATTGTAAAATGTTATTCACACCCCACTGTCTTTTATGTTTGCACTGGTTCTTGAATTTATTATTTCCACCTAATGATAATGGAATGCTAATTTGTTCTAGCCAAAAAAACATGTCAGTGTTGCTCGGGGGCGGAGGGGAGGAATGTATCAATAAGTTGTACTGGTAATGTGACATCATTAAAATATTGTTTTTAGTATAAACTATGTATTGTAAAACATTACAATTACCACTTTTAGGTTATGATATGGTTTTTCCATCAACTATTTTAATATGTGATGATAATCAAGCTTTGGTTGAATCACCTTCAAAAAAGTGGGAAAACACTTTTCCCATCACACCTTTTCTATTACTTGTGATCGTATCAAAATAACAATTAAGTTTGGAAAGATAAGAAATGTCACTATGGGCCCTACTATGTACTTTATAAAGGGGTTTCATTTTGTGTCTCCAGGGGTTACGTAAAGTGAGAGTTGAGATGAATTTTGAGATGATCATGATGATAATTCAGACATCCAAACTACTGGCAGATTTGTAGAATGTTAACACTGGAAGAGTCTTATGAGAGCATTTAATCTAATCCTTTCATTTTATAGTTGAGGAAACAGAGTCAGTAAGGACAAGTAATTTGGCCTTTCTTTTATATAATTCATTACACAGTTGGGTCTTAGAACTCAAGATTCCTGTCCAGAATTTTGTTTCCTTATCATTGTTGAAGATAATTACTCAAGTTCTTTTTTTTTTGCCATTGGATTACTTCTCTGTTTCATTACTTTCTTCCCCTTCCCTACATCTCGATGATGCCAATCTGCTGAAAGTTTTAATGCCTATTTTAAATAGGCAGACACCACAAATTAATTAGTTCAGGTAAAAATTAGCATTGAGAAATAGCATGGTCCCTTTGTTCTTGACCTGTAAGTTAGATGAAGTGCTTTTTTGTCTGGGTCTTAATGATGGTTTGCAGAAATTTTGAAAAAATATTTTCTTTGCTCCATAAAAATTCTGAAACTATTAGACCTCATAAATCTTTGTAATTATGGATTGATTGGATAATTATATTGGTTATCACTGACATAACAATACTTAAAAATCAGAAGATGCAAAGACTTTTAGGTGGATTCTTCATGAAATTAAATCATAGATCCATAATCTGGGAAATACAGTGGCAACTCTAATAGTGAAGAAGCAGTTTTTCATATTCATACATCACTGCCGGAAATTGCATTATTAGTAGTGAAATATGGGCAGCCCTGTGAAGTGTGTTCAGAGGGGTGCTATCTTTTATCTTTCCTTCCAGATAGAATAGCCTGTGGATTCTTAGCTAATAGCCTCTAAGGGAGTTATGGCCTCTCTCAGGGAAGACAAATGGGATCCATTGATATATCTAGTTGTGGCCAGGGTGAGATATTCCCTATTTTCAGTTTTTGTTTGTTTGTTTATTTTTTAATGCAAGTTCTGGCTTGGATTCTGACTCACCTATAAAAGACTCATTCATGCCTGAGACAACATTCATGTTTCCAATTTCTCAGGCACTATTGCTATCCATTCACTGCTGAAAATACCAGAATTTCCTTCCTCGCAAATACTCCATGCCCATGACAACTATGTGAGAAGGAACTTTGTTTTCAGAGGATGTCAATCCACTGCTCCCCCAACACACACAAATAAAAACCTGGAGTGATGTGCCAGTGTGGACACCACAGTTTCAATGAATCAGATGCTTCCTTCAAAATGAAGGTAATCTCTGAGTGAGTGTGCCTACAAGGTGTTTGGAATTTATCCGTTTTATGGTTGGGAGCTGCACAAGTTGTGTGTTTTTCCTTGGTCTCCCTTATTCCCGATCACACAGATTAACATTATTGTCTGAACTTTAGAGTTTTCATATTCATAAAGTCCATTCATTCTGTTTACTAAAAAATTGGTCTTGAGACTTAGTTCCTTAGTCATCATAACCTTATTAGCTTTATAAAGGTTTATAAAGTTTAATAATGAGTAACAGATGTTTCTGATTGAGGAAAGCTGAGGCAGGGGAAGGCGTGGTGTGACATTTATGTTCCAATGCAAAACAATTTATACACGGCAAACTCTACCCAACACACAGGAAATAAGCTTATAAGGAAAAACAAGGATAGAAATCCACAAAATTCTATAGAGAGGGTCTTTTACTTTCTTCTCTCTTTCTCTGTGTCTTTTTATTTGCCATATTTTCCTCATCTCTTCTTCAGTTACTGGAAATTTTTACATTTTATAGGTTGTTCAGTAAGTCTGGTCAAGAGTGATCGTCTCCTTATTATCCCATTAATTTGAAAGTGTATATAAGAAAGTGAAGATTGTATTAATGATATCTTGGAGGTGGAAAAAAATAAAATTAAAAGAACTAGTTTTACTAAAAGAAATATCATTGACATCAGAGCAAGGAATTTTTACTATGTGACTCTGAGAAACTCACTTCAACTCCTTTCTTCGTTTGTCAGATGAAAAGGGGCTAGAAAGCATGTTCTTGGAGACCTCTTCCAAGAACTGACCTTCTGTCACTTGCTCTTCTCATGCTTCCATAAACCGCATTTGTGCTGGATTCAATGCTGCACATCACATTTAAAATAAATGCAACCAAGTATGACCGCTTCAAAGGAGAGTGGCCAAAATAACCATGTCTTCAAAGAATAAAACTGGCAGAAAGAAGATAAGACATGGCAGGGACCTGACTGCTACTTGTAGGTATTTGGAAAATTCAGGTGGACAGGAGCTGGGTTCACTCTTTACGGCCAGGAACATTACAAAGAGAGCTAATTATTGAAACACCAGAGTAACAAATTATTACTTAATTTAAAGAAGGATATTTTTGTTCATTAACAGAAACATTCAATGAAGGAATTGGCTTTCTTAGGAGACAGTCAGTCCTCTGTAACTCCTATGTAGAAGCCTGGAATAGACAATCACATGCAGGGGCTGTGGGAAAATCAACTTAAATTTCACTATAGGGAGGATGGGAGTTGGACTATTTGTCCTTGATAATTCCCGTTATTGATGATCAAATGTCATATAATTGAGATTCTATTATTCTGTGAGTTAAAACATGGTCATATATACTATAATATTGCATTAATTTCTTAGTTGACTCATTTATTCCATAACACAGTGTGATAATGTTACCATTTTATAGGTTAGAGAGTAGGTATGGAAAGAGAAAGTATTTCCCTCATAATACTGCAGCTATTAGGGGCAGCCCAAGGATTTAGACCCAAGGCCAACTCTGTTTAATTAAGTCCAAACTTGGTCCCTTTATATTGGGGTAGTTCAGGCTTCAAGGGAAAATGGAATGCACACTTATTGACTCTTTTCCCATCGCTAGGAAACAAGAAAACACTATTTGTTTCCCTACTGAGAAAAAAACTTTTGAGCATATTTCATGTGTCTTTTGATCTGGCTTTGAAAGCACATTTCATTGTTCCCAAAGAAGGAATTAATTACAGTAAAAAGAAAGTAAATTAAGGAAGAGGCATGTGGCAACAAGTTCACCTCGCAGAAGACCTTTTGTGAGTCTGATAAAAGTACAGACTGTACCTGGTTGTTTCTATTCACATCTCTGTTGTGGACTCCACTCTCCATCCTTCAGATGCCAATTATGGGAGGAAGAACTATGGTACACATTTTTTTAAGAGCGGGAGAACGTTTTGTTAAATGCTGCAACCTTGTGTATGAAAGACTTCTTTGGACTTCATCAGGACTAGGAGTTATGAAATCTCATTTTGGCACATTTGCAAATACTCCATAAAGACATCTCAATTTATCCAAATGTTGAGGAGACTTTTTGGCACGAGGTGTGATAGTCAGATGTGTTCATTTTAAGAGACTTTGAAATGAGATTACATCACAATGATGCATTTTACTCATCAATTTTCACACACATACACACACACAGGCTTTCAAAACAACAAGATTGTCTAGTCTGTGTTTTTTTCAAAAAGTGCATCATGACATATGAGTTATTTCCTAAACCGGTTTAGTTTAGACGAGCAATTAATATAAAGTAGGATAGAATAGAATGTAAGTATCAGAGTGTATTACATGATAGTAAAAGTAAATATTGTTTTGTAAATTTTTATTTTAGTTGCACATAGACAGCCATATGTGTACTATGGGTCATTTAAAATGTATTTCTTTTTTTTTCCATTTTTTTATTAGTTTCAGGTGTACAAAACAACATAAAGATTAGACATTTATACCCTTCACAAAGTGATAACGCCACCAATCTGACATTATACATAGCTATTACAATACCATTGACTATATTCCCTATGCTATAATCCTGTGACTATATATATGTTTGATTATAGTTGACATTCAATATAATTTTATATTAGTTTTTGGTATATAACACAGTGGTTAGGCATTTATATAATCTATGAAGTAATCCCCTTGATAAATTCAGTACTGATCAGACACACTTCTTAATCTTTACAACATAATTGACTATATTCCTCATACTGTATTTCACCTCCCAGTGACTGTTTTGTGACTACCAATTTGTATTTCCTAATCCCTTCACCTTTCTCACCCATCCCCCAATGCCCCTCCCTTCTAGCAACCATCAGTTTTTTCTCTCTCTCTATGAGTCTATTTCTGTTTTGTTTATTCATTTATTTTGTTCTTTAGATTCCACATATAAGTGAGATCATATGGTATTTTTCTTTCTCAGTCTGACTTATTTCACTTAGCATAATATCCTCTAGGACCATCCATGTTGTTGCAAATGGTAAGATTTCATTCTTTTTTATGGCAGAGTAATACTCCATTGCATGAATATACCACAATTTCTTTATCCAATCGTCTATTGATTGGCATTTTTGTTGTTTCCATATCTTGGCTATTGTAAATGGTACTACAGTAAACATAGGGGTGCATATATATATTTTTTTGAATTAGTGTTTTGGGTTTCTTTGGGTAAACACCCAGGAGTGGAATTGCTGGGTCATAAGGTAGCTCTATTTTTAATTTTTTGAAGAACCTCCATACTGTTTTCCATAGTGGCTGTGTACCAATCTGCAACCTCACCGACAGTACATGAGGGTTCCTTTTTCTCCACATCCTCAACAACATTTGTTGTTTGTTGATTTATGGATAATAGCCATTCTGACAGGAGTGAGATGGTATCTCATTGTGGTTTTAATTTGCATTTCTTTGATGATTAGTTATGTTGAGCATCTTTTCATTGTCTATCAGCCATATGTATGAGGTGTGATCAAAAGATATGGTGAATGTTTAAATAAAAAAAAAAATATTGCAGTAAAAGACATTGCCATTTATTCCCCTCAAGATACTCCACCTCATTTTGAAAACACTTATCGCATCATTCTTGCCACTTTCTGAAGAAGTTCTGGAAGTCCTCTTTTATGAGTATCTTTATCTTTCATCACAGCGCTCTGTGTCACACAACACTCTGGTTCGGCAATTTCTGTCAAATAAAAACATTATGGAGTGTCCTCATTCACCTTATTCACCGGATCTGGCACCATGCGACTTCTGGCTCTTCCCCAAAGTCAAAATGACCATGAAAGGAAAATTTTTTGAATCGATTCAGGACTTTGAGGCAGCCATGACAATGCAACTAAAGACACTCATGAAAGAGTACTTCCAGAACTGTTTCAGAAAGTGGCAACCACAACAGAATAAGTATGTTTGAAGCAAGGGGGAGTATTCTGAGGGGGTTTAATGGCATGTGTCTTTCACTGTAATATATATTTTTTAAATTTAAACATTCACCATATTTTTTTGTTCACACCTCGTATGTCTTCTTTGAAGAAAGAAATATTCAGGTCCTCTACCCATTTTTAATTGGATTATTTGTGGGTTTTTTTTGGTGTTGAGTTATATGAGTTTTTATAAATTTTTGATATTAACTTCTTTTCAGATGTACCACTGGCAAATATGTTCTCCCATTTAGTAGGATGCCTTTTGGTTTTGTTGATGGTTTCCTTTGCTGTAAAAAACTTAGTAGTTCAGTGTAGTCCCATTTGTTTATTTTTTTCATTTCCCAAAGGAGATATATGAGTAAAAATATGACTAAGGGTAATGTCTGACAGTTTACTTCCTGTATTTTATTCTAGGAGTTTTATGGTTTCAGTTCTTACATTTAAGTCTTTAATACATTTTGAGTTTATTCTTTTATATGGCATAAAAATGTGGTCCAGTTTCATTTATTTGCATGTATCCTTCCAGTTTTCCCAGCACCATTTATGAAATAGACTATCTTTACCCCAATGTAAATTCTTGCTTCCTTTGTCATAGATTGAATAACCATATAGGCTGGATTTATTTCTGGGCTCTCTATTCTGTTCCACTGATCTATGTGTCTATTTTTATACCAATACCATGCTGTTTTGATTACTATAACCTTGTAGTATAATTTGATATCTGGTAATGTGATACCACCAGCTTTGTTCTTATTTTTCAGGATTTCCATGACTATTCAGGGTCTTTTATGATTCCGTATAAATTTTAGGATTATTTGTTCTAGTTCTGTGAAAAACATTGGTATTTTGATAGGGATTGCATTGAATCTATATATTACTTTAGGTAGTATGGACATATTAACTGTATTAATTTTTCCTATTCATGAGAGTGGTATATTTTTCCCTTTATTTGTATCTAATTTCTCTCTTCAATCTCATCATTTTCTTAGTATAAGTCTTTTATTTCTTTGCTTAAATTTATTCCTAAGTACTTTTTATGCAAATACAATTGTTAAAATGCACATCTTATAGCAAAAAAAAAAAAAAAAAAAAAAAAAAAAAAAAACCTCAAAGGACCTTACTCTACTTTCCTCTTTAACATTGTTAATAAATTTTGGCTAGAGAAATGATATCCATATACACAAGTTCTTTCTTCTGTGAAAATGTCATCATTTGGTTTGTCTCTTCTGGATGTGTGGTTTTTAAGTTTTATTATTAAAAATGAGCAAAGATTCCAAAGAACCCATGGTGGGAAATGGTAGAGACTTTGAGCAAAATATAAGTAATTAATATATTGTTGATAAATGGCATAAGCATCAATATTGGGCAATGGTGAGGACACTAGACCAAGATGTTTCAGGAAAGTCCTAGTTTTTATCAGAGGTGACTCCAACTTGGGGATATTTTATTTTTTAAATATTCCAATATAGTACATTAAAAAAATAAATGTAAAATGTGTTAATATAATTTTGGTGTTAAAAATTTACATATAACAAATTAACATGTCTAACTTCCCCCCCAACACACACACACACACACACACACACACACACACACAAAATACAATGTGTTGTATTTATACTGTTTATAAGAATTTCTTGGTAAAACAAGAAATTCAACAAACCATAGTATAACACATTGTGATGTGGTATGTAATAAAGCACAAGTATAAACATATAAAGTTTCAGACTTCTTTCAGTTTTCTCTGAGTTTCCCAATCATTATATGTATAATCTCACTCACTATATAGTCAAGTTTGACTATGATGTCTTTTGAGAAAGTGAAGATTAGGCTAAATACCATTAGTAAAATAAAGTGAGGTTAGATATTAGCATTCTTAGAAGTAAAAGTAGATTCATGAAATGGGTAAACTACAGTGGAGTCATAACATTAAATTCACAAAGTTTGTTGCAAAGACATCTCAGAAATCTAAGTTTGCTGGCTCTTTGGAATTAGTCTATGTGTATTTTAATGGTAGTATTGACACAGGCAGGTTTGAGTACAAATCCAGATTAATATTCTTGGTAGTGGAAGGACTTTGGACAAGTCACTTAATTTAGTTTCCTCATTATTAAATTGAGAGAATAATACCTACCCCATGAGACTGTTGTAAAGAGTATATATAAAACACTTAGCATCATATTTGGCATATAGCAAGTGCTCAACAAGGACATTCTAAATTCGCCTGCCAAGAACTCGCCTTGCCTTATCTGGATATGAGGGGAAAAAAACAACAACAAAAAATGACATAGTGTTTCACTCTGTGTTTACTTAGTTAAAATTTATTATTGAATGAGGTGGAGAATTAGGAAAGTGCCCAATAAATTTAGTGAGTTTTAGATTCTTACCAATTTTGCTTTTGGAAGTTAGGTTTGCAATCACATAACACAGGGTGCTTAGTGCTTTGGCACAGTTCTAACTGGATCCTACAGCCTCTCCTCCAATGGCTGACAGTAAAATGAGCAAAGTCTGTAAAGTCCCAGAGCTAACCTGGGAACATGGTTATCTTCACTGTGCTTGTGTGTGTAGGGTGGGAGCCTGGAAACAGTGGAGACTGAAGATGGTGTTAATGCTGTATTTTAAGCACTTCTGAATTTTTTTTTTTTTTTAATTTTGTAACAAGCATCTTTTGTATTGAAAAAAAATCAACACAATGGATAAATAACTTATTTGTAAATTTCAAACTGAGGATGCTAACCTTCACTAGTCAGTAACTAGAACTTGTTAATGAAGCTAAGTTGTAGCACACTGAGGCATGCCATAGGCCTGAGTATATAACAAAAGGAAATAATATGGACCTTAGGAAATAAAACATTATGTTTAATAACTACATTGATTTGAAAACTAAATGATGCTCTCACAGATTGTTACAGATCAAATAATAACAACAATAATAACTTTTTATTAAGTGTTTACTGTTTTCAGAAATTCTCAAAGTTTTTTATGATCTATGAAGTGATATCAAGATATGAATTTTGGTACTGTTATTAGTATATTAGTATTATCTGAAAGTCAGGCCTACCCACAGCTAAAATAAAAAGTAGATATAATATTGAGTAAAAAGGATATTTCTGTGTTCCTTTTCTCAATGACTCTAAGAACAGAACTATTTGCATCTTTGACAATTTCTTCACAAATCTTCATCTTATTTTTTTTGGTTATATAACTTCTTTTCAAAAGTTATATATCCGTTTTTCAAAAGATTGGGTTAGGATTTCAAGCCTTGAGTCTTCCTAATGATAGTAGACAGACATTTGTTTTTTTAAGAAGAATGTATTATCACATTGCCATATGATGAATTTTATCCTTTAGATAAGCTGAAGAAATATGAAAGTTAAGTAAGACATATTGAAGTGTCATGTTAGTTTAATTTCAATTTCATGGAATTTGAAAAAAATTAAATTAGAAATGCAGCTGGTAATGAATATGTTTTATTAAAGTTAATAGAGAAAAGAGAGAAAACTTTATTAATACATTGAAAAAAATTTAACACTCCATCTAGCTATTATGTATGTAATCAAACTTAATTTGTTTTCAGTTCCCAAATTAGTACACTCATTCCTTATTACATGAGCATAATTAGTTCTCATTTTTTGTTCAGAGAAAATAAAAATATATAAACCATTAATTTCTACTGTATTTAATGTTAAAACCTATATATATTTTTTACTATTTTTTATTAGTTTCAGTGCACAAAACAAAGTAATACTTAGACGTTTACCATTTAAAACCTAGATTTTATTAAATAATTATGCTGAAGAATCAGCTGGCAATATTAATTATATAGATTTGTATTTATGTGTAGTTGATAATAGTAAACCCTCCTATAACTAATAAAATGCAAAAAAATAAATTATTTGGAAGTTTGGTGGTGCTTGCACTTGCCAAGTTATATGAAATTATCAAAATAATTAAAAACTGGTAGCATCATTTTTGATTTGAGAGTTTTTTTGCACAAAGTAAATAATAAATGTCTCACAAAGTTCAATATCTTTCAATAGAAGTGTATAGTGTATAAAAGCATACCTAATACAGCTTGAGGTCCATGTGATGTTACAACAAATGCAATAATTTATTAATTAATTTGAAAATATTTATTGGGGATATGTCATATGCCAGCATCTGTGGAACATATGAAAAAAATTAAATGGAAGCGCTTGCCAGCACATGACTTTTCACAGATGTATTACCAAGCCATGGTCTACTATTAATATAAAGTTTACCCTCATGGAAAGAATATGGTTATGTGTAAACAGAAACTAGTATGGCAAGAGATGAGTATATTAAGTAACTCAATTGAAAGAAAGAAGTATTTATTGAGTATAGTTTGGAAAATTATTGAGAGTTTAAAGGTTTTTTTTTTTTTCATAAGAAAACCTTCTAAACTTAACCAGTCCTCACTAAATAATACGAGTGAGATATGTGATCCTAGAAGCAGGATATTACATGACTAAGGTGAATAGGGATGAATATCTCTGTTGGAAGTACAAAAGAAAAAAGAAGAGAAAAAGCAATGTGTCATCATTTTGTTTAGCACAATGTGGTTCTGTACTTGCCTAGTGCTTAATATTCTGGGGTTGAAGGGAGCCGTGTAGAGCAAGCACCACAGGTGACCTAGTTACGCTTTTTCTTACACTATTCACTGTCCCCTGATCTAGTATGAAAATAATAGGCATTGTTCCATCCAAGATAGGAGGTCTGAGTTAGGTGCCGGTAATAGTATATTTTCAATGAAAAAAGAGATAAGATTTTAATCTCTCCCTTACTAATGGATATACCAGACAACCTGAAACAGTGAACTCTAAAATGCATAATCACTAGTAATTAAGCCATTTTCTGGCTTGTTTAACAAAAATTGAGATCACTTTTTATGAATTTTAGACTTCTGATAATTATCTAATTATTTATGTGGAACTCTAGAAAAACTTAAACACATTTTCCCCTTCTAATCATACTGCATTTTTTCCTGGTACAGATTTAAATTTATTTGAGTGAAATTATTCATAATTTCAAACCTATTTCTGAGTTTTATGTTTCTTGATATCTGCCTTTCTTAAAACTCAACCTTCTTCCTTTTCCTTGAGTTTCTTCTGAGGCTTAAACTGTCTATTTCCAGTGCTTTTCAGTAATCAGTAGAATTAATGATTATACTGAATTGGTTTCACTTATTTGAAAAGCACCTTCCTTTAAGGAAGCTGTGCATATTGTGACTATAGAGAATAGTAATCTGGGTTTGTTTGGGAGGAAACTTTTCTCCTCACCTCAAAGCCCATTACATGCCTTTACTTTTACCTTTACTCTGTCAATAAATGGCCAATTATGCCTTAAAGAGGCTGAGGAGAGTATGACACGTACCATCAATAGAAGAAAGAATATCATTGAGAACATGAAGAAAAATAAGCTCTTAAATTTTTTATATATAACATATTAAAGTGGCTACGAGTGGACTTTCAGAAATTGAACACAGTTTCTAATGAAAGCTACTGAAATAAGTCTTAACCATTCCTGAAAAAGAGCTGAAACTCATGCTGAAGTGATTGAACTTGAATATGGAAAACTTTACTTCTGATCTGTCAAAGAATTTGGTTTTGAGGTTAGAGGAAACAGCATTAATTTTGGAATTACTCTGGAGACCGTATTTGATTTCCCACTTTGGAGTGACCTTGGGCAGTTCACTTAACCTTTTTGAATACAAAGATCCTCATTTGCAAGATGACAAATGGCTGCATCTACACTCTTTGCTAATGTTTTGTTATGATGGTTAATTCAATAATCAGTTAATGCACTCTGTAAATCTAAAACTGCCTGGTATATTAATTAATTAAATATTAAATAAACATCCACTGTGTGCCAAGAGCTATATGCTTGGACTAGGTTTTTACGAAACACAGTATAATACTGTGAAAATTAAATACAAATCAAAGATTTTTTATTAATGACATCTCTATCACAATAAAAACAGAGATTTTGATTGTCAGATGTGGTTGGGGAAAAAGTTGAACTCCTTTTCCAATACCATGTCCATGTCTCATCAGTAATTGACAAATACTGATAAAATGTCAGATCTGGAAGTGACCTGACAGCTGTAGCAGTTGGAGCACTGAATACCGTGTTTCCCCCCAAAAAAGACCTAGCCGGACCATCAGCTCTAATGCGTCTTTTGGAGCAAAAATTAATACAAGACTCGGTCTTATTTTACTATATTTTATTATTTTATATTATACCCGATCTTATAGTAAAATAAGACCGGGTATAATATAATACCGGGTCTTATATTAATTTTTGCTCCAAAAGATGCATTAGAGCTGATTGTCTGATTAGGTCTTATTTTTTGGGAAACATGGTAATTGTGAAGAGCTCAGGCATCAAATTCAGATAGACCTGGATTCAAATCCCTGCCCTGTCACTAGTTGCTGTAGATATGAGGCAAGTTTTACATCATTTCAGAAAAGATGTGATTATCACTATTTTTGACTTATATGATAGCTGTGATCATTGATTTCGTATAATACATAACACACAATAAGAATTCAAAAAATCTCAGATGCTGTTATTTTGTGTTCTTTTTTCAACTTCTTCATTTTTAGAAAAAAGAAACTCAGGCCTAGGAAATTTAAGCAGCTCATCTAAAGTCACAGAATTCCTGATTCCAGGACAATGATTGGAAAATAAGCTTAATATTCAGAGAATTTTTATATTAAGGACACTCAGTTTTATAAGTAATTCTATTTTAATTATAATTTAAATATTTGTTTATTGTTTTTAACACTGATTTAAAGGGCTTGCCCTTTGTGGCTAAATAGACTAGAATTTGAACAAATTATTTAACCTCTGTAAATTTCAGCTTTATCAACTGTAAAATGATTGATGACACTGATGGTGAGGATGATTATGATAATGATGATAGAAAACAGTTAGAGGGCATCCACCAGGTGTCCAGGCACTTTTCTGAGAATGTTTACATATATTGATTTGTTTAATACTCAGATCAATCGTATGAAGTAGTATTATTGATATTATCTCAGTTTATAGATGAAGAAACTATCTCATAGAAAATGAGAATAATGGTATGCCTACATTGAATATTTGTTGTGCAAATTAAATGAGCATTTACAACTATATAAAACATTTATGATGTGCAGTTCACATTAGGGATTTAGTAAATATTATCTGTTAATACTAATTTGGTTTTTATAATTAACTTTTTTTTTTTTTTTTTTTGGCCTAGTCATTGGTTCAAATTAAACTTCTTGGGTTACATTTGCACTTTGAATTTTTCTCCTATCATTCTGGTGTCTAAATTATATTTATTAAGTGAAAATAAGGAGGATGCAAATGATATATTATAAAAATATATATAATTTCCAAATATGAAAAAACTATATAGACATTATTTAACATTTGGAAAAGCAAAAGTTTGGAAAATAATTTTAAAAATCATTAATATTCTAATAAAAATGAAACAATGCTTTGATATCTTTTTCTTTTGCATAATTGTTAAAAACTAGTTATACATAATTTTGTATTTGTTCTCATATTTTTAACTTACCATTGTAAAGAGAACTTTTTTTCATATTTTTCATACCCTTTATGAATATTATTATCCATGGCTATATAATATCTTATTATTTTGCCACAACATTATAGATTTTGGGATCCTTATGCCATTTCAATTTTTCACAATTTTAAAAAGCATGTAAATGAACATATTGTATCTGGAATTTACCTCTATACTTTAAATTTATTTCTTAGCTAATTTAACAAAAAACAAAAAATAACAAGCAAGCAAGATTAAATTCCTATAGAACTTCAAAGGGTATGGACAATATTTATAATAATATCCATAATAGCAAGATTGTAATTTTTTAATTAAATAATTACTGGAATAAAAAGTTTAGTAGTATAAATATATTTATTTATCTAACTACTAGCTTGTTTAAGAAGCAAAACATTGTATTTCTCCTTGCCATGGATAACCATACCCAAGTTACTTTTAAAATAAAGTTTTGGGTACTATAAAGTAGAATTTTGAAAGTTTAAATATATAGTGTCCATGCAGCAAGTATAAGGTTGTTATTAAACCTTTGTTAAACCTCATCTCTTGGTAAATCATCCTTTAATTTCTTTCTTCAGTCCAATTCTTAACCATACACATAAATCTTATTGTAACTCTTGTGATATTCCTCTTTTTAAAAAACAGCTTTATTGAAGTATAATTAATATACAAAGCCTGTACACATTTGATGTTTACAATTTGATGAGTTTGGACATATGCATATACCTGTGAGACCATCTTTGAAATCTATCTATATTGAATGACCTTTCCCTCCTAGCTGCATTGTATCCATTTTGAAATCATGTTTAGTCCTACTTGCTCCATGGGCTACTTAATCAAACCTACCTGTACCATTTTTCTCTATTTTCTTTCTAAACTTTACAGTGTTTGTCAACATTATTGGAATATTTTACTTGCAGTTTTGTTTCGGTGTCCTATGGCTTTTTTGTTTCTATGTCCTATGAAATCTAAAAGGGCACAAGAGCACAGAATTTGGAGTCAGATAATCTAGATCTAAACTTCTCAATTTTATGCTAATTTGGGAACATCACATAACCCATATATTTTAAAAGAGTTGTTCTTTAAGTGTAAGATTACTGGTCGTGGTGTTATATCATTACTGTAGCTAATACTGAGTACTTACTATGTTCCAGCATCTGTGGTTCTATACTATTTAATCCTTACAGTAATTCTATGAGTTAGGTAAATTATTACTGTTATTTAACAGATGAGGAAATGGAGGCATAGAGTGTATAAGGAAAATAATATATTTGTCAAAATGCTCCCTGAAAAAGTCAACACATGGTCTGTGATTATCCTGCTTTGCCTTTTCTCCTTTTGCTTGAGAAAATGTCCCTATTATGGATGCATGTTTAGACTTCGATATTACCACAAAGCTTTGTAGCCTCTGATGGAGCCAAAGAGACTATAAATTATACCCCCAAAAAATTCATTTGGTTACTCTTATGAAGGCAAATGATTCTAAAGACACTTTTAATGAAAAAAGAATTGGCTAGAATAATTAGGAATAAAGCCAAATATCCAAATTTTGCCATTCAGAAAATGTATTTGGGTCAGCTGATCAAAAAACAGTAAGCAGACCCATGCTTGCACCATTGTAGTTGTATTATTTGTATTATTTAGGAAAAGGATGAATTCTAGTTTCTGGATATTCATATTTTCTGTATTGTTTTTGGTCTGTCTGTTTTAGAGATTTAAAGAAAGCAATGTCTCTCTTTAAGAAAAGAAAAAATGAAAGTAAATGAAAGTAATAAGCTATAAATAACAATTTAATGTGAGTAAAATGGTTACACACACACACATAAATGGTTGCCTCCCTCCCCTCCCCATATCCATCCTCCCATAAAGTAAATATTCACTGATGTCGCTATCCAGCTAACCAACTTGCTCTGATTATTCAGTAAGTAAATTTTGTAGAAAATTCTGACTAAGTACTGTAGGGGCTCCTTAATACAAGACATTTAAGAAATAAGAAGTTTCTTCATGCACCAGCCTCACCCTTGTACTACCACAGTAACTTCCATAAAACCTTGTTAGAGATGAATCTGGAGTAATCCAGTATACCTTATTCTGCTATTACTAAAATGAAACAAAACTTAAAGAGCTAAACGTTTAAATTTTAACAGGTGTAATTTTAATGTCAGAGTGTGATAGAAGACTGGAAAACTAGTCTATGAATTTATTGAACTATTTACTTTATGTAAGTCTAGTGTGGAAAAATTTACTTTTCACAGTGAATGAGACCTGCCATCAAATTATATCAGAATGTTAGGAACAAATTGCTAATTATTAAAGCAACTTGAGTTTTCTATGAAACTTCCCACTAAATATATATATATATATATATATATATATATATATATATATATATATATATATGAATTTCTTACACGTCACTAATTATTTCCACATTGTAATGAATTGTTCCTCAAAAAATATTATATTGACACAATAACCAAAAGTTACTTTTAAAGTGCTTATGTCAAATAATGTATAGCTTTCCTTCCCTCATTGACTTCTTAGGTTTGTTTATAATGTTTTGATAAGACAAAACTCCATTAGAGATATACTGAGGCATTTTTCCATTTTAGCACTTAACATTATATTGTGTGTTTATTTAATGACACTAACTACTTTGGTTATATGAAATATAAGCCAAAATGTTTGGTACTTCAGTTTTGATATTTGAATTGTTAAAAATTAGCTAATAAAAATTATGTTGGAGTAACATGTTGCTTGGATATTAGTTATAATTAATGAGTGGGATCTTCTTGTATTAAAGGAGGGCAGATTTGTTTGATATCTTTCATAGTACTTGTCAAAACTCTGAGTATACGATGTCAACTAAATACATGTTGAATTACATTTATTTAAAGTTGAATTCACATATGACCATATATTCTAATAAGGGCACAAAAATTCTAAATACTACAGAAGTGTTTTGTTTTAGGACCCAGAGGTCACGATCCTACTTTATAGGCTAGACTGGGGTGACTAATTGATGGGATCTTTGGCTGCACTACAACCTCAGGGTTTATAGTTTCTTAACTTGATGTAGAAGTGAAAAAATGAAACTTTGTCATAAACTAATTTTATCTAATAAATCACCTGTGTTTGGCCTTCCTTGTTTTAGTAGCCTGTTGGAAACTGTAAGTTAGTTACTAATTGCTACTAGGTTTTGAAATAGCTGAGTGAATAGCCAGATGTGATATGGAATATTTAAGGATTGCTAGGCCTGGCTAGTAAGCAATCCTCCAATATGAAAGAAAGTGGAAGATGAGGAGTGAGAGTAAGCTGGTCCGCACGTCCTGGTCCCATTCTTTTGACCATTCTTTGTCTTCCCACTTCTACTTTGTTACATGGGTTACTTACAACATCTGGCTTCAATAGTATAAGAGATATTGTGAGAAAAAAATGTAGATAGTCATAAAAACTAATTTTCCTAGATGACCTTCCACACTACCCTGTGGATTTCCCTTTTTCCTATTATATTCAATTCACAGGGAAATAAAGAGAGATTAATCTACTATATTCTTTTTCCTTTCTTCCAAGAGTGGCTGAGAATGTGAGAAATAACAGATCTCTCACATTGGATGACAATCATGTGTATAGTATTTTCATATGCGTGATCTCATTTGATCTTCCTATTAACTTGTAATGCAGATATAATGATTGTCATTTTATAGGAACCAAGGAAACTAAAGTAGAGAGAAAATAATTTTATAAAATTCCAGTATTTTATAAAATTTCATTTTGTTTTAAAATTAATTTTAGGCCTTTCTGGTTCCAAAAACTGTTTCTGTTACATCATACTATATTCAGTATTCCAAATTCAAATGCTATAGAAGTATAAAAAATACCTATAGTGGAATCTAAAGAACAAAATAAACCAACAAAGCAGAAACAAACTCATAGATACAGAAAACATTTTGATGGTTGCCATATGGGACAGGGTTTGGGGTGAGTGAAAAAGGAGAAGAGATTAAGAAGTACAAGTTGGTTCTTACACAGTAGTCATGGGGATTTAGGATATAGCATTAGAAATACAGTCAATAATATTGTTATAACTATGTATGGTGTCAGATGGGTACTAGATTTATGGGGGTTATAGAGGGGGGGGTTGGGGGTAAGGGTTAAAAAGGTTAAGGGATTAAGAAGCAGAAATTGGTAGTTACAAAATAGTCATGGGAGAATCTAGTCAATAATATAGTAATAACTGTGCATAGTGCCAGGTGGGTACTAGACTAGTCAGGGGGGTTACTTCTTAAACTATGTAAATGTCTAACCACTATGCTGTAGTTAACCACCTAAAATTAATATAAAATAATATTAAATGTCAAAAGAAATAAAATATTTAAAAAATATCTATGAAATGCTGACCATCCAATTCCACTCACGGAGGTAACTACTGTTGGCAATTGTGTGTGTAATTTTCCACCTTTTCTCTATAATTTTTCAACATCAATTTTTTCCCTCCTTCCCTCTCTTTCTCCATAATATTTAAGTAATATTTTTAACAAAAATTCAGTCATATTCATCTTCTCTTGTAGCTTAATTTAAAAACAACAAACCAATGTATCATGGACACCTTTTCCAATAAGTATAGTGCATCTTTCAAGTGTAAATAACTTCTATGTCATTTTTCAGGGGCTCTCACATTGCTCCTTTGTAATTTTATTGACTCTACATTCTCTATTTCTGCATTACTTCTGTCTCATATTTTTCACTGTTGAGAGAGTCTTCAGCATTTGGCCTACATTTTCCTTTCCACGGTGTCTCTTGTTGCCACACTCAGACACTGCACACTCAGAAACTTCTGAACATAAGTTCATGTCCATTTCAGGTACTGACTCACAGTTCATTGTCAGTCACCAATACAGATTCAATCAATGTTATCAGTTGAACAGAATTACAATTTTTCCCTGTCAATCAGGGATACAAATGGAGGTTTTCCCTTCAGAGCAGCAAAGTATTGTTCTTATTCCTTTTTGTCATATTCCACTGCTTCGTACATCCTCACATCACAAGATGTATAAGGGAAAATGGAAGTCTATATAACATAAATAAGACTTTCTAGATTACATTTTCACTACACTTGTTTTTTAGCTTTGTTTCTCCTGCCAACATCTTATAGATTTTTGGCTAAAGAAAGACATCAAGAAGAGAGAAATTAACCTTTCTTGGTGGAAAACTTGCCTAATCATGATGTAAAACTTATTTGATTACTTGTCTTTTGAAATCATCATCTGTAGAACAGCCAGTTCTGGTTATTAGGGAGTCTACTATAATGCAAGAATGGACCGAGGTATAGAAGATAATTTATAAGCAAAGTGTTAGAGCCAAATATTAGATGATAAGGCTTGATCTGTAAATTTCAAGCTTAAGGGCCAGGCCATTAGATTTGTTCTTTCTAGTTATACAAACAACAATTGAAAATATGTCATTAAAAACTTGAACAAAAGAGAACACATTGTTTGTCCAATGTTGTTGGCCATAATATATTGGAACAGAATACAAATACTTTTTGTTATTTTGATCTTGAGATCTTTGAGCTAAAAAAGTGATATGGTGTTATGCGTGCACATGTCTGCAAGTATTTTGTGTTTAGTAAGGTCTACATCAACTGAAAAACAAAATTCTATTATTTGGAGCAATTAAATTAAAACTTAATTTAATATTGAAATAGGCTGCTTCATTGATTGAGAGAGTATCATAATCATTTGTGATATGAGAATTCTGAAATCAAAGACAGGCTGGAGATATTTAAAGTACTGAAGGTGCTGTCGGGGCCCCTTCAGGGCACCCCTCTTAGTATCTCCAGCATGGCAGGTCTAGTTCGCTGAGTCTTTATTTGTATAATGTTTCAATGAGTATCATCAGGGTAAAAAGATAGACACTTTGTATGAGATAGACAACCTTATGATTAAGATGATGATTAAGAGTTTTAATTTATTAAGGAGCCTACTCTAAGGTAAAAGAGCATCAAGGAACTGTTGAAGCCTGTGTCACTGGTCAAGGAAGGACCCTGCTGTATCTAGGACTAGCGTTACAATCTAGTCTGCTTTGCCTTGAGACTGGAGAGTTTCTAATGACCCCCAATGGCTCTTAAGCCCAGTTTCACAGCAATGTTCTACTTCTTTAACATTGTGGTAGGTAGGATGAGTCTAGCAAATAGAAGGAAGAGGACAGAAGAAGAGTGGATGGGGCCGTGTTGTATAAAATGGAAAGCAGAGAGATATGAAGGGATAGCATTTTCTCCTGGTAGTGTAGATGGACCATCCTCCAACTTTATTCCAAATATTCTACATCTACTGACACAATGAACACCCACGCATGCATGCGCGTGCGCGCGCGCGCGCGCACACACACACACACACACACACACACACACACACCCCTTACATCTGTTTTGTTCATGACCCATAACAGAACAGAGGAGTATAGTGATATCACCTGGTATATCATACTTCACTATTTGGAATATATACCTGGAAACATTTATGTGAAGAATCACTTGGGCATTTGTCATAAATACACATTCTTGGGCCCGACCCCAGAGTTAGTGAATCAGAGACTCTGAGGTCAGGAGCCAGTGATCTGTTTTTCAAGCGTTCTGATGCTGGCTAATGTTTGAAGTACTTAATATAGTTTCTGGGAATTTCATTTTAAAATGAAAAGCAGTTGCTCCCACATTTTCATTTTTAAATCTTTCTATACCCAGTTCAAACCACACCTCCTCCTCAACCCTCCTGGATCCCATCAGAAGTTGGGGGGTCATCTCGACATACTGAAAGCATTTCATATCACACTTACAGACCTTTTAAGGCACTGTCTTGTACTGGAGTTCTGTTTGAACACATTTTACCTTTCTGGCCAGACTTCGTCTTATTTATTTATTTATTTATTTATTTATTTATTTATTTATTTATTTATTTATTTAATTTTGCGAAGCTCCTAGCTTGTGATGGATCATACTAAAATAGTTGGTGAATGGTAACTATGGAGTAAATTCTGTAATATCAGAATGCTTGAAATTTTGGTTAGCTTGTGTAGTTTACATTGAATCCTTTAGGCTGTGAAAAACAGTTTTCACAGGAATAGAAAGAAAATTCATGAAACGAGCACCGGTGGGGGCCGAGCACGTATTCATTTAAAATATACATTGAATACTTGCTGTAAATAAAATGGTATCCTGGGGGAAAATATGATAGATATTGCATCTAGCCTTAAAAACATACAGAGTATCTTTATTCACATCTCTCAGGTAGTCTCAATACCACTAAATCTATGCTACACCACACTCAATCTAAACCAAACCCTCAAGACACTATCTACCACATTACCCTGTATTATTTTCTTGAGAACATTTATCATTATCTCAAGTGTTCATGTGTTTTTGTTGTTGTTCTCTCATTTATTATCTGCCCATCCCCCAACTCCATCAGCATCGCCTTTGCCCAGTATATTCACAGCTGTATCCCCAGATACCTAAAAGAGACTCCAATACCCACTCGTTACATACTTTTAATGGATGAGTGACTTAAATGATGAACAACATTGTGAGAAAGGCATTATAACTCCCATCATAGGTAAAGAAACGGAGGCTGTGAGAATTTAAATGAAATGCTTAAACGATGAAATGCTTAAAAGCCTACAATTCAAGCTAAATTCTTTCCAATTCTAAAGTTTGTAATCCTTAGCTGCACTGGCGGTCTCCATGTGATTTTTCCCCTTTAGTGTCTCCCTCTCTCTCTCTCTCTGAAAGCATACGCAGGCATCTGAGCAGCAGTTCTCAGGACAAATCGCCTGTGCTTGAAAACTGCCTGCTCTGAATGTCGTGAGTTTTGCAATTAAGTGTTTCTATGAATTAAAATACCTTAGAATGCTACAAGCTTGCGTAGAACCAGCTCTCCCAATAGTTTTGTATCTGCAGCTCAGCTTGTGTGTGGACGCTTCCTTGAGTGAGTCAAGGAAGCAGAAAGATGGGATTAAGGAAGCAGTTAGCCAATGTATTGCCAATCCAGTGAACTGACAGCAGGAACCTTGGCCCTGGGCTGCTTTTAAAGAGGCCTGTGCAGCTGATGGGATGACTTTGTTGTTGGTGAAATTTCCACCCCCACCCGACATTCCTGAATATTTTTCTTTCTCTTTATGACACCAAGGGAAGCAGAAAGCTCACGAAGAACTTTAGGGAGCTTTTTCTTTGTACCAGGGCTGCAAATATCCACTGAATATCCTTTGTTTTGGTTCTTTTATAGTATAACATATTTATTTATTTATTAAAATTTATCGGGGTGACAATAGTTAGTAAAATTACATAGGTTTCAAGTGTACAATTCTGTATTACATCATCTATATATCACATTGTGTGTCTACCACCCACGGTCAGTTCTCCTTCCATCACCATATATTTGACCCCGTTTAGCCTCATCTACCCCCCGACCCTTTACCTTCTGGTAATCATTAAACTGTGGTCTGTGTCGATGAGTTTTTGTTTCTTTATTTGTCTTGTTCCTTTGTTGCTATCAGTTTTATATCCCACATATCATGAAGTCATATGGTTCTCGACTTTTTCTGTGTGACTTATTTCACTTATAATAATCTCAAGATCCATCCATGTTGTTACAAAGGGTAGTATTTCATCTTTTCTCAAGGCAGAGTAGTATTCCATTGTGTATTTAGACATCAAATCTGACCTTTTCTTATTAGCTTCAAAATATAAGTATCAGATTATTCTAATAACAAATTCATTTATTATAGACTCATGAGATTGTGTAAAGATAACTGTGAAATGGAACGTAAATGGTGAAATGACACTTCTTTCCTCATAGGGACTGTCACAGTGCTTTGGAAGGAGAATAGGCTCAGTGGGAAATATACCCTGAAGTTGAATCCTAGTCCTGCCTCCATCAGAATTCACTTATCCTCATTAAGCCTTAGTTTCTTTTTCTATCAAATGGGATTCAACATGATTACATGGCAGGATTATTTTAAATGAAGTGAGATAATGATTGTGATGGCCCTTAGGTCAGTGATTGGCACATAGTAGGTACTGCATACATGTGTGTTGAACTTACTAGGTTAACATAGGATAGTACGTAATGAATGAGCTCCCAGTTTTAATGGATTAGTAATCCATCAAAACCTAGGCTGGAGGCTGGAGCTGGAATGGTTGCTGCCTACAGTTCTGTTTTAGACCAGGCAGGCCAAATTATCTTGAGGTCTTTAAAGTGGCTGGCTATGTGCTAGTCCACTTGGAGGAGGACCGCCATGGCCATACTTTGGTTTGGTTTTACTCCTCTAGCTAATAGCATTATAGTTAGATTTTAGAAAAAAAAACAAAACACTAACACTCACTAATCTTTCATAATCCCAATAGTCTATCACTAAATTCTCCTCTGGTTCTCATTTTTAATATGGACCTCTATTATTGTGCCACTCACAAGAAAGATGCTGTGGGGACAGAGCCCGGAGTGCAGTTTCCAGGCTCTTGGCCTCACGTGGAAAGGTGCTCACTTGGGTAGTAAATGGCCGTCAACTGTGATTGGATGGCCATCAGCTGTGGCTAGTTGGCCGTCAGCTGTAACCAGTGAGCCATTGGCCAATAATATAACTGTCGTGGCTATACTAGCAAAAAAATGGGGGCTAGCAAGAAGACAGTGGCTGAGCTAGCAAGCGCAGATTGCAGTTAGCATGGCGGATTGCAGCTAGCGAGGGGAGTCAGTCAGTTGGCAGAAAAGTTGGTAGCATATCGCACGTCGTGTGAATCCAGCCTCCAGTGAGACTATAGTGGTGTGACTCCCCTACCTATGGCTCTGTGGGTGTCCTTTTCGGCCTCACCATATCCTGTGTTCTTATGTGGGGAGCGGGAGCTGACACCCCACATGACACCCCACATGACAGATGCTTACTTACCTTAAGAATGTTTTCTACAAGTGAGTGTGCTCTGCAATTTCTGTGGTAGTAAAAAGAATGGACTATGTTATTAAAGTTGGCTCTCTGCTCAAAATATATTGTAGTGCTACAGACAGGGACTGGGACTCCAAAGACCAGGGTTTAAATTCTTGTTCTGCCACTTACCACCTGGTATGATCTGAGGCTTGCACAATTCTGCTGTAAAATAGGGCCAGTGATGCCTGCCACGCAGGGTTATAATGTGGATTAAATTAAATAAGAAAATGTGTATTCAGCACCTTAAAAGTGAGAAATTAACAATTGTTAATACTTTGGTTTACCTCCTTCCACAAACCAGGCACAGCTGCATGCCACCCCTCTTCCTGCCCAGATTTTTCACTGATGAGATTATGAGGCATGTCCTTAGGTTGCTACAGCTGCAGTCCCATAAAACAGAGCTTTCTGTGTGTGAAGAAAGTTGTAATAAGAAGGACTTGCAGAATCATGCCACTTCTTTCAGGCAGTACGCCATCTTTCATTAAATCATATTGGTGGTTTAACCAAAGTTGCCAATTCATCACTCTATTTTATAGCAGAAAAAAATTTGCATAAATAATCCTTCCACTCTGAAATTTGGGAAGTATTTGAAAGGAAAGGTAATGTTTTTAGATGGAATTTTGTTGTTGTTGTTGTTGTTGCACTAAGCTGGGACAGTATGAAAGAGTGGAAAAGAATAACTTTACAGTGGACAAACCTAACAAACACTATCATCTCAGCCAGGTAATCAAGTTTAACATCAATAAGTGGTAAGCAATATTGATAGTATGTACCCTTGATATGATGTGATGACAATGACACTTTCTTTGGTGGTCTTCCTCCCCAAAACACATAATGCCACTCTAAACATGAGAAAAAACATCAGAGGAATCTAAACTGAAGGACATTCTACAAACTACCAGATTAGTGCCCCTCAAAACTGTGAAGATAATCAAAAACAAGAAAGATCTGAGAATCTGTCAGTCTTGAGTAGCCTTAAGAGACAAGACAATCAAATATAGTGTGGTATATTGGATGGGATCCTAGAAAAGAAAAAGGAAACCGGGCAAGAACTAAGGAAGTCTGAGTAAAGTATAGACTTTGGTTAATAATAAAATATCAATATCCGTCCATTATTTGTGACAAATGAACTACACGACAGCAAGATGTTAACAATAAGAGAGAGTAGGTATGGGACATATGGGATTTTCTGTACTATCTTCACAATAATTCTAAACTATTCTAAAAATCATTATTCTTCAAAACCCAGGTCAGTCCTTTAGGAAACCTTTTTATCTAATCCTATAGTCTCGTGTCTTCCCACTCTCCCCCACCACCATGATTTGGATTAGCCTCTCCTGTCTATTCCTTATTACATTGTCTTTTACTGCAATTGTTACACAGGACTAAATGCCCCTTAACGACAGAATTTGCCCTTTTATTTCCATATTCTAGTGTTTTCCAGTGTTTGGGATACATGGTAGATGAATGGTTAATAAGTGATAGAATAAATGCAAAAAAGTTGAACAAATAAATGTTAAAATAAATAGATGAGCTTTTTAAATGAATGGATAACTGAAGGGGCAGAGATATGGCCAATAGATGTTATGAACTGTGATCGTGCTGAGATGACGTTAGGGAAGAGAGTAATTGACAGTCCTGGCCACAGCACACTTCACATAGTGTTGCATCACTGATGACATAGTCACTAACAAGCAGTTCATTTATGAGGATCAAGGCTTCAGTCTAGGGACTGGGAATGGTACACACATGTCTATTGGTGTTAAGCACAGCTATTTCATCTTCAGATGCTCCATGTGATCTGCCCACAGGTTTAATTCATTAATCCATTCTACAAATGTATATTGACAAAACCAACAATAATAGCTAGCATTTATTGGATACTTACTATATAAATGCCAGGGGTGTCAAAAAAATGTATACACATTTTAAGAGATGTTATCTATGTATTACTTTTTGAAATTGAATTGAATCATGATAGCAGTGTGTAGTATGACATTTGCTCAAAAGATGGCGTTAATCAAATGAATGTTAGAGTCACCATGGGACAGGCAAGACAGTCAAAGAATATGGCGGAAACATGGTTGTCATTCAAGGAGCGCAAGAACATTTTGAAGTGGTATTTGAAATTTGAGAACGCTGTGGAAATAAAATGGCAATGGAGGCATGAGTATGCAACAGAACCTCCAACACACCTAACAATTGCACGCATTCGTGATAATTTTGAGAGGCATGGTACTGTGTGAAGAAGTTGAAACGGCATGCACAGTGATACAAGTGGACACTTTGGTCAATGTTGCTAAAGCAGTAGTTCACCATAATCAGAAGTGTCTGGATGCTAATGGCAACCAATTTGAGCACCTCTTGTGACTGCAGAAGTCAAATGTGACTTGTATTCATCTTTTGTTTTCAGTATGTATTGAGTATTATAATTTTAATACAGTTTTTCTTTCTTAAAATGTGTATACATTTATTTGGCACCCTTTGTGTATATAGTCATGTATTGTACTAGTTACCATACTGGACTGACTGATTTTATCCATGCAACTACTTTGTGATGGAGATGAATATTATTAGTCCTATTTTACAGATGAAAACATTGAGGTAGGGAGGTGAAGTAATTTTGCCTGAAGTTACAAATAAAGAGTCTACTATGTTCCAAACACTGGATATACAACTGAAAGAGTAGCAGACAAGAACTGGCAATAGGAGTGGTAAGGAATGGAAATAGTGCTACCCATGAACATATTGACCTGGATTTTCACCAGAACATTTCTATCACTTATACCCTTCCTTTTGAAGAATCTGACTCTTGTCTTCTCATTCTTTTCTTTTCCTTCTTTCATAGAAGTTCTGTAGTAAGTACTCAACAAATAGCAAGTAATAACAATGCATCTGCCACAGTGCTTGTTAGAGGAAGCACATTGCTATTTTAGAGTTGAAGCCAGAATCATATAAACTTGGACTGGAATCCTGGGCCTGCAATTGATAGTTTTGTTACCTTGGCCAATCAGCTTCAGCCTCCTCTTTGTAAGTGGAAATTCTCATTCTTCTCTTGCAGGGTTATTGGGAGGATCAGTGATATGTGTTGAACACTGGGCACAGGGTAGGTATTTGATAAATTGTAAAAGGTATTTTTACTACTTATATTGGAGATAACAAAAGCACAGTAACTGGTGGAAGGAGCAGTTGTGCTGAAGACCAGCTTTCAATTTCCATATATTTCCCTGGGCTATGTTTAATTTTAATTGTATTGAATAAACCTGTTCCATGAACAACATTCTCAATTGAGTTTATTTTGTGGGGCAAAAAGGAGTAGTAACACATTGGTTTATTTATATTTTATTCATTGAGCATTGTTTGCAGACGAGAGCCGTGGTCATGCCCAGAAGTCTAGTACCGTGTTTCCCCGAAAATAAGGCCAAATGGGAAAATAAGCCCTAGCATGATTTTTCAGGATGACATCCCCTGAACATAAGCCATAATGCATCTTTTGGAGCTAAAATTAATATAAGACCTGGTCTTATTTTGGGGGAAACGCGGTGGTTAAACTTTGCTGGTCTGAGGCTCATACCAGAACAGGGATACACTGATGAATTCTTTATTGTCAATGGAGTCAAATAGGCTTACACCTTCTGTATAGTGTATTCTATAGTGACAATGTTAAAGTTGGAGGGGATTTGAGAGTTCATCAAGCTCAGTCTCCTTATACCCACCTGGGTATCGTCATCCATTGAGAGATTATAAGTGACTTCTTGGTGTTATGGATGGTGCCAGTCTTGCTACTGATACCTGGTAGTAAGAATATGTAGCTTCTCTATATACCAGCAATTTAAAATACCCTCCTTTTAAAATCTCATCAGAAAGTTTGTCTGTAAATGGCTATTATCCTATTTTATTTCCCTGTGAAAAACTGAATGGAAGCACTCTTGATTTTAGTATGATATGTTCAACACTGTTTTATCCTTCTGTTCCTATAAAAACAGAACTTGGTATCATGTACTATCCCACTGGAGTTAATGTGTTCCCACTTGGCTTGGCCTCTCAAAAGCATGTCTACTAAATTCTGTCCAGATGTACGGAAACAGCCACATGATAATGGCTTTATGTTATACCAGCTCATTGACCATAAGGAAATCACTAAACTTCTCTAAGTGCTGGTTTCATCCTCTCTAAAAATGGAGATGATAATATCAACTTTTCAGAGAGATTTAAATGACTATATATAGTATATGTTAAGGACTATACAATGGCCAGCAAATAGCATATCCACAAAGTATTAAATAATCTTTATCAATAATTTCTTTCTATAAGACTATTATTACAGACAATATTAATCTTGGTTGAAGTCCTTATATAAAGGAACATCAGCATAAAAATTCTTATTAGAACAAATTTTATGGAATTAACTGTTTATATTTTCTCTATATATGGAAAATATATAGACATATGGAAAAACTATATTTTCCATATATGTCTATATGGAAAATAATATTTTTCCATGCATATAACTTAAATATCTGTAATAAATCTAATGTTATATATTTTATAATAAATCTATATGTTATATATTTTATTAAATTGTGTATACATCATATATTTACATAAATATACACATATATATATATTATATAAACATATAACATAAATAATGGCGATAGATTTTTTTTTTTCGTAAACTTCCAGGGAGCTCAGTACTAAAATAAATTTTAAACACAGATGATTGATACTTTTAATTCTCTTTCTTTCCAACTGGATTGTGATTGCTCAATTTCAGCAATTTGTTCCTTCAATTGTAAACCACATTAGATCACTTTTAGAAGCAAGAAAGACCGCAGTTGCAAATTTTTCATGCCTTCTATTTCTAGAGAAAAAAATGAAAGCAGTGAGATTGATGACATGCTCCTTAAATCATGTTGTTAATTAATGGTAGATTCAAGGTGAGAGTAACCAGGTGCTGCCTGATATTCTTCCAAACTGGTCTGTGTAGTCACACTCAAACTTTTCATATGAGTTCGTGAAGCTCTTTTGAATCAAATAACTTTCATCCATTCAGGAAGCTTTTCTAATGGGAATTTCAGTGAATACCCTCCAGAGTACTTAATGCATATATTGGGAAATGGCAGTTAGTGCTGTCTGTCTGTACGTTACTCAATAGCTTCAAGGGGAAATAAAATGAATTGACAATTGCCTGATGAAGAATAAGGCTGTGAGATATCCACATGAGGGCAGACTCATATCCAGAAAAATCTGTTTGCCCATGAGTAATTACCTCTAAATATTACCTAAGGAATACACCTTCCAAATACTGCCAAGAGGCACTCATTGATTTCTTTTCAGTCATGAGCACTGAATGGCAGGAAGAAGCACAATAAAATAAACAGACAACATATCCCGTTGGAGTGGCACCAGAATGGTATCATGAGTAACCTCACAGTGAAGGGAAACAAAAATAAGGAGATAAGCTATAAACGTTAAATTGTGTTATCTGATATCACTGACTTTTGTGTGATAATTAAGTTTACAAAATTATATAATGTAGCAATCTTATTAAGTGGATTTAAGGAATTTTAGAATTGTGCTCATTTCACCAATAAAGGATTTGAAGTTTAGACAAGCTAAGTGACCAAGTTGAAATAAACATTATGTCATGGAATATTATTATTTAAACCCAGATCTTTTTATACCTAGTTCTGTGCTCTTTCACCTGAATCATGTTAGATTGTGTTCTGTGTGATTCCACTGATTTACCTAAGCATCAAGCGATGGTCCTTCACAGGATACCGACCACCCTATGGTACTGGCCAGCCTTGGTGAAGGATGAATGGATGAAGGTCACCTGAGCATCTTCAGTGAGCACACTGGTCACAAGAAACAGGCAGGGCCAGAACCAGGCATTCAAGAGTTATTGAAGCAAAGAGAGAAGCAGCCCTGTCTGCAAGAAAAATGAATTTAGGCAACAACTTCTAAGCTAAGTTCAGATCAGCTCAGCAAACTTTCTTCATGCTTTTATGATGTGCCAGCACGCTTGACCAGTAACACAACTTGTTTTCTGTATCATATGTTGTTGATACTATATATTACAAAAATGGTCTATGTCCTTTGCAATTTTCTTTCCTTAAGCAGGCTAAACTTTTAATTAAGAAATAGAGGTTGAGTTACTAGCAACAATTGTGAAAAGATAAGGGAAAGGAAGATGCCTGGAATGGTGTGTGTGTGTGTGTGTGTGTGTGTGTGTGTGTGTGTGTGTGATGCAGGCACACATATGCACGTGTATGCATGTTGTCAGGGATGTCGTATGTGGCTATGCTAGGAAATCTCTTCAGTAGAAGACTTACTGATGTTGGCCACTGTCCTAAAATATATAGTCTTACAGATTTACATTTGTCCCTACCTTCACATAGAGTGTGATCTGTAAGGACTGAGAGATCACACAAATCAATATCAACCTCTACTCACTAGACATTTACACTCTAGTCATTGAGCAAGGCACATACTCAAATAGTATCAATAATCGTCTGGCAGGCTCTGATAAGTGCTAGGAAAGGGTTAAAATTGTTACAGTATCACAGAAGAGGGGACATTAGATTTAGACTTGGGGTGTAAAAACCATTTCTCAGCAGGAATGATTTTTGGCTAAACTCTTAGTTATGAAAATGTTGACATGGGATGATGAGCAGCTTTCACTGTTTACAGCTATTGTTACAAACAGAAGCAATACGATTCTTGCCTTGAAGTGGTTTGGGGTAATTCTGCCATAAGAGAAAAAATTTGAAAACATTTCCGAATATATTGACTTGTCCGTTAGTGGGGTTTTGGTGCCTGATTTTTTATTATTCACTCTCTTCTCCACCAGTATCCTGATCAACATATGATGGCCATAAAGTACATGTAGACATCTATAAATCAATTTTATTCAATTGTCACATGGCAGGTTCTACCCTCCTTCCTCTGGTGTTATGTTTAAAAATAAAAGAGGAGTTAGAGACAGATACAGAAGTTTCCTTCTAATAATCCCCATAAGAGAGACGTATTCATGGACATTTGTTCTCTGTGGGCCAAGGGAGGACCATGGATGAGGAGAGCCTAAATATTTTCTGCTATAATAGCTATTGGCAAATATAGAAAAATAAGACATGTCTGTTTTACTTCCACCATTTGTCATTTATCACATTTACAGTACTCTCACATGAGGTGAGCTAAGATGCCATCCCAAAGACTGATCTAATCTGAACTGAAAAGGCAAATAAAATTCCATGTATTGACTTGATCCACAGGGACTTAGATTCAATGAAATATGGAGAATAGATCGTATTAAATTTGTAATGATGCAGCTAATGAATAATGAATGTTCTAGTCCTATCTTTGGGTAATTATCTGCAAACATATATTTTTCTCAGGACGTCATGGGTTATTGATTTATGCAAACTAGAAGTCCTCTACCATCTATAATGGCAAACAAATTCTCAGTGCTTTGGCTAATAATAGAGCACCCAGTGAATTTATGAAATTATTGAAACAGTGTGGAATGATTACTTAATGTTGTTCTTGAGCTTCACTTACTTCTTTGACCATTTGGGCTAGCTGCAATGCTCATGTGCTGAGGCTTTTAAATTTTGTAATGTTTAGTCTCTGTAGGGTCTACAAACTTCAATTTTGTGCATGCTTTGAATGCATGTCTCCTATGTATTGCCTCCTTTTTCATTACAGGGTATGGGTTGTCAAAAGCCTCTGTGCAGCCGTAGCTTTTGCTTCTTTTTTTTTTTTCAATTTGGTCCTAGAGACAAATTTATGTATGCACTCAAGGTAGAATTATAATGTAATTATATTTTTCTACTTACTATGGATTGTACCAAAAAGGCCCCATTTGCAACAAGCGAGATAACCAAATTAACTCTCTCAGCATGTTAGGTTAAATGGTCCAGACTGTTCATGGTAACTTGATGCCGGAGCTCACGAGATTGGATCTGAATGCTCTCACCTAAGTAAAAATGAACTAACATGTTAAATTTCTACTTCTCCTACAGATACTCACTTGCTAGTATCATTGGCAGGTGTATTGTGCCTTCTTTTACCCAAAGTGCTATTGCAACAAAGTCTACTCTTATTGTGCTGTTACCTTTATCTTCAGTTTCTTCTCCTTTGACCATAGATTTCCCACTTGCTTTTTTGTTTTTACATTAATGATAGCAATCTCCCTTCCTTCCTTCCCTCCTTCCCTTCCTTCCTTCCATCCATCCTTCCTTCCTTCCTCCCTCCTTCCCTCTCACCCTCCCTCCCTCCCTCCTTCCTTCCCTCCCTTCCTTCTTTCCTTCCATTCTTCTTTCTTTCCTTCCTCCCTTTTTATCTTTTGGAAACAGTGTGGAAAATACATTCATTAACCTTTGCATTATTGCTATCAGATAAGTGACGTGGGAGACAAAATAACTTGGCAGTTAATAGAACTACTTTGGAATAAAAGTAATTTGGGGTCTAATACAGACTTGGTTCCTTACTAGTTAAGAGAAAAGGGGTAAATGTAAGTTCCTTCAATGTAAGTTTCCTCATCTATGAAAACATCCATGAAAATATATTGATATTATGTAGATATTAATAGGAGTGATAGCTTCTACATAGCAGCAATGTCATAAACATTATGTAGAATAATGTACTCAATACATTTAGCAGACTTGCTCATACTAGCAAAAACTCAATTAACTGTCAAGATGCTATGACTTATGCTGTTGTTTTGGTAATAATGTTGATGGTGGTGGTGGTAGCGGCAAAGGTGGATCATTGGGCTTTTTCAAGTGTATCATCGCCAGTTCCCTTTGCAAGTACGTTGCAAAGTTCACGTCATCAGCATTGGGATGTCACCATGATGGAAAGGACAATTTCTTGTAAAGTTCTGGTTTTCAAAATCAGTTAAGGTTAATTTCTTACTGTAGGCAAGATGAAGCATTAATGCTTACTGCCAGTTTCTCTGCAATACAGAAATACTCAACTAGACACCACTGAACCGATAATGATAAATGTCATCTCTCTTGTTAGTTATGTCTATACTGTGTTAGCCTGAAAACCTTGATAAATTTATCTATTTTTAATTGTGCTTTCCTCCCTCCACTCTCAAAAAACAGTATCAATTAACACTACACTATAATGTTAAAATAAGATAAGAAACTTTACTGTAAATTACTGTAAGTAAAGCTAATGAAGCTAGTGAAGGATTATAGGAGGTAAAAGAAAAAAAAACAAGACTAATGCATTAGGAAAATTAAGCAGATGTACTATGAACATTAATTATAGCTCACTGAGGTTTTCTTTACTGAGGTTAGCAGGTTCTGAGTCATTGAGTTTTCTTAGAAAATGGCCACAATTAGCCCTGCACCATAATTTATAAAGCAGAAGATATTGTTTCTTTCTACAAAGCAATCCATATAAAATAACACACAGATTTTCTTATTAATCTCCTGAGAAGCTAAGGAGGGAGGGACCTGGAGTCCAGCAGGATGCTAGACACCACTAAGGTTTCTCACTTTCTCATATCTATGTGCCATCCGCTGCAGATACCAGCTTTACTTTTGCAATCTCATGGTGTGGGGTATTACATGTGGCATTATAATATGAGAAAGGATATTGAAATAAGTTAAAGACCTTGTTTTAGTAGCTTTTCTTCCACTATCCAACTGTGTGTTCCCCCATAGCCATTTTAACTGTCTGATGTGCTTCTGATGTTTCCTCTATAAAAAAAAAAAAGTTGTTTTGTATTGCTAGTTCTCAAACATTTTCAATCATAATCCCCCCTGAGGATACCATGAAATCTATGAATTTTCTTGTCAGAAATATGGAAATTTTATAAAATAAATCTATGTAGAGTTTCAGTAAAGCTCTTACAACTGCTCTTACACTCTAAAGCTCTTGCAACTCCATAGACCTTAGGGCTAGAACCCCTTCTCTAGGTGATTGCTGTTGTCTATCATAAGTCCAGAATTTGGTGATTCTTAGGCATTTAATTTTTTCTCCCCTCAAAGAGCTTAACATTTTAGGATCTATTGGGAAAATGTATGTGAAGAGGCCCTAGAGACGAATTCTGAGACTTGGGTGTATCCATTTTGTACTTCCTCTAGCTTTGGATTTACTATGAGATTTTGGCAAGTTACACAATTTCTCTGGGTGATCTTTATAGTGTAATATAGTGGGAAAAGTTTTTGACTTCAGACTCAGACAGATCTCATTCAGAATTCTGCCTTCTTTATATTTTCAGTCTGGAACCTTAAGGGAAAATACTCTGTGGGAGTGATTTCATTGTATATAAATCTATCTAATAGCCTGGGGTCGTGAGGCTTAAAAAAAATCACATTTAAAATCTACCCAGTATTTGTCTCAATCCTTGCAACTGATCCCCTCTCAAGTCTAAGAAGGTGCTTACAATGGTTACCACTGTGTCCACTCTTCCTCCTCTCCCTTCGCATATTTCCTCCCAGTCTCTCTCATTTCATTCCAACTCATCTTCAAATCATCACTTTCTATTTTGAATCAAAGTGTAGACAGAGATGTGGTATTTTTGCAGCAGCTCTGAATTTTTAGACAGGAGTAATAATACATGTCAAAGTCATTTGAAGATATTTGTAAGTCTTAGACATCCTTACATGTAGAACTTCTGTTCCCCAAATAACATTCATATTAAAATACATTTGCATTCCTAATTAAAAAAAAAAAAGTTCTCTGGTGCTAAAAAGGTGAATACATTTTTATGTTTTATAAGTTTGAGCTTTGAGTTTTAAAATTCATTTTTTTCTGTTGTTTTAATATGTGTGTGCATATACGTATATAGAGACATATAATATATGTATATGTATATATTATGTATATGTGTATATACATATTATGCGTATGTGTGGAGAGAGAGAGGTTTGTAGCTAATTACTTGATGTATGTTTCAATTTACAGATATTAAAATTGTAAAATTTTGGTTTCACATTTTTATTTTATGTTTAAAGGCAGTAATTGTTTTGTTTGGGTCTTAACCATTTTTGGTAATCTCTATAATTTTATACATACTTTTTTGTTTGACCTAATGGATAGAATGACTATGTTTTTTCCCCAGCTATACTGAGGTATAACTGACAGTTAAAATTATAAGAGATTTAAAGTGCACATCCTGATTATTTGATATAGTTTGCATTGTGAAAGGATTCTTCCCATCTAGTTAATTTACACATCCATCACCTCACATACAATGGCTATGGCTTCAGTCCTATTTTCATCATTTATTAGTTAGATGATCTTGAGTAAATTGCTCCATTTCTCTGAGCTTTAATTTTCTCAATGGACTGCTGTTTGTCATTCGAGAGAACTTAGGTTAATTAGCGATTAAAATGAAGCTGAATGTAATCTAATTATTTACTCTACTAACTTTTTTTGAAATTAAAATTAGTGCATTCAACTTGAAAAGTCGAACGAATGCTGAAAAAGGAGAAGAATAAAGAATAAAGCCTGTGATTATTTGATTTATTATTTAGTGTCATTCCATATGTGTATGCTAATAAGTCAATTTAACAATTTGTTTTAACAAATTAATTCATTTTATGCACTTGAAATTAACTTAGAAACACTAGTATTATCCTTTAAATTTTTATTTTGATTTTTTTGGGGGGCTGAGCAAAGGAGGAAGAAATGCATAGGCAGATTAGATATTGACAGTGTCTTTTATATGGTGTTAAAATGATAAGGCTGACCTTTGGGGCAAGACGGTATAGATGGTATAGATAAATACTGTTGTTGCCCCCTCCCATGACCACATTAAAATTGCAACTAAATTATAGAACAATAGCTGAAAGAAGTCCTATAACTAAAGATATAAAGAAGAAGTCGTATTGAGACTGGTATGAGGGATGAAGATGTGAAACACACTGGTCCCATACCTGGATGTGGCCAATGAAAATCAGGAGGAATATCTTGGCTGTAGAAATCCCCCATGGAGAAGTGAGAGAACCCAGCCACAAATTGGGCTCCCTAATCCCGAGTACCAGTGCCAGGAAGAGGAGTCCCCACAACATTTGACTATGAAAAACAGTGGGGATTCCCACCATTCTGATGGGACAGAAAGCTGTAGGAAACATAGATGTACTTGTAAATGACCCACCCACAGACTCACTCTCTCACAGGCATTCACCCTGGGCTCTGGTAGAGGGATGGTGACTCAGGGGATGTCAAAGACATATGTGGAGAGACAATTGTATGGCTTCAGAGTAAGGACTGGAGGTACAGTGGCCATTTTCCCTATGTGGGGTCCTTCTCCTGATCAGCTGGCAGGCAGGCTGTATTGAGCCCTTTCCTGTGTTGGTCCCTCGCCACATGCCAATGGCCAAATCTGAATCTACGTTGGTCTGGTGAGCTCCATTTGCTCCACCCTGCTGACTCCCTGGAACCCTACCCCACCCAACTTACCCAAGGCTGAAGGCACTTTCCTCAACCAGCAGCCAGCTCTGCCCTGGACACCCAGGAGGCTCTTACAGCAGCAAATAGCTGGCCTCAACTCACCCAAAGCAAGAGGCATTTTCACACTCAGCAGCCACCCCCAGTACATGCTACAGTCTTTGTGGACAACTCTTTGGGGTTGGCGGGCCCCAGGGAGGGGGTATCCAGCCGAACTGTACTCTGAGCCTTTTGCTGACTAGCTCTAGACTCAGCACTGGTGCCAAACCAAAATCTACATTAACTTGGTGAACACCACTGGCCCCACCCTGGTGAATCCCTGAGACCCTGTGTCACCCAACTAACGTGCCACCTGAGGCTATTTCAGCAGCTGAGCCTTACAGGCAGGCATCAGCTGTCCTTCAGGTGCTCTGGGCTTTGTGTGGAGCTACGCCAGGACTAGTACTGGTGGCAGCCATCCTCAGTTCGCTCTGTAGCCTCTCCCACATGCCTTCAACGTCCAGCACATGAAGCAACCCACCATGGATTGCTTTGTGTCTGTTCCCACATGTCTGTTTTTATGCCAGAATCAATGGAACAGAATACAAAGCCCAGAAATAAACCCATGACTATATGGTCATTTAATCTGTGACAAAGGAGGCAAGAATATACAGTGGGATAAAGACAGTCTATTCAATAAATGGTGTCAGAAAAACTGGACAGAGACGTGCAAAAAAAAAGAAAGAAAGAAACTGGATAATGTTCTTACATACGTGTATACAAGAATAGACTCAAAATGGATTAAAGACTTAAATGTAAGACCTAAAACTATAAAACCCCTAGAAGAAAAGATAGGCAATATACTCTCAGCCATTGCCGTTAGTAATATTTTTGTGTGTGTGATATATCACCGCAGTGAGGGAAACAATAAAAAATAAACAAATTGGAATACATCAAACTAAAAAGGTTTCGCATAGCAAAGGAAGCCATCAAAATGAAAAGATAACCTACTGAATGTGAGAAGATATTTTCCAATGATACATCCTATAAGGGGTTAATATCGAAAATTTATTGAGTACTCATGCAACTTAACGTAAAAAAAAAACAACTAACAACTAACAATCCAATTAAAAAATGGGCAAAGGACCTGAATAGATATTTAATCAAAGAGGACATACAGATGGCCAATACGCATATGAAAAGATCCTCAACATCACTAATCATCAGAGAAATGCAAATTAAAACCACAAGGAGATATTACCTCACACCTGTCGGAATAGCAGTCATCATTAAATCAATGAGTATTAGTGAGGATGCAGAGAAAATTGAACCCTTAAGCACTGTTGAGGAGGGATTGCAAATTGTTGCAGCCACTCTGGAAAACACTTTGGAAGTTCCTCAAAAAATTAGCAATAGAACTACCTTATGACCCAGCAATTCCAATTCTGAGTATTTATCTGATGACATGCAAACATTAATTTGTAAAGATTTATGCACCCCTATGTTCACTGAAGCACTATTTACAATATAAATGTATTACCACTATGCTGTACACCTGAAACTAATATAAAATAATATTAAATGTCAACTATATTAGAAAAAAAATAAATCATTTAAAATCTACTAAATAAAATAAAAAACAAAAGTGATAGGACTAATGGCAGAGTACACAAGTATCCTTTGTCTGTTACTTTAAATAATTATGCCAAATGCCCTTAATTAGAAAACAAACTCTGAAGAACTAACAGGCAAATGAAAGTGCAGGAATTTTAAAAGAAACTGTGCATATTTATTGTCCCTCTATACTCGAAATATGCTTTATTTTGATCACTTTTTCTGAAATCATTACTTATGTATAGCCAGCTGGAAATCAAAACTTATTGTACAATGTGAAGAAACAATTTTTTTTCTTGAGTTTGAATCAGAAATAATAAGAGATAGCTTTTAACTTAAACCAGGAAATGCAAGAGAGTAGAGTAGACCAAACTATTTTCTCCAACATCAGATGTCACAATGGCATTTTAAAGTATGTGAAGCTAGAGAACTTAAGTTTAGGATAAAGACAACAACAATAACAAAACTATTGTGTCCCTTGAGTTCAATTACAACAGAAAAAACTAGCAATTAATGAATTATCAATTATCATCTATTCTAGCCATAATTCTGAGTATATGCTACTATCAAATAGAATCTTTTACAATCCTGATGTCTGTACAAACAGCCAGGAAGAATAATATTTAGATGGGTAAATACAGACTGTGTAGTAAAATAATTTTACAGGAAACTAGTCCTTGTTTATTTATAAATAATGGAGTTTAGTAACAAGAAAAAAATGTTTTACTTATGATAGAGATCTGAGCAGAGTCAAATTTAATTCTACTTAGAAAATTTGTTTAATTACCTAGCTAACCATAACTCCTATTTTAGTTAGTAAAGGCAATGGTTTAAGTAGTAAACATTCTGTATTCATTGGTTTACTTATAAGCAAGGATCTGTTGCAATGTAGGGTCTCAAGCAAAATTTTGGTCCAAAAATGTTTCTTCTCTATGCAATACTATTTTTCTATAGATTCCTTTTTAATCAAGACTTAACAAAAAGAAAAATGTAATTTTATTCCATATTTCTCCTTTAAAGTTAAAGATAGATATTTTCTTAGTATGTAGTAATCATACTGAAGCTTGGAATTCTGTTTTCTAAGCAGTCCCCAGGACTTCTTTTCTTTATTTGAAGTTGTAGATGCTTTAACCATTCAACTGCAGTTATTAATGATACAAAGTGAACTTGGGAAGATTATAGAATCAGAGAATCTCAGGACTTACCACCCTAGTTCAGCACCATCTTTTCTCACCTTGATTGCGTAAGAGTCTTCTAACTGGCCTCCCTACCTTCACTTTGTCTATCTCATCAGGTTTGCACTCTGAGACCAGAAGGTTCCTAAACATTGATATGCTCATGATGCTTTTCTGGTTTATCTCTTTACTGCTTCCTCCTATGTACCTAGACAAAACCCATATTACCTAGCAAGGCATGCAAGATTCTCCATTATCTATCCCCTTCCTACTTCTCTAAGGATCAGCTTTTCTTCTTCATTGACTTGAATCTGTCTCTAGTTACAAAAGTCCTAAACATCTTTTCTTATGACTGAGTAATATTCCATTGTATATATGTACCACATCTTTACTCAATCATCCATCGAAGGACTCTTTGGTTGTTTCCATGTCTTGGCCACCGTGAATAATGCGTCAATAAATATAGGGATGCTTATATCTTTATGGATAAATGTTTTCAGATTTTTGTGGGTAGATACCCAAAAGTGGATTGTTGGATCATATGGTAGTTGTATTCTTAACTTTTTGAGGAAACGCCACATTGTTTTCCATAGCAGCTGTACCAGTTTCATGTCATTGCAATAGCATGAGTGGATCTTGAGATTATCATGCTAAGTGAAATAAGTCAGAGAGAAAAAGTTGAGAACCATATGATTTCACTCATACGTGGGATATAAAACTGAAAGCAACAAATGAACAAGACATAAAAACAAAAACTCATAGACACAGACAACAGTTTAGTGGTTACCAGAGGGTAAGGGCAGCTGGGGGGTGGTAGAGGAGGGTAAATGGAGTCAAATATACGGTGATGGAAGGAGAACTGTCTCTGGGTGGTGAACACACAATGCAATATATAGATGATGTATTACAGAATTGTACACCTGAAACCTATTAATTTTACTAACCAATATCACCTCAATACGTTTATATAAAAATTAAAAATTCTATTAAAAAAACCTAAACATGAAATAACAGCAGGACAACAACAGTAACAAAACCCACTCTCATTCATTGATTAGCAACAGTGTGACCAATCGCTTGATTTTGAGTTTCCATTTATTTGTCCACTCAAAAAATACTTCCTGACTGTCTACCATATACTTGGTATGATATTTACCGGAGAAACTCATTGGCAAGCAAAGAACAATAGTTATACAGGTAAAGCAACAACAAATATTATACATCCCCTGCCCTCCTGGAGTAGTTCTCTAGTGCTGGGTGGAACGGGGAGGGTGTGTGCACGTTATCACCCAAGCAAATGTAAGATTTCTTTTTTTGTTGTTGGGTGCCGAAAAATAAAGGGGGCAAGTCCTGGGAGATTCTATGATAGGGGCATGTGCCCTAATCAGGAAGGATGTGGAAGGTACACTTAATCCTAGAGTTGAAGAATGACTCAAAATTATATTGAAGATACAAGGGTGCTAGGTAAAGGTAATATGCAGAATATAAAGAGTATTTGTAAGGAGTTTCTGACCTTAGAGAACAGTTTCAGAAGTGGAGGAGATGTGTGAACTGAAAGGAAGCCAGAGTAGCTGGAGCACTGTCAAGGGCGGGGGTGGGGTGGGGGGGGTGTGAGTCATGAAAGTGACTTCAGTGAGAAAGTCAAGGGACAATCATCTAAGACTGTTTAAACCCACCGTTAGTAATTTGGTTTGGGGGGGCCATGGGAAATCATTTGTGACGTTTAAGTGGAAGTGGACTCTATCTGATATTTATTTTGAAAATGTCCCTCAGTCTGCATGGTGGAACACAGTTTAGAAGTAGGGGTCCAACTGAATGCAAGGGGGAGTTAGAGATAGTATCTAGATTCCTAAAGCGAGAGGTGTCAGCTTATACTTACAATAGTTTGAAAATGGTGGGTGTCAAAAGAAATAGATATATTTCTGAAATACAATATATTATCTCATTTAAGCCTCACAACAATGGCATGAGTTAAACCTTATAAAGCCCACTGCACACATCAATAAATTGAGGCTTAGAGGAGTTATATACATTCACTTAGTCCCTTAGAAACATGGGGCACAATCAGGCCACAGAAACCAGGTCTGTGAATTCAAAATCATATCCTCTTTCTACTATGCCGCTCTTTTTTTTTTTTTTTTTTCATATTCTGGCATGCTGTGCTTCTCACATTGCTATAACTTTTTATTTACTGTTTTTTTCAACTTGCAGTGCCCTTCCATGTAGTGAATCCCTGGATTTTTTTCCAACCACCACCACTTCACGCTCCCAGTCTCTATTAATATCAGTCTTCCATGATTTCATAGCACATTATGCTTTCTGCTATTTCCTTATTTCTTCCTCTACTAGATTATAAGTTTCTAAACACAGGGAGTAAGGGTTTTATTTTTATAGTCTCGACGCCTAGCACAATGCCAAGTGTAAAGCAGGTGAGCAACACAATTTAAACTAAAGGAGCTCATGGTAATTATCTATATCAAACACTTAAGCACCACTTGGATTCTCTGTACAGCATTCCTGGCAAGTGGTCACTGAACACATCGGCCATTACCCTTGGTCATATATTACTTACCACCATTTAAGTGCCAGGCACAAAACTGAACACTTACAATGTTATTATCAGATTTACTTTATACAAAGTCTGTCTAAAATAGATAATATTATGTGCATATTACAGATGAGGAAACTGAGAATGTTCTCTAAGGTCAGCAACTCCAGAATTCAAGCTTAAATCACTCTGAATTCAAAGATCTGTAACCTAGATTTCAATGCACTCATCCCTAGTACACTGCTTTAGTCCTTTTCACCTGTCCCATACGAGATGGGAAATAACATCTGACTTTCCTCTAACCTACCCTCACAAATTACATATCTTCTCTAAGTCACCTGATGGAACTAGGTGGTTCTTTCTGACCCCATTCATTTCTGGGGTTTCCAACTCCTTCCACTTCTGGAATGTATAACCTGCTTTTAGTACACACTGACATGCATTCAACTTCTGGTGAAATGATGAAGAATCTTTCAACAAGCTCTGGCAACAACTGTTTCAAATCTATTCCTTTTATAAATACATTTAAAAATATAAGACATAGTAAAATATTTTTTTAAAAAGCAGTTATGGACTCTTACTTGTCAGCATAAATCTAAAGATAGATTTCAGCAGTGTAAGAGTTTTGTTAAACATTGGCTCTGCTCCCAGCACATGAAATCCTGCAGGCATAGAAGGCAGTAGTGTCCTAAGCCCAGAAGCAGTCTGGTCTGCCAGAGTGTTTTCCAGTTTCAGAGGGGGAATAGTTGAATTCTCAATTGCATGTAATCCATTCATTATCTCTCTGGGCTTCATAGCTCTTTGATTGGACTGAGGAATCAAGCAGGGCTTTGGTTGAAAGACATCTTCCTACAGAAAGGAATAGGCTTCTAGTCTCAAAAACACGAACATTTCACTCAATTGTATATGGGATCAAATAATTGTAGATTTGGTGTGGATCTTAAAGTTCATGTAAACCAAACTCATTTTCTCACCAACCTTACAAACAGTCTGTGGCTCTAGAGAAGAGAAAAATTATTCTTAGAAAGAGAAGTAAATCCTCCAAGTCACAAGGATGGATTTCAACCCTAGGTCTAAATTATCCCAGAGCCTAAGCTCTTAAACATTAAAACCTATATCTTAGAACTGCTATATTTTTCATTTTGGTTTCAGGTTAAATATCTTTAAATGCTGTAAGGTTTCCTTAGATGATGTGCCTTTATTCTGTCCTCACCAGCGATCCCCAATTGTGGTTACTAAGGGGGAAAAAAGAAAAGCTCTCTAACCTAAGTGCAAAAGATCTTTAACAGAGACAATAAAAGTGTAAAATAATTTGAAAAATTCAATTTTATTTATATTGCAAAATGTAAATGTTAAATTAGAGGCTTTTGTTGGCTTCTTGCATTTAAAATCTACCTCTAATAAAATATCAAAATATTACAGACCACATTTTCTTCCTGAGTGAGATGAGAAATCTACCTTAAAAATGTCTCTTGGAATTTAGCATAGAGGGTAATAAGAGATCACTTGGTCTAGCCTCCAGCATTTAAGAAAACGCTGTGGTATATATTAGTTCATAGAAGGAATACCATTTACTGTCTGTTAATTTGCCAGGACTTCTGCTATCTTCTATCTTTCTAATTGTATTCCTCTGTTACCCCCAACTCCAATAATCCTTTGATTCCATGAAAAGCAAAACTCATTGACCTTACTTACCTTTTAATATCCATTATCCTTCTAAAGACCTCATTACCATCTTATTCAGCCTACATTTCAAGTTCAACTTTATAATTGCTCATTGGAATAGCTTTATTTCCCCCTGTACATCATTGCTGCCACCATACTTCACTGGCACAATTCCAACCTTGGCTAATCCCGCTTTTCCTTATTAACACCTTCACCTGAGCTGCAGAACAGACTGGAGAAAACACACAATGATACTGACTGGTTTTCACTTTAATTTAGTATCATAAATGTTATGCAGCCCCAATTTACTGCCTGTCAATGCTATAACCACATTTTGTTGGTCAATTCACTCTTCCACTGTCCTAGATTACTATTTCACACCTGCTCCTCTCTTCTGAAATCTATAGCAGTGCTCTGATTTTTTTTTCACTCAGTAATAAGCTTCCTTCATATTTCACTGAGAAAATGGAGGAAAAAACAGTAGAGATCTCAATTCTCTCACCCTGAACAGATCCACCAAGGTCCCTGAAATTCTACCAATGCATTTTGCTTTCCTTTATGTTATAATAGATGAACCAGGTATACTATCCCAGGGATTATGGCCCTAGGGGTAAGGCTCCTCTCCTTATGGAATGTACCAGCAAATGACAGTTGTAGGTATTAAACATATGACTCTGCGTGACTTGATATCAGAAAAGTTGGGCTGAAGTTCTCCATTTATCTTTAGCTACATAACTTTGGGAGTGAGTCAAAGTTAATCTCTTAAACCTCAGTTACTTGATTTAAAAAAAAAAAAGAGGCGGCAATATCTATTACCCATTTTATAAGATTTTAATGAGATAACAAATGTGAATGTGTTTTGTAAATTATAAATCATCTAAGCATAAGAAGTAATATTACTTTGTCAGAACTAGGGCTACGTGGTCAGCTGCGTAGGCTGTGCATTGCATTAATCTACTAGAGGGTAGGGAGGGAAGATTTCACATAGATTTTTTTTGTATTATTATTAAATTCATTGGGGTGACACTGGTTAATAAAATTATATAGGTTTCAAGTGTACAATTTTGTAATACTTCATCTGTATATTGCACTGTGTGTTTACCAACCAAAGCCAAATCTCCTTCCCTCACCATATATTTGACTCCCTTTTCCCTTGTCTACTTCCCCCCTTCCCCTCTGGTAACCACCATACTGTTGTCTGGCTTTCACATAGATTTTGATGTGAATGCACCCCTTAGACTTGTGCTGCCTGGACGCCCTGACTGATACATTCAAATAACAAGTTGTTTAAATACTCAAGGAGAGTGTCTCAGCTGCTTCTCTTTGCAGCTCATTCTAGCTTTACAATTTGCAAAGTACTGTTAAAAATTGTCATTAATCCTTATGACCTACTTCAAGTGTTACTCTTAGAGCCTCTCATGCTATCTAGAAAGTCCTTCCCCCGTGCTCCAAGTATCATCATTTTTTATTTTGCAGTTATCTTACTACGCACATTTATTCCTTTTTTCCTTGTGTTTATTGTTTCCTCCCACACTCTTTCCCTCTCTTTGTACCATCCCCTCATGAGACAGATACCTAAGGGTAAGAATTTTAAGGGCTATGTGGTGTTCTATTTGTTTTTATATCCCAGGATTTAGCAAGAAGAAAGTCTGGTACTATAGTGCATATTGGACTGAAGTAGTGTGGTTGGTTATCTGTTTTCAATATCCTTCCCTCACCCCCACTCTAGGCTTTCCCTCCACAGTGAGACCCAGGAGAAAAAGGCTATGTCTAGCATGTAGTTGTTTCTAGTGCCAGCGTGATGCCACAAATTTAATAAATACTAAGCAAATGTTTGTGGAAACATGGTAAGGCAAAACAAAATTGTTCCATTTATTTAACGTATCTTGTTGAGCACATAATCTGTGCCTCGTCATGCGGAAAGTTCTGAAGATAGAGCAGTCAGCAAAAACAGATAAATAGTCCTGCTTTTTGGAGCTTATATTCTAGTGGTGAAGATGGATAATAAAAATAATAAATGAATCCTAATGTTTGTTAGTATGGGATAAGCTCGATCAAATATTAGATAAGGTTCCCAGGGCAAGCCTCACTGGGGAGGGCACCTTAGGGTAATGATTTCAAGGAAGGGAGGGAGTGAGATATGTGGCTGTGTGGGGGGAGCACGTTCTGAGAGATGGGAAAGAAGTGCACAGTGCTTGGCAGAGATAGGAAAATTCTGGAAAGTTTTAAACAGAAGAGTGATATTATCTGATTTATGCTAAACTACATCGATAAATGAAAGCATAAGATAGTACATTGATTATAAAATCTACATGGTTGATTTTATTAGATACTCATTTCTGTTGGTTCCATGTATTTTATTGAAGCTGGGCACTTGCAGAACAAAGGTTGCCCTCGTAAAATTATATTTGGTGACTATATTCAGCAAATACATTCATTATATCTTTGGTGAGTAAAGGAGTTAATGACCTTGAGTGAGAGGTTACCAAGAGGTGGTCTACCAGGATTCATTGCAAAAGAAGCCTGTCTTTATGTGGGAACCAGAGGCAACAAATCCAGTTTTTTAGCAAATCCAGTGTTTAGCATTAATGGCTTAACATTTTTGAGTATTTTTTAGGAGGTAAGGGCTCCAAACCAGATTTTCTGCATACTTATCTAATGTTCTTGAATGACAAGATTAATGCATGTCTGGTTTGCTAAATATATCCACCAGCTCTTTCCCTGATGCAAATAACTTACACATTTTAACAAAATCCTCCAGTTACTGGTTCTGATTTTATTTAAATTGTGATCTTCTGGAATTCTTAATTGTCCTCCAACTTTGGCACCTTATATTTTTCTTAACCTAAATATAGTTAGGAAAACAAGCCCAAAATAGATAAATCAGAAATAGAAGCCAGTGTATTTAAGCCAAGAGGTTTAGGAGACAAGATGTGCTTATGCCCATATGCCTTTTATTTTAAAATGTTATTATCACTATATTTGTAGAACTTCCTTGGGGGAGAAGATTGCTCACAGTTCAAAGATATATAGGTGTTTCTTGTTTTTATTTCAGTAAAAATCACCCTGAAGTGAGAGCATTAGGAACAAGTAAGATTTCAAATTTTTGTTTCAATAATAACAATCCACCTAAAATATATATGGTTTTTGTTGACTTTATTATGATTAACGTGATGTTATTTAAAGTCTTTGATTTATTTTTAATAAAGCAGGAAACTGACGTTAGGGGCTTTTTAAAACAAACTTTTAATTTTGAGATCATTACCGACTCACATGCAGTTGTGGGAAATATACGAAGATACCCCAGGTATTTGTTACCTAGTTTCTATCAGTGGAAATTTTGCAAAACTGTAGTACATATCATAACCGGGAGAGTGGCATTAATGCAGTCAAGGTACACAGCAGTTCTCCAGCACAAGGACCCCTCATGTTTCCTTTCTAAAGCAGCCTCACTTCCCTCCCTACTTCCACATCCCAGACCCTTGGCAACCACTAATCTGTTCTCCATTTCTACAATTTTGTCATTTCAAGAAAGTTACATAAATGGAACCATACTTTATGTGACCCTTTTGGGATTGGCACTCTGGTTTCATATCATGTGGACTCATTTTCTGCTTCAGTATCATTACTTTCTGGTATGGCCTGTGATAGCTCTCTTACTTTTTGACATTCCACGTATCTCAGTATAGCCTCTGTCCTGATCTAGCTCCTCTTAGGTCTTGTTATGTCTCAGACGCTCCCACATGGACAAGGTAGAACAAGTGAGGAGAGACAAGGGGGAGGATTCAGATTTAAATACAAAAACAACACAAAAAACACATGGAAGTTTCCTGTCATTACTTTTGTCCTTCAGAACAAAGGGAAATAGACTTAGCACTTATTTGGGGCATTTGAAATCCATCACCACGCACATTTGTGAAGTAATTAGTTCCAGCTATGCATGATGTTCATATATATGTGTCTGTGTGCTTGTGCGTGTTACATGTGTGTTGTTTCGGCCTGAATTATCTTGCGTGGTTTATGAAGCCCAAGTGCATCACATATCACAATTTCTTCTCTTCAGCGGTATTCAAAGAAGTCCTTCGAAAGTTCATCAGTAGTTTTCTTCTTGTTTTTTAAGATGGAAAATTTTATTCCAGATAGAGATAGCATTTCTCATGAACTTCATAGACGGAGGCATAGTTGTAACCAAATTTTGTGCATAGAAAACTAGGCCGTTTTGCAGTAAAACTCTCCCACAGGTTTTGTTTGTTTGTTTGCTTGTTTTGCTGAGTTGAACCATGAAGCTAATACATTCAGTGATAATTAAAATTTTCCAAAAAAAAAATAAATAAATAAAATTTTCCTGAAAAGTGTGAGGCTATAAGCTTGCATACAAGGTGTATATTTACTTTGATTAACAATTATGTACCATTGTCCCTGTCTTCTGTGAGGGTTTTTGTTTTCTGTCTTTGGTTTTAAAGACCATGTCTAAGGTAGTTGTCAATTCCTGAAAAGTCTCTGGATGAAGAAAGCAGCCATGTGTTTCCTTCTTATTCTGTGCCCAACCCTCCAATTTATGATCATTCCTTATGCATTTGTATATATTTTATCATTTGGAATCTCAAGATGTGGGGCTTGCTGGGTGCCCTCCCTCTATTCGATACAATCTACATACACTTTTTCAATTATATTGTTATACACTGAGAACTGGTATTTAGAAAATGCCATAAGGTTTGCCTGCCCCTCCCCACCCCTCCCTGAATCTCAGCAGCTCAGCAATCATAGTTTTGAACCAAGCCAGTTCTGAGGATCCCCAATTGTCATTGCCTGAGACTGTCCTGCAACATTAATTCATTAAACTTCGTTTATAACAAGCAATCTATACATCCCTTCCATACCGTGCATTATATACCTCCCTGGTCTTAATTTTAAGTCACATATTTATACATAGCCTTTGTTCTAGCCACACCATTTTGCAGTTCTCCAGTTTCATGTCATTTCTCATGTGGGTGTCAATGATCTCCTATCCTCTCATCCCCAAGTCTCCTCATGTTTTTTTTTTTTTCTTTTTAATTTTAATTTTAATAATGGTTATGGAAATGAGTGAAAGTATAGGTAAATGTCCTGAGGATAATAAAAATAAGATGCAATTTATTGGTGAATGATTTCCTAAGATAATTAAGATAAGTCATAGCTCATTGCAATCAGGGAGCTTTGTGGATCTTGGGTGAACCCCACCTTTCCAGTACTTGGAGCTTGATCCCATGGAATCTAATGCACACATGGGACACTGTTTTCATAAACAAAGCCTTATGACATGAAGTCAAGTCAAATCCTAATCCCACTCAAATCCTAATCACAGCAGGAACACCAACAGATAATGCTTTAGTTCAGTACTTTCCAAAGAATGTCCGTGGACACATGGAAGCTTTCGGTGCTAATTAAGATAGGTTGGGAAATAGGATTTTATTTGTGTGTAAATTTAAAGTAGCATGAGAGTTGCTGTGAGGAAGAAATGTTTATAATGAATTAATCCAAAAGTTATGATGACGTTACAGATACTTGCCTGTGAGTATTATAGCATACAATTAAAAATTTGTAAATGTGAATGACTTGCAAAAGAAAAATAGAAAAAGCAGGCTATATCATGATTGTGAAGGTTAGCCTAAATTTTAACTTCTTTAAATGAAGAAAATCAGCGAGAAAAATACAGGAGAATGATGTCCTTTGACTCAAGCTAAAACAATGTGGATTAACATGAACTCTACTATAAATTATTCATTCATTCAACACATGTTTATTAAGTACCTGCTATGTGCTAGGCATTATTTAAGGGATAGAACAACAAATAAGGTAGATTCATTCTCTAGGGTCCTGATGCTATTGGTTCATGAATCTTTGCTCTTCCAAATTGCCTCATAATTATTTGACTATTTAAAACTGACATATTACACCAATCTAGCACTATCTAATTTGTTTTCCAACTCTTTTACACATATACCCTAAAAGAATTTTACAAACACACACACACACACACACACACACACACACACACTCACACACCTTTGTACATTTTTATGTTGTGATCTAAAATGTTTGATTATAGGTTTGAATACTAACAAATGATGTAACTTCTATTATATTGTATTTACATTTTAAAATAAATCATAACATCATGATTTAAATGTAACCTGTGAAATTTAAAAACTGTAGTAATTTGATACTCAGCATTGAAGCATTTAAAAATACAAGTATGAATTTTATTAATATCCATACAATTAACATTGTTCTCAGTTCTACTAAATTTATATTTCCATTCTCCTTCCTTTACAAAATTTCATCTTAATGTAATATATATTTGTTTTTATCTATCATATATCTCTAAAACAAAATAAAACAAAAGCAGATAAATTGTGTGTGTATTTTTTTTCCTGTGATTAAAATATTATCCTGGATTGAGTTATTCCTGTAAATATTTTAATATCAAATTTATGAGAACATCACAAATATTATAAATTATCAAGTATAATTAATATGCATATAAAAATAATGTATTGGAAATGCCATCTTTTCATAAGATGGATAAAGCTTTTTACCCTATTATTTATGAACCCGTGGCTGAATATTACTTAATGTTAGAATTGAAACTTATATTAGCAAAATATTTACATATCACTTTTCCCCTGTTTTTCAATTTTATAAATATAAAGGCTATGAAATACTGTTTACATAAATAAAGATTTAGCCTAGAAGTTCTGTTATTCCAATGACACTAAATTCTTTGAAGTTCTGGATTATTTGTCAAAAATCACATGGTGAACATAAAAAAAGTTTTAATGGCCAGCTGACCACATGATAAATCCTCCTTCAATTTTGATAAAAAGCAACAAATTATAATCCATTTGACTTGCAAAAATATTGGTTACCCAACACCACCGCCAAGATTTTGAAATGACACCTTGGAGCAATTCATCATGGTAAATATAGGGACAAAGTGCTATTTACCTTGCATTGTAGGAATACAAAGGGGAAGGACAAAACTAGCATTTTTATTAATATCGGGATCTAGCTCAGGTTCAAACTTAATTTGTCCTCCTTAATGCCAGTCTGCCCTAAATACGTCACTTACTTGATCTCGTTCTAACCTTCATATCTATCTGTGATATAAAAATGTATCTTAATTCTAAAGATGAAGTGAGGCCTAGAGAAAGTAACTGCCTATCAAAATTAAGGGCAGAGCTTGGGTTTGAACACAAGTTCAGTGCTCTTTGCATTTAAACATGTTGTTGGTCATCACTTTCAATTTGATAATCTAAAAATAAGAATATTATACATATGTGTATGGTGGTTCAGTGGTTTGGTATAGTATTTGGTTCTGCATGCTATTTGAGAATAATAAATGTCTAAATCATCCAGAACAAATGATTGTCTCTCCTTGATTCATAGTTTGGATATCAATGCTTTGATAATTCATTCCAGTCTTATGTCTGTAAATGGTAAAAAAAAAAGAAAAGAAAAGAAAGAAAGAAAGAGAGAAAAAGAAATGCTATTAACTAGAATAACCTTTAATTTGAAATCCAGGCCATTGAAAAAAATTCAACTTTAAGGTATACTGGTTCATTACTATTTATTACTATTTCAGTATGGAAGGTTTGAGTCTAAGATATGAAGTCACATAGACTTGCACATGTTGATGCTTTATTGAACGGATGAGACATTGGACAAGTTACCTAATTTCACTGAGTCTTATTATCCTCATATGTAAAATGCAGCTAATAATAAGGTTTGTATACAATTGTAATGAGATGACAAATATAGAACGTTAACAAAGTGAATGACAGGCTAAATACCTAGAGCCAAGGGCAAAGGAGCACTGATAAGAGATAAGGTTGAAGAAGTGGCAGGAGCTAGATCACAGAGACCTTGTACGCGTAGATAAAAAGCATAATCCTTGAGTAAAAAATATGGGTAGGAAATACTTCCTACTTATAGATTTTTTTTAATAACTTTTTAATTTGGGAATAATTTTACATTTGCAGAAAAGTTGCAAAACTAGTACATACACTTCCTATATAACCTTCACCCAGTTTTCTCTAATAGTAACATATTTGACAAATAATGAAAGAACATGGTATAACACTATTGACAAACGACAAGTCATTTTATTTTTATAATGTAAGAACTACTAGGAAAGGCAAGAAGCCTTTTATGTTATCAACATAATTCTCGGGATGTGTTTCTTAGATCTTCACTCTTCACCAACATCAGGTATCCATTTAAGTTGAGTATGTCGGGACTTCACTGGCCTGCTCAATACTCAGAAAGCAAACCAGTAAGGATCCTCTTAATTACATTTAAAAATTGGCTAAATATAATTTATATCTTGTTAATTAATCAGAACATAGTTAACTAAATGTAAATCCTTACTTTTAACCATTTCAATTAAGAGAGTGTAATTGAGGTATTATATGTCTCATTGATGTTTCCAGTTTTTATTTTTTCAAAATAGGCAATTATCAAAATGTGCACGGAAGATTTAGTCAGTGGCTAGAATAATAGGTGTGCAGGATTCAAACTTCTGCATGTGAAGAGTCTCTCTATTCATCTCATATTGAGCATATTTTCAGAATGTCCCAAATCTCTTTACCCAACATTTAAAATTTCACAGTCCTTTTTGACCAAATGACCCATGTGATAGGATACCTTTGATTTCTGAGCTATTGCCATATTTAGGCCAATGTGAGCTCCATGGTAAGAGGTTGATAATTAGCAAAGACTCTGACTGAAGCACAGCAGAGAATATGTTCACGTCTGTTACAGGCTTCCATGTGTCTGCTCAGTTACCCATTGATTTCAGCACAAACCCCCCTCAGGAACTGATAAAAAGGAGTTTATACTCTCATACAAAGGAGTTTAAAATACTTCTATCTACTGCAGTGCAGGAGAGCAACCGACTGGAATACACAGGAGCATCAGATCGGAACACAGAGAAAGGCAGAACCAGAGTATTAAGCACATGGACTAAAAGATAACTGAGCCAAGCTAAAGGCTTTTCTGCAAATAGAAAGGCTTGGAGACAATACAAATAGCATGGGGCCCCCAAAGGTGACCAGCAATAATAGGACATATATAAAAATGAGTGGAGACCCAAATAAAAACATTCTCTTAGAAACGGCTATTTTTTTCCAAATAATTAAAGGAATGACTTGGAAATGTATATCAGACTCCCAGAACATTTATACTTGGTTTATGTATTTATAAGAGAAGAAATGTTTAGCTCCCTATTTCAGTAAATGGTTGGTTCCATAATCTCAAAAAATTATTTTGTTTACTTTTTGGAATCAAAAGATAAATCCTCCAAGTACTGTGAAAGCATGATGGTGAGACTAGTTTGACCCTCCATTGCTTGAGAAGCTTCTGTTGCTTTAACAGACTGGTTGCTGTCAGGGTCAGCTAAGCATTCATCACCGACCTTCAGGGCCCTTATTATCCTTTGACCTGCCTGTGACTCTAGTCGCCACTCATTAGGTTTAGATTATTTAATCTAAATCTAATCAGGGATGATCTGCATTGCTGAACAAGAAAATGAATTCTGGGTCTTTGTGAAATAGATTTTTTTAGAACTGGGAATGTTTTAGAGAATGTGGAAGGTAAGTTAAGGACCTTGACTACGCCCCATGGTGGTTATGTTTTCTCTAACACAGTAAAGACTTTGCAATCTAACTTCAATTCCTAATAAACTGAAGTTAGGATTCATACATTGAATCTCAGCTCTTCATTCAGTGGGTTGGTGTCTTTTGACAAGTTGCTTACCTTCTCCGAGCCTCAGTTTCCTCATTAGTAAAATGGATATCATATATACCTAATAGAGAATGTGAGTATTATACAACATAACAGACATGGAGCTCCTTGTATACTAACTGTCACATATGAGGTGCTCCAAGCATTAGCTATTGTCTTTCATTTCTCCAACATCATCTTTCTGTGTGTTTCACACTGTTGACTTGTCTATGACTCGTGTTGACCCTCTGAAGAAGTGATATCCACAGTGTACTGTTCTCAGTAGCCCTGTTCAGTTCCTGTAGACTCACCTGTTTAGATCAACATTTTAGAGCAGGCTAATTGTGAAGAAGATTGATTTACTACAAGTGAAAGAAAAGCTTAACTACTACAAAAGAAAATGTACACAATTGTCTATATAGTGTCAAATGAAGCAGATGATATGACTAAGGATTTATAAACAGAAATGATAAATGGCTGGGGAAATACAAAATTCTGTGCAAGATTCCTATGAGATTGAATGCCTTGGAAATGGAGCTATGTTGGAGTGCAAGAGAAAGTAATTGTTTTCTCTACCTGTCTCTACCATGGTATGTTGAAGTCAAATAAGTCTCCCTCAATTGCCAATATAGGCCCTGAGAGTTTCGAGGCAATTCCGTGTATATTGAATCTGGCCTTTCTGTACAAGATTTCCCTACATAGCAAATGACCACTCCTTAAACACTGAAGGTAACACAGTGTTTTAACTCCAGAAAGTGTGCTTTTTACTTACTAGGGTCATTTACTCAAAACAAGTCTCAAGCTCTTGCACATGACAACACTTCAGATATTCCACATGTTCATATCTGATAGCAAGTATATAATTCCCTTAAAATTTAAACTTGTGCATTCTGAGTCAAACTTAATTTATTAAAAACTGACGCCATTTGAAAAAAACAAAACAAAAAACTTTAATTATCAATAATTATCAGATTTTAAAGGTAGTTACATTGAAACCATCTGGGATGAATTTCTCCAATTCTAAATTCATTTGTAATCAACCTAAATTCATTTAGGAAATTATTCAATGCAGAAATGAGCTCAAAGCATAAATACAGATAATTTGTGACAACAAAAATATAAAAGGGGAGGATATAAAGGTCTGAATTTCCAGAGGGGAATGGAGATAAGATGAATGCTAAAGAAAAAGGGCTTCTGTATATATGAAACTTTGTTTTACATAAACTTAATGGTAACCACTCAAAAAAAAAAAAAGGAAAGAAAAAGAGAATTGCTGAATTACATAACATGAAAAAGAGGAAACAGAGGGAAAAAAATTATAGAATACCACCAAACTACAATAACAGACAGGAACACAAAGGCAAAGACACAGTGGAGACACCGAGCCACCAGAAAACCAGAGACAGAATGATAGGAAATCCTCACATATCAATAATCACCCTAAATGTAAATGGACTGAACTCACCAATAAAAAGGTATAGAGTAGTAGATTGGATCAAAAAATAAAACCCAACCATATGCTGCCTCCAAGAGACACATCTCAGTTACAAGGACAAATATAGACTCAAAGTGAAAAGGTGGAAATGATACTATAAGCAAATGGCATCCAGAGAAAAGGGGGTGCAACAATATGTATATCTGACCAAACAGACTTCAGGGTAAAAAAGGTAACAAGAGACAAAGATGGACATTTCATAATGATAAAAGGGACGATACAAGAAGACATAACACTTATCAATATATATGCTCCCAATCAGGGAGCACCAAAATATATAAAGCAACTACTAACAGAACTAAAGGGAGAAACTGACAAACACAATTATAGTAGGGAACCTAAATACACCACTGACAGTTATGGCTAGATCATCCAAACAGGAAATCAATAAGGGAATATCAGCCTTAAATGAGATATTAGACCAAATGGATATAATTGACATTTACAGAGTCTTTCATCCTAGAACACCAGACTATATATTCTTTTATAGTGCACAGTGAACATCCTCAGGAATAAACCATATGTTGGGACACAAAACTAGCCTCAGCAAATTTAAGAAGATTGAAATCATTGCAAGCATATTTTCTGACCACAGGCTTTTAAATTGGAAAACAACAGCGAAAAGAGAGTGGGAAAAAACACAGATACATGGAGACTAAACAACATGCTATTAAGAATTACTGGGTGAGGTCAAAATGGCTATCATCAATAATTCAACAAACAGCAAATGCTGGCGAGGATGTGGAGAAAAGGGAACCCTTGTGCACTGTTGGTAGGATTGCAGATTGATACAGCCACAATGGAAAACAGTGTGGAGGTATCTCAAAAATCTGAAAATGGAACTACCTTATGACCTAGCACTTCCACTCCTAGGTATCTATCCGGAGAAATCCAAAACTCTAATTCAAAAAAATTTATGCACCCCTATGTTTTTTGCAGCACTGTACACAACAGCCAAGACATGGAAACAGCCAAAATGCCCATCGGTAGATGACTGGATTAAGAAACTGTGGTACATTTATACAGTGGAGTATTACACAGCCATAAAGAAGAAAGAAATCTTACCATTTGCAACAATATGAATGGACCTAGAGAACATTATGCTAAGTGAAATAAGTCAGAGAAAGACAGATACCATATGATCTCACTTATATGTGGAATCTAAAGAAAAGAATAAATAGATGAAATGAACTAATCAGAAACAGTCTCAGAGACATAGAGGAAAAACTGAGAGTTGCTAGATGGGGGTGGGGGGGTGGGGGTAAGGGGGAAGGTGAGGGGATTAGAAAGCACAATCAGTAACCACAAGATTGCACTGGGGATAAGAAAGTCAATTTGGGGAAATGTAATCAATAATGTAAAGATTTTGTAGGGTATCCGATGGACACTTGTCTCATTAGGGAGACCACCTCAGGGATGATGTAGATGCCTGATCACTGCAGTGTACACCTGAAGCTGAAGCTGAACAATAATGAATGTTAACTACAATTTTATACATTATATATATTTATAAGAAGTGGAGTACAGCATTAGGAATAGAGGCAGTGGAAATGTAATGGCTGTGTGCGATGTCAGAGGGGTAGTAGATGGGGGGGTGTTATCCCTGTGTGAGGGATATAAATGATAAATATTTAACTATCACATTGTTTTATACACCTGAAACTAATACAAAAATGTTAGAAAAAATAAAAAAAAAGAATTACTGGGTGAAAGAAGAAATAAAAGGAGAGATCAAAAGATACATAAAAACAAAAGAATGAAAATACATCATATCAAAATTATTGTGATGCATCAGAAGCAGTATTAAGAGGGAAATTTATATCATTAGAGGCCTATCTCAAGAAACAAAAAAAATCCAAGATAAACAACATAACATTACATCTTAAAGAATTAGAAAAGGAAGAACAAATGAAACCCAAAGTCAGCATAAGGAAGGAAATAATAAAAATCAGAATAGAACTAAAATAGAACAAAAATAGAATAGAAAAAATTAATGCATCAAAGAGCTGATTCTTTGAAAAGAGTAGTAAAATGGACCAACCCTTGTCTAGACTCACTGAGGAAAAAAGAGAAAAGACACAAATGAACAAAATAAAAAATGAAAGAGAAGTTATGACAGATACCACAGAAATACAAACGATAATACAAGAATTCTATGAAGGATTCTATGCCATCAAATTCAATAAACTAGAAGAAATGGACAAGATCTTAGATATATGTAACCTTTCTAGACTGAATCCCAAAGAACTGGAAAATCTAAATAGACTGATCAACAGTAAGGAAATTGAAACAATCATCCCAAACCTCCCCAAAAGCAAAAGTCCAGGACCAGATGACTTCACTAGTGAATTCTACCAAATATTCAAAGATGTTTTAAAATCTGTCCTCCTCAAACTCTTCCAAAAATTTGAAGAAGAGGTAATACTTCCTAACGCATTTTATGAGGCCAACATTACCCTGATACCAAAACCGGGTAAGGATAACACAAGAAAAGAAAACTGTAGACAAATATCTCTGATGAATACAGATGCAAAAATCCTAAACAAAATACTAGCAAATCAAATAAAACAATACATTAAAAAGATTGTACATCATGATCAAGGGGGACTTCATTCCATGGGCGCAATGATGGTTCAATACATGCAAATCAATCAACATGATACACCACAAAAACAAAATAAAGGATAAAAATCATATGATCATATCAATAGATTCAGAAAAACCATTTGACAAGATACAACATCCATTTTTGACTAAAACACTTAATAAAATGGGTATAAAAGGAAAGAACTCGACATAATAAAGGCCATATATAACAAACCCTCAGCTAATACTCTTAATGGTGAAAAACTGAAAGCTTTTCCTCTAAGATCATGGACAAGACAGGGATGCTCCTCTCACCACTAATATTCAACATAGTATTGAAAGTCCTCACCAGAGCAATCAGGCAAGAGAAAAAAATAAAAGGCATCCAAATTGGGAATGAAGAAGTTAAACTATCACTTTTTGCAGATGACGTGATTTTTTTTTTTTTTTTATGTAGAAACCCTAAAGACTCCACCAAAAACCTATTAGAAACAATAAACGAATACAGTAATGTGGCAGAATACAAAATCAATGTACAAATATCCATGAGTTTTTATATGCTAACAATGAAATTACAGAAAAAGAAATGAAAAAAAAAATTTCCTTTTGCAATGGCAACAAAAAGAATAAAATACCTAGGAATAAACTTAACAAAGGATGCTAAGGACTTATACACTGAAAAGTATAAGCCATTATTAAAAAAAAAAAAAAATGAAGAAGACACAAATAAATGGAAAGATAACCCATGTTTATGGATTGGAAGGATCAACATAGTTAAAATGGTCATATTTCCTAAGAGAGATTTAATGCAATCCTCATCAAAATCCCAATGACATTTTTAAAAAAAGTAATAGAGCGCAAAAAAGCATCAGATTTGTATGGAATCACAAATGACACTGAATAGCCAAAGCAATCCTAAGAAAAAAGAACAAGGCTGGAGGTATAACACTCCCTGACTTCCATTTGTACTACAAAGTGACAATAATCAAAACACCATGGCATTGGCAGAAAAAACAGACATACAGACTGATGGAATTGAATTGAGAACCCAGAAATAAACCCACACATATAGGGGCAGATAATTTTCAACAAAAGAGTCAAAACCATACAATGGAGAAAAAAAAGCCTCTGAAAAATGGTGCTGGGAAAATTGGAAAGCCATCTGCAAAAGAATGAAACTAGACTGTTGTCATCATATACCAAAATTAACTCAATATGGGTCAAAGACCTAAATATAAGACCTAAAACAATAAATTGCATAGAAGAAAGCTTAGGTACTAAAGTTATGGATCTTGGGTTCAGAGAGGATTTTATGAATTTGACCTCCAAAGCAAGGAAAGTTAAGCAAAAATAAATGAATAGGACTATATCAAACTAAAAAGTTTCTGCACAGCAAAATAAACCAGCAACAAAACAGAGGCAACAAACCGAATGAGAGAAAATATTTGCAACCAACACTTCCAATAAGGGGCTAATACCCAAAATATATGGAGAACTCATACAACTTAACAACAAAAAACAAACAATCCAATTAAAAAATGGGCAGATGACCTGAACAGACACTTCTCCCAAGAGAACAAATGTCCAACAGATATACGAAAAAATGCTCAACTTTACTAGCTATTAGAGAAACGCAAATCAAAACCACAATGAGATACCTCACACTTCTTAGAATGGCCATCATCAACAAGACAAGTAACAACAAGTGTTAGAGAGGCTGTGGAGGAAAATAAACAAAACAAAAAACCCTCATACACTGTTGGTGGGAATGTAAGTTGGTACAGCCACTATGGAGAACAGTATGGAGGTTCCACAAAAAATAATGAATAGAATTACCTTATGACCCAGCAATTCTTCTATTGGGTATCTACCCAAAAAATCTGAAAACATTTATCCATAAACTATATGTACTCCTGTGTTGCAGCATTATTCACGGTGGCCAAAACATAGAAACAACCAAAATGTCCTTCGATAGATGATTGGATAAAGAAGATGTAGTACATATATACAATGGAATATTACTCAGCATAAGAAAAGATGAAATACTGACATTTGTGACAACATGGATGGATCTTGAGATTATTATGCTAAGTGAAATAAATCAGACAGAAAAAGTCAACTAGCATATGACTACTTCACTCGTGTCAGATGTAAAACTGAAAGCAACAAACAAACATGAAAACAAACCAACAAACAAAAACTTATAGACACAGGCAACAGTTTAATGGTTACCAGAGGGTAAGGTGAGAGAGGGATAGTAGAGGAGGGTAAAGGGTGTTAAATACAGAGGCTGCCAAAACAATGTATACACATTTTAAGAAAAGAAAACTGAACTAAAATTGTAATACTCGATATATACTAATAACAAAAGATGAACACAAGTCATGTTTGACTTCTGCAGTTACCAGAGGTGCTCAAAGTGGTTCCCATCAGCATCCAGACACATCTGATTATGGCAAACTACTGGTTGAGCAACATTGATCAGTGTCCACTTGTACACATTTTTTTGGGCACCCCCAGTATATGGTGACGGAAGGGTGGTGAACATACAATGGAATATATAGATGTTGTAATATAGACTTGTACACTTGAAATCTATATAATTTTAATAACCAATGTCACCCCAATTAATTTAATAAAATTAAAAATAATAATAAGTTCATTTAGATTTGGAGAAATTCATTCAGACGAAGGATATTTTTAATATTTTCAAATCAATCTATTATTTGAAAATACAATTTTGCTAGAATCTCATTCTGTGCACACCAGAAGTTGTCTTTCACTCTGTCTATAAGAAAATTAGAACAAACTTTGAGTTTGCCCCAGTAATGACTAGTGTGCTAGAGATGAAATTACTCATTTACTGTTGCCAAGCAGGATTATTTCGGGGAAATATGCTAAGTCTAGAGGAAAAATCAGCATAACTAAGTATTTGTATTGTACTTATAGGAAAACATTAGTGACAATAAGTCTTCACTAGAAGTCTAAAAAAAAACTTCCATTTTTATCTGGAAAAAAAAGTGTTTTATGTTTGAATTTACTTCTAAATTTCACTGGTGCAATATAAAAACTTATTCTGGAGGCTTAATTCAGCAAACAATTATTGAGTGTTGCTTCTATGTATAATAGAGTGCTACTAATGATAAAGAACACAATGTTGAAAAACAGCCTCATCAACTTCCTCACAAACCTATTGTGGGTGAAATTTACATAATAAGAGCTGTTACTGAGTTGTTTTGTACCAAGCCCCATGTTCAGCACTTGGATTTTTAAATGAAAAGGAAACAGAAAAAAATAAACCTCATATTCTTTTTAGTAGAAAATTGAGAAATATTAATATAAAGTTATAAGAATCTGTTGGCACAATATATCTGGGTTTTGGCAAGACATTTAACACGATTTCTTATAATATTCTCACATCTAAGGTGTCAAAATGTGAGATGGAAGACTTAGGTAGATTTATAACTTGTTTGCTAATGACAAGAAATGTGTGGATTCTGCAGTGGTTAGGAGTTTGGGGCTGTATTCAGAATGTTAATTGTCCTCCTTACTATGCCTCAGTTTCTTTGTTTGAAAACTTGTTATAGTACCTCCCTTATTAAATACCTGTGAAATATTCATCCTGGAATTTACTAAGAATCAATACTATTTTAGATTAAATAATCTAGAACAAGATGGAAGTTGTTATCTAGTGGTATACCATGAATTCTGATTTAATCGTATATTGCTGGACGTTTACATTGATTTTGGATAGTGGCTGAGATAGAATGCTGATGAAATTTGAATAGATTTAAATCTTTGAGATGTCAGTTTAAAAATTAGACATAATAACAACAATGAAAGTATAATATATAATATCAGTTGCCAAGTCCTATTATATATCAAACACTTCATATATATTATCTATAATCAACACAATAACCCAGAGGGGTAAGCATTATTGTCCTCATTTTACATATGAAGTACTTGGGGCACAGAGATGTCAAGGAACTGACCTTCAGTCACACAGCCAATTTGGAGCACTCCTGGGGATCAAAGGCAGGTCTGTCTCACACCAAAACTCAATATGTTTCTGTTACATTCTGCTGTCTCTAATTCAATGATATTTCATAAAAATAAATAACAAATTTTATATTAGGTTAAAAATACTATGCTTGAATATGAATTGAACACTGCATCTGTGGCTTTTTAAACCTCACATTAAAAAAAAAGCCATCAAGTCTTTAATTTACTGGTAATTAAGCCTAAATCATAATATGATGGTATTTTCATGAAATCACTGTACCGTATTTCCCTGAAAATAAGACTAGCCAGACCATCAGCTCTAATGCGTCTTTTGGAACAAAAATTAATATATAAGACCCGCTCTTATTTTACTATAAGGCTGGGTCTTTAATATAATATAATACTGCATCTAATATAATATAATGTAATACCGAGTCTTATATTAATTCTTGCTCCAAAAGACACATTAGAGCTCATGGTCTGGCTAGGTCTTATTTTCGGGGAAACACGGTAGGTTTTAGGAATGCTAATAAATATATTCTGTAAAGTATCTGTCTACCTTAGGGCTGGGTGTATGGGAAACAATTAATAAATAATGGTAATTATTTTTATTATTATTATTCTTTACACTGGGTAGCCCACCTCAGTAGAATTGTATGCCATTTTGGATTCATGGGCTCTCATTTAAGGAGGACCCAAACACACTCATAAATGTCTCAGAGTATAGGTTTCAGTACTATGGCATGTAAGGCAGGGTTGAAGGAACCACATGTATTTGGCTTAAAAATTTGATCAGTGAGTGTCATAATAATATAAGGGGGGCGGGGGGTGGGGGGTGGGAGATGAAGGTAAGGGGGATCGAATATATGGTGATGGAAGGAGAACTGACTCTGGGTGATGAACACACAATGGGATTTATAGATGATGTCATACAGAATTGTACACCTGAAATCTATGTAATTTTACTAACAATTGTCACCCCCAAAAATTTAATAAAATAAAATTAAAAAATAAATAAATAAATAATATCTACAGAGTTGGCAGAAGAGTGATTCTCAAACATCAGTAGGTTGAATTCAGTTTAAGATTAGAAAGAAAACTGGGAGAATTAGGATTAACTATCTCATGAGGTATTGAGGTTTACATTACTGGAAACATTCAAGCAGATACAAGTTGACTGTTAAAAATATTTTAAAAAGTTGAGAGTAAATAAGCATTGGCAATACAGCCCTACTTCATTTTACTTTTCCTTTTGAAAATTTATATATGATATTTATATTACACACACACTCACATGTTTCTACACACATACCAGAAATATGTATAGAATTAAATTCTTTACACAGTTTGGCCAGATTAATGTTATGGGTGAAAACAGCAAATTATCAAAATGTAAATTTTGTACAGCAATCCCTTTTGTATCTTTAAAATTAAAGGATATTCTCTTTGAATTCTTGATAAACCTCTTACATCGTTTCAAACCCTCTATATCACAATAACAATACTGTAAAGTACACGTAAGAGTTATTTTAAATCATAAGTGCTTTCATCATTGGAACAAAGGAGCCAATGCATACTATACACAGTGGCTATGATTCTGAATCTTGTGAAAAACAGAAATAATTTTAGGAAAACTGCTAAAGCTTATGTGAGGGGTTGAACAACCTTGAGACCAACAGCACTGATTCCATAAATTGTTCGTCAGAGACAGATCCTCAGAGAATGTTGTAATCTGCCCCTGCTTTAAGCAATGGCAGCCTTTCTCTAACAGGCCCCTTAGCATTTTCCTAATGTTATCTATAACAATAGTTCCTCCAAGCAATATAAACATCTTTGGGGGAGTGCACAAGTGAAGGCAGATACCTACTGAGTTAGATTTAGCTGTGTTTAACTTTCCCTTAGACTATGACTAACTCCCTTATGTCATGGGACTCTGGACCTTGGCAACCCATTAGATCTAGAAAGCGCCAGACGTGCCAGGATTCGGTGCCTTTTCTGATATGACCCCTTGCAGGCTTCCACTGGGGATTTTTGTCAAAACTCTATTCCTTAGCTGGCCTCCCATCCGTACTCCTCCTGCACAGTCGTCCAGATACCACAGCAAAAGCCCCTTACGAGACATTATCCTTTCACATTGTCCTTTTACTCAACCTATGGTCATCTTTTTTATTTTTACCCCACTGTGGGAAGCTTCATAGAAGTAGAATTTAGATGTAAACTATCAGGATCTTTGAGGAGGTAAAGATGATGAAACATGAAATGAGATTCCTTTAATGATTAACATAAAGTATTTAAGCAGAATCTGAAATATCTTCTGACAAGAATAAAGTAGAACATGAGACAACCTAAAAATTCCCTTTCAACTTTAAAAGACCAAAATAGCACGATGTTGTCAACATTATCATTCCTTCTTAGCTCAGTTCAACTGTTCTCCTCTATGACCTTCCTTGTTAGACCCCAGGAAGTCAAGGTGGGTGGCTCAGAAGGCAGTTCTCTCATCCATACTGTGGGGACAGAGTCCCAGAGAGCAGTTTCTAGGGTCTCGGCCTCACGTAGAAAGGTGCTGGCTCGGGTAGTAAATGGCCATCAGCTGTAACCAGTTAGCCATTAGCCACTCATGTAATTGCCGTGGCTGAGCTAGCAAGCGCAGATTGCAGTCAGCAAGGGTGTTCGTTAGTTGGAGGAGAAACTGACGGCAAATTGAGGATCGTGTGGCTCCTGCTTCCTGTGTCTCCAACCCAGGCACCAGCGAGACTATAGTGGTGTGAACCTCCTATCCATGGCTCCGTTGGTGTGCCTTTTGGTCCTCACCGTGTCCTGCGTTCTTGTATGGGGAGCAGAGCCAGAGTCCCTGCATGACAGATATCCTGCTGATGTGCTGATTTTTCCTGGTGATGTATTCAGTGCCATAAAAATGTTAATTAATGTATCAGAGAGTTGTTTCACTTTTGCAGGATGTTTTGCATAATGAGTGGCTTTGCTTTGATGATAGTATTAGGCAAAAGGCATATAAAATTATTTGGCAAATTACTCAGGGATAAGAGATTCAAAATACACTTTTAGGGGATGAACTAGGGCTAAGATTGAGATGTTATTGCAATCATTTTTCACTGTCTATATCAAAGGTCCATTTCACTAGACACAAACAGTATGTTAGAGATGTGTGGGACTATGGATTTCATCACAGCCCGGTGCTTTTATTTAGGTTTATGAAATTGGAACACAGAGAAGCTCCAAGTCACACTGAAGAAGTAGAATTAAGAGCACATTCTTTCATTTAAATGTTAAGTTTACAGGCCTAGTGTTCTGAAATTAATTGAATACTTCTAATACCTATTTTATGAAATCCATTGTCACTGGATGTCTCAAGTCTAGGAAGGACTTGCACATTTATTGAGGAGTGGATGTGGTATTTGGGACTGAGATGACCTAAGCATTTTTTTAAAATAGTGATTGATTCATTTACTCTGTGATTTGATAAGTCACAAGCATTTCTTGAACCCCTGTATTATGTCAAGTTTAGTAGAGTTATTTTCAAACATTAAGTCATTCAAAATATAGTCATTTTTGTAGACAATTAATGTAAAAAGTGAAGAATAAAAGCAGCAGGAAGCAGAAAGTCTTCCAGATTACTTCTTCATGAAACAGTCAAAATACAGAAAGTTTAAGAGTTATCCTGATGATTTCATGGAAAACCAATTGCTAAGATACTGTATTAGTTTTCCATTGCAGTGTAACAAATATCTCCAGATTTCATCAAATTCAAAAACAATTTATTTTCTTACAATTTCTGTAGGTCAGGAATCGGGTGGCATCTTAGCTGGGTGATTCTGGCCCAAGGGTCTGTCATGAATCTCCTATGAAGGCTTAGCTGAGGGAGCTGTCTCTCCAAGCTCTGTCATGTTCCTTGGTAGTCTTTAATTCCTCAGTGATGACTGGAGATTTCAGTTCCTGTGGGGACAGAGCCAGGAGTGCAGTTTCCAGGCTCTCGGCCTCACATGGAAAGGTGCTGGCTCAGGTAGTAAATGGCCATCAATTATAACTGGATGGCCATCAGCTGTGGCTAGTGGGCCCTCAGCTGTAACCAGTGAGCCATTGGCCACTAATATAACTGCCATGGCTACACTAGCAGAAAATGGGGGCTAGCAAGATGATGGTGGCTGAGCTAGCAAGCAGCGGAGTGAGGGTTGCAGATCATGTGGCTCCTGTTTCCTGTTTCTCCAACCCAGCCGCCAGCAAGACTACAGTGGTGTGACTCCCCTATCTATGGCTCCATGGGTGTTCCTTTTTGGCCTCACCATGTCCTGCGTTCTTATGTGGGGAGTGGGTCCAGTGACCCCACATGCCATCCTGCATGACAGTTGCCCACCACACAGGCCTCTCCATAGGCTACCTGATGTCCTCACAATATGTCAGCTGGTTTCTGAGAGACATATGGTGCCCAAGATAGAGGTCTCAGTCTTTTTATAACTAATCATGGAAGTAACAGATCATCACTTCTATTATTCTATTCTATTCATTAAATATGAGTCAGTCAACCCCACCAACATGCAAGCAAAGAGTAATTAAGCACTGCTTATTGAAGGGAAGTGTATCAAAGAGTCTATTGACATAATTTTAAAACCATCACATGGACATCTTCAGGGGAAAATATTTACAGACCGATATGGCTAGTGCAGTTAATTCTAGCTTTGGGGGAAACAATCTGTTATATAGGAAAGAGCAAAGCTTAGGAGAATGAGAAGACAGAATTTCTTGTTCTGACACTAATTTGATATTCAATGTCAGTTAATTCTTCCCAAACTTTAATGTGCATAAGAATTACCTTGAAGGATTGAAGGATTGAAGGATTGAAGGATCAAACGTGGTTTTCTAGGTCCCATGCCCAGATATTCTAATTCAGTGGGTCTCAAGTAAGGCCAAGAGATTGAATTTCTAAGGTCTCAGATCATGCTGGTGCTGCCAGACTGGGATTCAACTTTAAATCTCAAGACTCTACTTGCACTCTCTTCCACAAAATGTGGCCCACAGACCAGCAACATCAGAATCACCAGGAAGCTTGTTAGGCATGTCAAGTCTTAGGCCACAGCCCAGATCTACAGAATCAGAAACATTATCCCCAGTTGATTTCTATGGGCATTAAAGTTTGACAAGCACTGCAGTCTTCAAGGTATTACGTAACCAATGGCAATGCTGATTTCATTTTGATTCTGACATACTGTGGGATGTAAAATTAAGATTTGAGCCAGACTTTCTGGGAATGAATTGTGCTTCCACAAATCTTAGCTTCTGCATTGATAAAATGGGGATCATATAGCATCCTCCCTTGGTGAAGGTAGGAATGAAATACTGTTATGAATATAATGTGCTTAGCTTCCATTGGAACAGAGACTGCAGTCTGACATTGGTTTTACACTTTTATATGAATATTCACGTTGCAGTAGCACAGAGCTGTTTGTGAAATTGCTTGTTTGTTATGTTGGTTCCACCTATTTGATTAGTTAATTTGGTAAATTTGATGATGCTTTAACTGAAATTATTCCAGTTAATGATTATTGATTTGAACCTCAAGAAGAGGGAAATAAAATTGATTCCTAGGTAATTATAACTTAAAATACATAACATTGAGTGTGTGCAGATGCTGACTGATTAAAGATAATGAATATTAAAAAAAAGAGAACGATGTAAAATTGGGACCAAATTAGAGGAAGGCAGATTGTGGCTCAGAAAGTAATTAAAACAAAAATGAGAGATGACTGGCCAAAAATTAAATGGGTTTGCCTGTTAGTGTGGTGGTGTTCACTACTGGAAGTATTGAAGCTAAAGTTAGATGCCTTGCTTTTTAAGTCCCCCCCCCCTTTTTTCCTTAACAGCAATTTTCATGCCCTTCATTGCAGCTATGCAGTTCTAATGCAATATGCTGTATTAATATAGACTACTAGATCAGACTTTCAAACTTAACAATAACTTTAACAAGACGTATGTGTATCTATCTCATAAGTCTTGTTACACACACACACACACACACACACACACACACACACACACACAAGACCTCTATTAAATTGTCAGGGGCCCTTGTTCTTTTTATCATGTTACTCAACTATCAACAGATGGCTTCCTGTTACATCCAAATTGCAATTCAAAGGGACACGAGGGCAACTAGTATCCCTTTTATTTATGTACAGAAGGTGCAAAAACAAAAATGTATACACGTTTTAAGAAAAGAAAAAAACTGTATTCAAATTGTAATTCTCAATATACACTGATAACAAAAATGAATACAAGTCATGTGTATACATTTTTTTGGCACCCTGCTATTTGTTGGTCATTCAAGGCTTTAAGGTGCATTCCTCACTTTTCCCTGTTCTGTGATGTAATCTGATAGATGACATTGGCAGACAGGTATTTTCTCCTTCCCTTCTTGTCTGCCTTGAGTGGCATCCATAGCAGCTCCATTTCCTCCGTGCCCCTGGCCTCAGATGGATGGCCCAAAGACCCATAATTCAGTTCTCTCTCTATTCTCAAGCAGCCATCAACAGGAAGCTTTGGTTCTGGACTCTTTCTGTTATCCCTCTATCCCCATAAGTTCTTATGGTATGTTTCTGTTGTAAATCTTTAATAAGCATAGGAATATTCAGTATATGTATTATATATGTGTGTGTATATATATAGCCAAAAATGTATATACATTTTAAGAAAGGAAAACTGTATTAAAATTGTAATAATATATATCAATAACAAAAGATGAATACAAATCACGTTTGACTTCTGCAATTACAAGAGGTACTCAAAGGGGTTACCATCAGCGTCCAGATATTTCTGATTATGGCAAACTACTGCTTGAGCAACGTTGATGAAAATGTCCACTTGTATACATTTTTTGGCACCCCCCCATACACACACACACACACACACACACACACACACACACGCATGCAGGCACACATGTACATGGTCTGACAATTAAGTTCGCAAACTTGTTGCAACAATGTTGCTAACATTTTTTTGGAATCAGAGGGATTATTCATTGTGAATTTGTACCAACTGGATGAACAATTAACAAAGTTCACTATTTGGAAGTGCTGAAAAGGCTGTGTGAAAAAGTTAGACAACCTGAACTTTTCGCCAAAAATTCATGGCTTTTGCATCCCGACAATGCACGAGCTCACACGGCAATGTCTGTGAGGGAGTTTTTAGTCAGTAAACATATAACTGTATTGGAACACCCTCCCTACTCACCTGATCTGGCTCCCAGTGACTTCTTTCCTTACCTGAAGATAAAGGAAATGTTGAAAGGAAGACATTTTGATGACAGTAAGTACATCAGGGTAATATGATGTCAGTTCTGATGGCCATTGCAGAAAGAGTTCCAAGATTGCTTTGAAGGGTGGACTAGGCACTGGTATGGGTGCATAGCTTCCCAAGGGGATACTTTTTAGTTTTTATTAGTTTCAGGTACACAAAACAATGTAATAGTTAGACATGTATCATTTATATCCCTCACACAGTGTCAACCCCCCTACCCCCATCTACTATCCCTCTGACATCGCACACAGCTATTACATTTCCAAGGGGATACTTTGAAGGTGATATTCAGCAATGATGTATGTAGCACTTTTTCTATGATAGGATGAGTCCCACCTTGTATATAATTTTTAGTGAGTTTGGATAGTCTGTAACTTTAAGGAGTTGATTGTGTTTGGCATCTCAGATTTTCTGTCACTGTATAACAAATTCATTATATAAAATACTTTCTGATTGAAACACATAGACTAGTCTGTTTTAGTAGCTGAGCTATGCCTGATAGAGTACATGACGCTGAATCCTACACACTGGTTTTTCACGTCTTCTGTTGGCCGGCGTAGCCACAGCTAGCTTTAAAAAATGGTGGGAAATCTCAGTTTTATTCTGGATGACCATGCACACGGCTGAAAATCATGGATCTTGTTCTATGAGAGAAGAGGATGCTGAAAATTAAAGGCCAACCAGCATTATTTGCCATAGTGTGTTCCTCGGTAACCCAAATATATTTGTGCACACTTCCTCCCACACATAAAGCATATTCATTTCATATCCTAAAGAGACAACTTCAAAGTCTCATCTAGTTCCTATAGCTGGCATGAAGTCCGTGATATCTAGGTTATACATGATCACCTTTATCAGGTCTGGCTATAGTTCTTCATGATCCAGTGACCCATAACATACTCGAAATGCAACACTGGACTAAGAACAGACAGCCCCAGTAAAACTCCCATCTAACTTGTCAATTTATGGGCATTGAGTGATTCAGTTTTCCCTCATTATACTTTTAATGTCTGGGAGGGTATATAATGATGTCACTTATTTAATTCCCAATATGTATATTTTATATCTTTTCTCTTTTTAATTACCAGTCTAGCAAGGTTTTATCATTTTTTTTCCAAATATGCAGCTTTTGATTTGATTTTTTTCTGTTGCTTTCTGTTTTCAATTTCAATGATTTCTGCTCATAACTTTATTATTTCCTTCCTTGTGCTTGGTTTGAATTTGTCTCTCTAATTTCTTAAACGGGAGCACAGATTATCAATTTAAGATATTTATTATTTTATAAGGTAAGCATTCATGGTATAAGTTTCTCTTGAGAAACTTATTTAGTTGTATCTTACAAATTTTGATGTCTTTTTTATGTATTCACTCACTTTGATTTTTTTTTTCTTAAGACTTCCTGTTTAGCCCTTATATTATTTAGAAGTCTATCATTTAGTTTTCAAATATTTGGGGATTTCCCAGATATCTTTCTGCTATTTATTTCCAGTTAAATTCTACTATAGTCCAGGAATATATTTTGTATGAATTTTACATTTGTAAAGTTTAAGTTTTATTGAATTTCTCAATATATGTAATTTATTTTGGTGAAGGTTCCATGTGTACTTGAGAACAGTGTATATTCTGCTGTTTGGGGGGTAAAGTGTTGTATGCTGTGTCAATTAGGTGAAATTGGTTATTTTTGGAGGTTTTAGTTTTTTGAGGTCTTCTATAAACATCCTGATATTTTGGCCTACTTGTTACATAATTTATTGAGAGGAGTACTGAAGTGCCTAAGTACCGTTGTGGATTTGTCTACTTCTCCTTTCTGTACTTAACAGTTTTTGTTTTATGCATTATATTTTTAGGCTATGTTGTTCATTGCATACACAATTAAGAGAAATGACCCTATTATGTAACTTTTTATTTCTGATAATATCCCTTGTTCTGAGTTCTACCTAGTCTGGTATTAATATTGCTACGCCAACTTTCTTTGATTGGTGTTTGTTTATTACATCTCGTTTAATCCTTTTAATTTTATCATATGTAAGTCTTTATATTTAAAGGTAATTTCTTGTAGATAGCATATAACTATATGCCTTAGATTTTTATCCGATCTCACTGTTTTGAACTGGTGTGTTTAGAACATTCACACTTAATGATATTGTTGATATAGTTGGATAAATATCTACAAATATGCTAGGTATTTTGTATTTATTCCATCTGTTCTTTCTTTCATTTTTCTTCTTTCTCTGACTACTCTTGGGTAACTATGCAACTATGCATTTTTTTTTAAATTTTATTTTATTAAATTTATTGGGGTGACAATTGTTAGTAAAATTACATAGATTTCAGGTGTACAATTCTGTACTACATCATCTATAAATCCCATTGTGTGTTCATCACCCAGAGTCAGTTCTCCTTCCATCACCATATATTCGATCCCCCTTATCCTCATCTCCCACCCCCCACCCCCCGCCCCCCTTACCCTCTGGCAACCACTAAACTATTGTCTGTGTCTATGAGTTTCTGTTTCTCATTTGTTTGTCTTGTTCGTTTGTTGTTTTTGGTTTATATACCACATATCAGTGAAATCACATGGTTCTCTGCTTTTTCTGTCTGACTTGTTTCGCTCAGCATTACTCTCTCAAGATCCATCCATGTTGTCACAAATGTTCCTATATCATCTTTTCTTACTGCCGACTAGTATTCCATTGTGTATATACGCAACTATGCATTTTTAATGTAAATTTTCAGTGTGTTTTTTTTTTCTTTCAGATCTTTAAAAATGTCACTTTATTGTCTTCCAGCTTGTGTGATTTCTGAAGAGAAGTCATCTATAATTTTTATTACTTTTCCACTGTACATAATTTGACCTTATTCTTTGGCTATCTTGAAGAAATTGTCTTTGTCTTTGGTTCTCAGCAGCTTCAATATGGTGTGACTATGTACTGTATGTTTGGTATTTATCCTGCTTGTTGTTCTGAGCTTCTTGGATCTGTGACTCTTTGCCTGTCAATAAGTTTGGAAAATTATTATATTTCACTTCTTTCTGCAGGTATCTCTCCATTTGTGGATTTGGGGCCAGTTTGTTGCCCTGTAACTACAACACTGATGAGTTCAATATTTGTGATTTTAATGTTTGCCTTGCTTATTTTTGTTGTTAGATTGGGAATAGTACATATTCTAGCTCTCTACATCCCTGAGAAAAATATGGAATGTAGTACAGTTTTAAGTCTAGAAAATCTGATTTTTTTTTTAATCCTCTATAAATCCTGTCTATCCTACAGTCTCTCAAAAACAATGACAGTTATAGTGGATCATCTGAAACAACAGCTTTGGATGGGAAGATAGTACTCTTAATTTGATTTTTTGCTACTGTAGTGTCTCCAATGTCTGGCTAACATTTTATAATTAAAAAGGTTTGGTTCCATAGTCTTTTCTCCAGCTAAGGTGCTTTTTTGAAGGTTACTATATTACTTTTCCAATCTAAAAGAAAAAAAAAAAATCAATTCACCTTTCCAATCCATGAGACTACAAATTAGACTACATTGATGGACTCTCTATCAGTGCAGATTGCAAGCTGCATATAAAGAGTACCTCCTTTAGTACATCTGTACAGCTCTCAATCTGTGCAATCTGTTTAGCTTGAGCCCAAATCATCCCTCTCTTCTAGGCCCTTACTAAACTATTAAAGAAGAACCTGATACATACCAATATTCTGAATATTTCCAATCATTTCCTCTTAAGCATAGACTCTCTCAGGAACTGGTCTTCTTTCTAGGTATTGGGGCAAGTTTTACCAAATATTTCTTACAACATACTAAGAGTCATGGACTTCCCAGAATGTATTATCTGTGTCTTCACAGCCTACTCCATTAACTCAAAGACAAGACCACATATTTTATGTTCTCTAAAATAATCTCATTTTAAATAAACAAGTCTAAATTGTTTAGAATATAACTTCACATACCATTAAAAATATGAATTATTAAATGAAAAGTGGCTTGAATAAAATAGAAGGTGAAAGCTCAAGCTAAAGGATGTTCAAAAGCTCAGCCATCATGGGTCTTGGATTTTTCTATCATATTACTCTACCACCTCTAGCAGATTGCTTTTATCTGTACAATCCAAGATGGCTCAATAATACAATGATATTTCAGCCAATAGCAAGATAAAAGGGAAGGATATAATTTTTCCATTTAAAATATATTATGGATGTGCATGCATCACTCCTGCTCATATTCAATTATTCAAACTTATGTAAATGACAATATCTAACTACAATAGAGAGTGGCAAATGTAAATTTGATTTTGGATAACTATTTGCCTAGCTATTAATCAATGGTTTTATTCCTGTCAAAGAGAATGGCATAATGAAATTGGGGATAGATTAACAATCTGCCACATATATGCTGTTACTGAATGCAAATTTGCGTTTGCTTTCCTGTTTTTCATTTCCTGAAATGACTGTGTCCCTTGTTTTCCAACTGGTCAACTCATGTTTCTTTTCAAACTGCATTTGTATATCACTTACTCTGAGAAGTTTTTATTGAACCACCTCCATTCTCCATACTACAAAGTTGGTTTCTCCACTGATTCCTTAAATCAGATTGTAAAATAGTCTAGGGCGGAGACTGTGCCTTACTCATTTGGTATTCTATGTGTCTAGCAAGGATATACTATAGATAAGAAGCTCAACAATGGTAAGGAATAAATGTATTTTTAATTAATAGCTGAATATGTGAGTTAGAGAATGGACCGATGAATTAAGAATGAGTAAATTAATAAATGGGTAACTAACTGAATAAATGAACACATTTGCAAGGGGTTCAACATACAGCTAAGTGAGGAAATTAATGAAAGATTTAGGGAATAATTGGATGTGAATAGATCAATGATTGAATGGACTGTTTAGTGTGTTCATGAATGGTTAGATGAATGGAAGTTTGAAGAGATGGATTGAAGGGTAAGTGCATGAGTAGATGACTGGATGAATGGATTAGTATATGGATAGAAGGGAAAGTGGGTGAGTGAATGAATCATTAAATTGATGGATAAATGGATTCATAAGTATATCAGTGAATGAATCGTGAATGGAGCCTACAGACACATATATCTGAATTGACACTTCTGCCATGCTGCATCAGTTTGGGAGATAGAAAAGCCTGGATTTTCTTTTTATCATACCTTTGCCATTTTCACTGATTTTCCAAAGTTACTTACACTCCATGCATCTTAATTTCCTCATCTCTAAAATCAAATTATAACAAATACCTTGCAAGTTTTGTGAGGATAAAATAAGGTATTATATAAGGTGATTAGTAAAAAGCATATTCTCCATAAACAGTAAATGCTACTACAGTTATCATTATTTTCATCAAATACTCAGCCAACTCATTTCCTGCACAGCATTTGATCCATGGGTATATGTGGGTATATATACATATACATATATACATAGATGTAAATATATATGTATGTGTATATATGTATATATGTATATATGTATATATGTATATATGTATATATGTATATATGTATATATGTATATGTAATCTTGTCTCTGCCGTCTAGGATCTCCCAGTTACTCTTGGTAGATAAAGCATATACATTAAATAATAACCACCATTTAAGTGAAGAGGATGCTCAGTGCCGGATGATAAATTTATGAAGAACTGAAAAAAGAGAAAAATCATGAAGAGCCAAACAAGTATTGGAAGGTTATGTTAGAGTTTCAGAGGTAAAGAGAAGAATGATTATTTTGGTAGAGAGGGGATGATAACGTCTTATCCATACTTCTTATTAAACAGCAAATTATCTTACAAATCTAACAGTAAAAATAAATAAGTTACAAGAGTTCCATTTAATTGTGGAAAAAAATTTTGGTCTCAAAACAGTTGAATGAATGGCACAAGGACAGATGGTGACTTTGACGCTGGCACAGTTGCAAATGGCAGCCTCAGTTCCTGGCTGCTGCGTTTCTTTGGATTTGCCAGTATTCTGAAAATAAGCAAAACATTTTTTAAATGCTGTAACATTTCTCTGGGGACAACTTGACTGAGTTGTTTTCACTTAAAAAAGTAAGTCACTGGGAACAACTGAAGTGCTTGTCCATTGAACCTATTTGTTTACCTACCTATCTCAATGCTAAGAACACTGTTCTAAAACAGTGAATTTATATATATAAATTTATATAGTCTCATGTTCTCCTCTCATGCTACCCAGCTCCAGTCAAACCTCCTAGATTAACTCGACTTGATTTATGTGTTTAGGTCATTTAACACCCGAGATCCAGAGGTTCCTGAGTAACTATAAATCTAAGGGTTAGTAGTATAATGTAGAGTTATTTAGGCCCTAAAGTCTAACACAAGTTGGGTTCAAATCCAAACTCTACCAGTTACGAGCTATGTATCATTTAGTGTATATGGTCTAATCTCTCTGTGCCGTATCAGTATCTTTATCAGTGTTGCATCCAGTACGACATGGGTTGTGGGGAGGGAAAAGGGCGGTGCAGGGTTAAGAAAAGACAGGAGCCAGGGATCGAATTGAAGCACGGGCCAAGGGGAACAGTCTCAGGGACTGAACCCCAAATCAGGCCAACATGTAGTTTTTATTGGTAAACTTCTAAAGAGGTAATGATTGTTAATCTCAAGATCTATTTGTTAGTAGCCTGCTGGCTGAAAGTTCCCATTGTGTTCCAGCCTGAACTTCACTTTCACACACACGCACATCTCCAAGGAATCCATTGAAGGGGAGGGACCGATATAATTCCATCAGGCCTCAGTTTGCTGAGACTTACGCTCAAGGGAGCTTTTCCGCTATCTCTCCATCGGGCCTCAGTTTGCTGAGGCCCTCCCTTGTGAAATCCTGAGAAGACAGCGGGGGAACAAACGGTTTGGCAGCTGTAAGGCAACATATCAGTATCATAGAAATGCCAGTATCTATTGACTCGTTTACTTTAGTATATCCAGGATATATTTTTTTTTCATACAGCACTGGAATTAGAAATAACAAGAGACTTTACGTGAATCTGCTTTGGGTTTACTGTTTATACTAACTAGAATCCCATCGGATCACTTGGTTTCAAATGTGTGCTCTCATTCTACTGGACTTTTTGTTTTTTTTTAATTTTTATTAAATTTATAAGCGACATTGATTAGTAAAATTATATCGGTTTCAAGTGTACACTTCTGCTGGACTTCTTTACTGCTGTCTTTGCCCCATGTTATCAAATGCAACTAACTCTGGTCACCAGCAGTGATGAAGAATCCAGGATAAATCAACCAAAACATCTTCATATCTCACATTTCCCTGAATATCCCAAATTCTTGAACATTGTGATTTTACCAAATCTTCTTCCTCATCCAGATTTATTCTGCTACTGTCTATTCTCAACATACAGTGGGATCCTTTCAAATTAGAAATTAGCTCTGTTGTATGAAGCATGAAACCAGAAATCAACTTCAGCTAGCAGTGGATGCTCCTTCCTAGAAAACTTTGTGTCTAAAAGTGGTTCAGAAAGTCAGTCTTAAGAACTCCGTAAAGCCCTTTTAATATGCAGCAACATTCTTTTTAAAGTAAAAACTATATACTTTTATTATTATAAAAATTATATTTAAGATGTACACGTAATGATGATCTACATAGTGAAAGGATTACTATAGTCAAGCTAATTAATTTTTCATTTCGTCACTTTTCACATTTTGTGTGTGTGATGAGAACACATGAAATCTCTTTTAGCAAATCAAGTTGAAGTTATTTACTAATATTCTTATAATGTGCCTGCTTCATAGGGTTGTTGTAGGAATTAGGTGAGCTTACATAGAGTACTTAGAATACTGCCTGACAGGTAACGATTGTTTTGTGGTAATGATTGTATAATGTCTCTGCTCTGTTTATCACCTTTCAATAGTTCCCAAACTCATTCATAGTAAATGTAAATTGACCTACACATTCTGAGCCCTCCTACTTCTTTGGCCCTGTGCCTTCATTTCACCCATTCCCAAATTTTTTGAGGTTTTGTTTGTTTATTTGTCTTGTTTGTTCATTTGTTGCTTTCAGTTTTATGTCCCCCATGTGAATAAAATGATATGGTCCTTGACTTTTTCTGTATGAGTTATTTCACTTAGCAGTAAATTCTCAAGATCCATCCATGTTGTCACAAATGGCAATATTTCGTGTTATCTTATGGCTAAGTAGCATCTCATTTTCTATATGTACCACAACTTCCTTATCAAATCACCTATCGAAGGATACTTTGGTTGTTCCCATGTCTTGGAACCATAAATAAAACTGCAATGAACTAAGGGATATATATATATATATATCCTTATGAGTATATGTTTTTAAAATTTTCAGGTAGATACCCTGAAGAGGGATTGCTGCATTTCTCCCAAGACATATAATGGCCAACAAATATATGAAATGATGCTCAACATCACTAGCTACTAGGGAAATGCAAATCAAAACCACAGTGAGATATCACCTCACATTTTAGAATGGCTATTATCAGCAGGACAAGAAATAACAAGTGTCAGAGAAGTTGTGGAGAAAAAGGAACTCTCATACCCTGCTGGTGGGAATATGAATTGGTACAGTCACTATGGAAAATAGTATGGAGGCTCCATAGAAAATTAAGAATAAGTTACCATATGACCCATTTCTGCATTTTATTCTAGGCAAATGGTCTACTTGCTCTTCCCCCAAAACTTGAAGCCCAAGATGGTCTCAGGTCCTTTGCAAGTGAAGTTCCCTTTACTTAGAACATGTTTCATTCACTCCTGCAGTCTGCGTGGATTGCTCTTTCCCTTCTCCAGATATTTACTTGAATGTTATCATTGAAGCCTTTATTGAACACCATATTTTAAATTGAGTTCAAAATGTTCTATGGAAACTAAGAGAAGAAAATCTATCCAAGTTCTAGCTGTATTTTTTTCTCTGTCACAAAGTCTTTATTTGCTTTTATGATTTATTCTACCTCATCTCATCTAAGCACAAAAGTCAGTAATATGATTGATGGCAATACACTGAACTCTTATCACATTTCTTCCTTCTTGGCTGGGCAGTGGTTCTAACCCAGAGCTCTATGTCTCTGGCTGAATCAGCCAAGGTCAAGACCTCAACACTATCCCAAATAAGAGGAGAAACTGTGTATGTATGTGTTTGTGTGTGTGCATTATGGGGAGTATAGTCTCTTCATTTGTTCCCAAAATAGAGTATCTCAAAGCTGCTTTAAAGGAGCTACAGTTTGACATGAGTAGTATGTATTTATCAGTTCATACCTATAAAACTGGATGTACTCTGGGATTTAACATTTTAAAATTTAAATTTCAAAATTTTAAATGCACGAAACAAAATTATTTCTAAAAGTAACATATTCATGTGAATTAAAGCTAATTTTAGAGACATATTTCAGGTGTTAAGTATCTGAACATTAAAATTGCATAAGCTGAATAATTATTATTGGTAACATTTACATAAATTTACCGGTTTCTTAGACATGTCTTTCTCTATAATAGAGTCATTGATATATTTCTGGATATATTTATTTCAATAGGATGCTACTATTTTTTTTTTCCTGTAAAATTGCTGCAATCATTTTTAAATTTTCATTTTGTGTTACTAAAGTTTAAATTGTTGACCCCTTCAATTGACTTTTCCTTGCGGAGCAACACCACTTGAGGAATGTAGTTTCTTCTAGTGTGATAGTGTGGCAATATCTCAGCACCTATTACCAATCACTACTTCATTTTGATCCTTCTTCATCCTTTCCTTATCTCCATCCATGTAGTCTATAGCTAAGTTCAAAATCTTGTTATCTATGCCCTGGAAAAATCAAAATAAACTCCCAACTTGTTTTCTTATGTAAAACTTCAGCTCTCTAAAATGTGTTTTATAAACTATAGCCATACTGCTTATTACCAAATGGAAATCCATTCATAGGCCTCCTCTTCTGAATGTTTCTTGGATCCCTTTGCCACGCTTTGTAGGCTCTTCTCCATATGCTTCTGCTCCAACCATACTGTGCTGCTTACAGATCTCAGGATATATTACTCTGAGAATGTGTCCTTAATGTGAAACACCCATCTCTTTCTCAGTGATGTCACCTGGAAAATTCCTACTCACATTTCAAGTCTTGCTTTTAACATCCCTCCCTCTGAGAAGACGTCTCCGGTTCACTCTGACGGAATGAAATCCTTGCTCTTTCACATTTGCATATCAGACTCTGTATTCCTTGGTCATAGAACGATTCACCTTGAATTGCAAGTACACTAATAATACAGAGCATTTATTAAATTCCAAACATTGGACTAAGTATTGTATGTGTTTATGTATATTGCGTTATTTAATTCTCACGCTAACCCAATGAGGTATGTTTTTTTAGTGTCCTCCGTTCTACAGATGAAGAAATAGGCTCAAGAGAGGCAGGCTAAGAGAATTACCCAAAGTTAAATAATTAATCAAGCCAGAAAAGAAATGGAAGTTGGTGTATTTTAAAGTTGTGTTTTTAACTATTATGCCATTCTGCTTCCTTCATCAGACTGTGAGTTCTTGAGAACAAGGACAATGTAAAATTTATAATAAGCCTCTAGTTTAGCACAGTGCCTTGCATGTAATGTATACTGAATGAATATTTGTTGAATAAACAAATAAAATGCTTACCAAATCATGGTAAAATATGTTTTAGATTAATGACTGGGCAGCAAAATAATTCACTTAATTAGAATAAGTTTTATTATGATAAATGCCACTTATCACTAAGATTTATTTTATTCTCTGACTGCTTTACTTAAAAATTCTGTTCAGTTGCATTCTGAACACTCTAGTTTTTATGTGTAAAGATTGTGAAAGCAAAGTGTTAGGTGATTATTTATTCTGACAAAATTATCAAGCTGAAGGGATCCTGTGTTAACCTGCTACTACTCGAAGCTTCGCACTTACACATTTTCACTTGTGAGTAGTATCAGGAATGCCTGAGTCCAGGACTGAGTTTCCTTCTAATGCTGTTTTGTGAAACTGATGGCCTAGAATCAGTAAGACAAAAACAGATGAAACACAAATGCAATTTTCACATCTTCATTTAAAAAAAAAAAAAAAAAAGCCTTTCATTGGCATATTTTATAAGCAGGCACTGTGGAGGGATTCAAATGGTCTTCAACTCAAGGTGTTTTATGACTACTGACTAGTAACAAGAACTTTTAGAGATATATGTATTATGTAAAACATAATATCAAGGTCAGACTGCTAAGAAAGTACTGAGGAAGGAGTGATGAATTCTGATGAGAGAAAAGCTTTTCTGTACTGGGAGGCATTTGATCTAGGTACTGAAAAATGTAAGATTGAGTAGGTGGAGGACAGGTGGGAAGAGCACTGTGAGAAAATGCCACACAGAAAGGCAGAAAAGCAAGAAAGTTCAGGGTAAATTTGGGACGTGGAGAGGAACAAAGGTGTGATTGCAGTGTAGGTGAAATATGAAAAAAATTGGTAGAAAGAATACAGGCATTTAAGCTAATGGAGTTGAGCGTGGAGGAAGAAACATAGCAAATTAGTTTTACATGCTGGGGAATGCAGACTTTTCTTAATTTTATAGTTGTGTATATTATAATTGTATATATAGTTATAGTTATTGAGAGATAAGGCACATCATATACAAAATTTAGTGATTTTCAAGATAGCATAATTAAATACAAATACTCATGATTAGCTATTATTGTTAATCTTGAATATTTGACATAAGGCTTTTCAGAATTATCATCTACGCACAGCAGTGATAAATGTAGAACTCTATAACGTAAGGTGCACTGTTTGAAATATTTTACGTAGCAGATTTTAAAAGATTGTCTTTGAAATATTGTATATAGGAGATTTAAAAGATTGTCTCTATCTTTTCCATTCTTAAAGACTCGTAATATTGTACCCCTTGTGGTTGCGTAACTGAACCAGTTACCTTATCTTGGCTTTAGCTTATTCTCTGTAAAACCAGTAGAAAATTACTTGCCTGTTGGCTTTTGTCGTTGTTGTAATATACAGTTAAAATGTGAGAAAAGCCATGCATAAATCATTATAAAATTTGTCTACGTTTTTCCGAAACTAAGTAAACGGGAAAGTACTTCTATATATTGTGTTCTTTTGAAAGGCCTAATAATGAGTCCTTTCTCTTCACCCTGTTAAATTTCTACCCTTTGCTTTTGCCATTAAATGTTCCTGCTTTCTCCCATTTGCAGTGCCTTGTCTGCCTTGCACACCACTGGGCCGTGAGGCTAGCGGAACCAGCATGAGAAGCAGACTGAGCTCCCTACGGGGAGGGCAAAATCAATCAGGTGATTGCAAGACAGAGCGAAAAGGAATTGACCAGTATTCTGTTGTCCAATATGGTAGCCACTAGCTACATGTGGTTATTTAAATATGATTTAATTAAAATTAAACAAATGAAAAATTCTGTTCCTTAGTTGTACTAGTCACGTTTCTAGTTCTCAGGAGCCACAGATAATCAGACAGCTCCGATTTATAGAACATTTCCATCACTGCAGAAAGTACTATTGGGCAATGTTAGACTTTAATGTTTGACCTGACTATAGTACTAAGTTGTTAATCTTGCATCAACTTTTTATTCTTTCTGGGCCTCATTTTTCCTTTATATAACATTATGATGAAAACAATAACACTGGCTTTACTTACCTGAGGGACTGTACAAAGAAGTGTTTGGTAAAACCCTTTATAACATTGTGTTCAATAATCATTATAAAGTATCAGATGTCACTGTATCATTTTGGGGTGCTCATGAACTTGCCAGCAGGTTCTTGAATCCTGCATTGATTTCCTTTTAGGTCTTCATTGTTACATCTTAAATGGACATTTTTGGTCCTGTTCACGGAGAGTACCAACTCAATTTGCTATTGAGCTTTCTTTGCTCTTCAATTGGGAAGGGAAGCATTTTAGCTAAATTGTGGATTCATACTTATATTGACTAAATCTGCTGAGAAATGGTCAGAATGTGAACCTAAGTCTTAACAACAGCTGAACTGCCTGTGGATAACCATTCTCTGAACAGTAACTTTGTCTACAGCGGTTATGATCCAAAAGACTGAATTAACATAAACCATAATGTGTTTCTTTCAGTATTGTTTATAGAAGGCTTTGCTCCATGACATGCACATTTAGGTGAAATATTTCTCTTGAAACCTTGTAAGGCAGGATGCCACATTACAAAGGTCACATGCAAATGGCTGCTGAAATATCTTTAGCAGCAAAAAAAAACAAAACCCAAAACAAACAAAAAACACATTCAATTATATAATTTTCTGCCTTGCTGTGAATTCATACTGTTTTCTTTCTCCATAAAATGACATTTTGTAGTTTTTTCCTTTAGTTACGTGATTGAGCAGCATAGAGATTGGGCTCAAATTCCCAGGTTAGGCAGAGACGGTCAGTATTGTGGATACTGGGGAATCTGTGGCTGTTGGGCTTGGCTGAAGGAGGCCGGCTGACTATTATTTATTCAGTGGCCAGGACACCCCATGGAGTCTGACAATTCTGTCCATGGCAAGGCACGAGGAAGCAAATGAGGGTGCAGGCTTGTAATGGTCTTATGGCTTGAAAGGGATCAGGATATGTGAATTTAAGGGACTATCAGACTGTATATTCAGGTTATATTTCTTCTAAACACACCTTCATGTACTCCTTCAAAGACACCATGTTGATGAAGAAAATATATTAGTATAGGCTATTACAATTTAAAGAAACACGTTAGTCCTTCTCAAGATCTCATTTTGAGAACGTATTTTCTGCCCAATTTTATGCTAGGAGCTTTTGATCCACTTGTAGAGACACATGTGCACATGGATCCCGGTGTATGTGTAACATACATCACAGGGAATGTTTCAGTTTAAAAACTGATACATTTTTTTGATAGGAGAGTGTGATATTCCTGTCTTAATCCTTAGTCATTTCTCATAACCCTCAATCAGTAAACATGAAACTCTTACAAACTGCAACGTACTATAAGGGGCTGCAACAAATTTTATCTATAACATTTAAGGTTTTTATTTTATTTACTTTGCAGCAGTAGAAACGGTGATTCAGAAACCTGGATGCTTTCTTCACCCTCTATCCATTACTATGAGTCACCTCTATTACTATAAAGACAATTTAAGATTATCGGAAGTTTGGGAAACAAAAGGGAAAAAACATCATCCACACTCCCATTATTCAAGTACAGTGACCATTAATTACATTTTTTATTTTTCTTTCTACCTTCTCTCTATTCATGTTAAAAGTCATTACAGACAAAAACAACTATTGGATAATAGATGGAAATAGATATCTATTCCTCTGTTTTGCTTTTTATTCTCATTGTAAGAAATTGAAACAGTTGCCCAAGGCTGGAGATAAATTGTTCTGATTTGAATTTGAAAAGATGCCCATTGTCTGATTTTCCTCCACAGATACATTGATAGGATAGGAGAAATTCTGCCAACATCCAAGCACTTGTGACTTTCAATGTTAGAATTGCTGGTGATAAAGAGCTCTCTTCTCCAGTGGCCCCTTACCCACTTAATATGGAATTTTGAGGAGGTAGTTGACTGAGAGGTTTTTTCCACATTTTGGAATAAGAATTTTGCATTTGAACGTTAATGTATTTGTTCAATTGTTCAACTGATATTTGCTGAATACATACCACATACTATTTACTGACAATAAGATGGTGAGGGAGGGGAAAAAAAATCTGTGCTCTTGTGCAGCCTCCAGGCTTGTGTGTGCGACATATAATTAAACAGGCAATCATAAGCCAGTGAACCTAATGTTACTGCAGTGACAGTGGGAAGTCCAGAGAGTTATGTGGGCACATTAAAGAATCTATGTGAGATCAGAAAAGCCTTCAGTGAAGAAACTTGAAAGATGAATAGATTTTCAAGGAAGGTACAAAGATTGGTGTTCTGGGAAGAAGAGACGGTGTGAGTGATCTCCAGGAAAAAGCAGAGAGTGTGGTGCATTATACTGGTGTGTGTGTGTGTGTGTGTGTGTGTGTGTGTGTTGGAGGAGAGAGATTTTGCTGAGAGCTAACACTGGAGAAGTTGGTAAGGGCATAGGGCATCACTGCAAAGGCCTTCCCCTGCAAATGAGACCACATTATTAAAAAGTCAGGCAAAGGGAGTTGGGTAAGTTCAGCAAGTTTTAAGGAGAGTGGAAGGAAGAGCACTGCATTTTAGAATGATCACTGTGCCAGGAGTGTCTTCTGTTATTCCTAGACTAAACAGTGGTAGGGACAGTCAATACAGAGCAATCAAAATTAAATGGACTGAATGAACGCCCATGCTGGAGAGATGAGGTGATACTAGTTTAATTCTGTATAAATAAATACACATATAGTGACATGTGCAGACATAGACTTAGGCCAGAATCAGGAATCACAGTGGTACTTATTTATTGGGCATTTAATATGTGCCAACAATTGTACATACAATATCTTTAGCTTTACAAAATCCCTGTGTATAGATATTATTCTTCATAATTCAGAGAAAACTGAAGCTCAGAGGGGATAAGCAAGTTGCTTGGGCCTCTCCTCACTTAAAGGACACAGGTGTCTCTTGACCTATATTGTGTCTACCATATCATGTTCCTTCTCTGTTTAGCTGTTGACTGAAGAGAACTAACATGAATCATCGTTGAGGTTGATAGTTTGAAAAAATGAACAGAATATGAGGTAGTTCTCACTTCCCAACATACAGAGTTGAGAGGGACCAAACCAGCTAAATGGTAGAGTCATGCTCTTTAATCCATTCCGCTTCCAGGGAGGCCTGTTGTTTCTTGGAAGGTAAAAGTTCCCTCCCTTTAACTTCTCATGCCTCACAAAAGCTAATTTTGCAATATCCCAATTAGCCCACAGATAATGTCCTTATATTCCAACCTTAGCTCTTACCTCATAGTTCTTCAATAAAACATTTGAAAGTTGAGGCTGTTCTGGAAATGGAATTGATACTGGAAATGTTAACCACTCTGTTTCTGGTTTGGATTAAACACAGTGTTGCTTATAAAGCAGAAAAGAAATAGACATGAATCGCTATTCATTGGTTTAAAAAATAATGTTTCTCTCTCTCTCTCTCTCTCTCTCTCTCTCTCTCTCTCTCTCTCTCTCTCACACACACACACACACACACACACACACACGTCTGCCATTTGAGGAAGAGAAATTGTGATGAGAAATTCCTAGATTAATTTTCTATAGTAAATTAACATATGTTCTGGTTTCAGTCCTAGCTCTGTGCCGACACTAATGGTATCAAATAACTGAAATATTCATGTGTGCATTTGTACACTTGTACATTTCCATCTTCTCTCACAAGTAGCAGCTCCTTGGATCCTAACAATAAACCCCTGAACTGAATGTGAGTTAGACATGTGAGGTGAAAATTATGTTCAGTGATCACAATAGCTTTGGTTTTGCTACAAAACAGCTTTTTAGTTAGGTATTCTCAAAGAAAATAATGCCAAAACAGTTTTCTTGTAATGGGAGAGGATGGAACTTTGGACTATCTGGCTGGAATTCCCAATAGCTTTACTTAGTATTTTTCTAGTTTCTTACTCTTACACTTCTATTGGCCATTCTAACAATTGACTACCCCATGTCAAAGATATCACTTTATAAATACTTGTATTGTTTTCAATAGTTTGTAACTCATTTTCTAGTTCTTTATTTTTCCTTACAATTAATATATTCATTGCAGAAAATTTAGACAGTATTTTGGATTTAAAAAATAAAATTTCTTCCAAGACAATTTTGCAATTGTCTCGCTCCTTTTTACTGTCTTTCTGTGCATGCATATTACACACACATACACATACACACACATGCATATCTCATATCTATCCATCTAGCTATTGTCTGTCATCTATTTATCTGCATGCATATATGATACACATTTCTTAATAGTCCCTTTTTATAAAACTTTTAGTCACCTAATTTTTTCAATCAACTATACAACACAGATTCAACTAAGTTACTATTATGTGTCAGGAATTTTGCTAAACACAGTTATAGAGCTAAAACTTAGAAACAGTTGTTCCTAACAGCATCTAATAAATAACAAATAGATGATGCATGAGTATTGCATCATAAGTGGTATATACATCATTTTAGGCATTTACAATATTGTTTGTGATGATTGTACACTGTTGTAGCAGGGGCATATGCATTAGATTTTATTTTTTTGCTATTTAAAAAATGTTATGAATATTCTTGTAGATAACTCTTTAATACATCCACTGTTGTTTTAAAAAGTAGTATACAGTATTTCAAAGGTATCCTTACGTTTAGCCTTAAGTTTCTTTAAACTAAAAGTGAGTGCCTTGTTATTTTTGTACTTGGTATCTTGTACTAGCTTGTATTTCATAAATTGTCCGTGTTACAGTGCCTCAGGCTCTACCATTGATCTGTTTAATTATTTGAAGTATTTCTTCAAATAGGATAATATTCATGATTACACTTTGCATGGAAAGAATTTCATTTAACAAGTATTTATTTGTTCATTTAACTAAAGATTTATTTAGTATATCTATTACATCCAAAACTGGGATACACACTGAAGATGTAATGGAAATCAAGTAGAACAAAGTATCTCCCTCATAGTGTTTACAGTAATAGAAGAAACATAGTGCACCAACAGTAACATACGGCATAATGATTATACTGATGAAAGAAATTCAGACTGAAGGAGCAGAAAGGTAGAAAATCACAACACTAAAGGGAGAACAATGTGAAGAGTGTGAGTTCATGGTGAAAGAAGGTGAGTTCTCACTGCATAGCACTCAGATATAAATTGGGGTCTGATGCCTGACCCACTGTATTTTTATTATAAAACCCTAACCAGAGATTGCTCATATGTCATATAGGGTAGCATCAAGGGACAGCCAGGAAATCAGGTATCTGCACATCAGTCATCAAATTCAGACAGTAAAGAAAAAGCAAAGCCAGCTGATTCTGGACTTGATGGGCACAAAATAATGTCATCCTAGATACAAAATGGGAAAGTGGCCATGTTTTATTTCCCATGGCTTACACCAACTGAAAGCAATCATTCTTCCTTTATATTCCCTTTACACTTTATTTGCACTTGCCTTTATTGCTCTTCTTTCTTCTTTGTATCATATTACTTAGGTTCAAATCTTATTTCCCCTTTTATTCTGCTCTTTGAATGATTTCCACGATTAACTTTATTCATTTGAGATCTGATATTTTGCACATGATTGGAAACCAAGAACTATTTCTTGAATTTATATTTTCCTTTGGAAATCAGCCTATTTTTTAACAGTGATAATTTTAAAAAGGACATATACATGTTAGTTAGACAGGGCATAAAGGGCCAAAAAATAGGCTTTAAAAAAAATCTTTTCTCCATGTAATAGAGACTCAAAACTTTTAGGAACTTTATGAAATCTTCTAGACTTGAACTCTATGTCCAGACAGGTTATACCTAAGTTAACAACAACAACAACAAAAAAAATAATGCTTTTCCCTACAGGTGAATTTCATGAATTTGTACAAGAAAGAAAAAAAATAAGGTTTCATGGGTAAAATTTTGTTTCTCATCATTGGAGAATTGTGTAAACTGGAAGCAGCATGCCATCCTTAACCAAAGCACTGAAACTGTAGCCATCTGTCTTTAGAGAACCACACTGGGAGCTTAATTAAAGAAACCTGCACTGATTCAAACTGCTTTGAATACCAATTCCTGATTCATTATTTGGGGAATAAAGTTCTTAATGCTTTGAATCACTAATATGGGAAGTCAGAATGTTTATACCAGTAATTTTCAAACTTTATATATGTCAGTTTTATCCTTTTCTGTCCTTTTTGAAAAGGAATCTATACAGAATGCCAATATATAAAACAGAAAAAAAGTGGGACTGCTCTGGCTGAGATGGAGCTGGGTTGTCCAAAGCCCTCGTCCTTTCTCCTCTACTTATCTTTTTGGTTTCCCTCCACCTTTCACTCTCCCAATCACCTCTGAAGCATTTCCGTGGACTCAAGATTTCTGTGAATCATATTTGAAAGTCAAGGGCTGCACTATCTAATTTTCTCATTCTGGCTCCAGAATTTAGCTCTTAAAATTACAGTAGTTTCCAAGGGACATCTTCACACATGCAAATTATTGTTATTATTAGTACTAGTTTGGGGAAAGAAGATAGGTATGAGATATTTTATTTGTTGTAGAATACTTACTTACTTCTTTTACCTTAGCTCTTGAAAAGCTTGTTCAATAAGAGGAGAGGAGCCCGGGGTATCCCTACCTTCTACCCAGTGAAAGCAGGTCTTTAACTGCATTACAGATGGGTGATATTAATCTATTAACTAAAGCTACACCAACAGCAGAGTGGGTAGTGACAAAGACTTAAAAAAACAGAGATGATGCTTGAAAGCAGAGCCTTGAATGAAGAGTTCACCAGGTAAAGAGTGTAGAAGGGACACTAGGAAAAGGGAATAACAATCCCAAGAACACACAGATGAAAAGAACACATTAGAAGTGGCTAAGCCTCTGTAGTGTGCTGTGGGAACAGGGTCTCAGAGAGCAGTTTCCAGGCTCTCTGCCTCATGTGGAAAGGTGCTGGCTTGGTTATTAGATTGCCATCAGCTGTAATCAGATGGCCATCCGCTGTTACCGGTTACCCATTAGCCATTAATATAACTGCTGTGGCTGCGCTAGGGGACTGGTTGGTTGGTTGGCAGTGAAGCAGATGGTGGATTGCAGCTAGCAAGTTGGTTGGTTGGCAGATAAGCAGACAGTGCATTGCACATCGTGTGGCTCCTGCTCCCTGTATCTCCAACCCAGCCGCCAGCAAGAATATAGTGGTATGTCTCCCCTATCTATGGCTCCGTTGGTTTTCCTTTTTGGCTTCACCGTATCCTGCGTTCTGGTGCGGGAGTGGGAGCTGAGTCCCTGCATTACATGTGCATTGGGAAGTATAGGAGTTGAGTCAAGAAGTAATGTGTGAGAGACTTTGCTGTCCCGGTGAGAAGTTTGTTTGCATTCATCTCTGTATGGGAGGCACTGGCCTGCGAGTAAATATGATTTATGAGAAAGTTGTTTAACGCTGTTTAATCAGTGTTATTTCAGCAAGCATTTTCAACGGAAAGAACAAGCATATTCAAAGTATGGATTTCTGTCAACTTTAACATGCAAGAACATTATCAAAATAGTAACACGGGAGGTGGGATAAAATGGGAAAACGATTTAAGTCATACATGAGGCTATATAAGTGATACAATAAAAGGGATATTTTTTTTCATAATTCTGTTTATAGTCTTTCATATAGTTATCCTACTAAATGTTTTCTCAATCATGCGTTTCCTATTTCTTTGTTTAAAAAATTCAATATGTTAAGTTCGTGTTTAAAGCCAAAGAGAGTTTTACTGATAAAGTTGTTGATTCCTCAGAAAGTGTACTCATGCGAAGACTTCCCTGGAGGTAAACATTCTCATTCTGATTAAAGCACAAGAAATAATAAAGCAGTTAGATTAAGAATGCTCCAGGTGATAACGTTTCTTTGACTGGCATTTCATCAGCAATGTGAATACCATCTTATTCTCATTTTCTCCCAGAACCCTGTAGAGAGGCCAGATTGAATAACTAACCTAAAACAATAATAATAACAATTTTTAAAATGATCCTAACAGTTTGGTCCCTAAGGTAATTGATGACTTTGTTTGCTAGGACAGATCCAGAATAGATAACAGAAAATTTAAGGAAGCCATTGCTCATAAATTTGATATTTGCACTTCATTAACTGATAATTTACAAATTCTAATCATCCTAGTGAATTACAGTCTTTGTTTTTAGCTCTTGGTAATCCAGTGCATTTTCTATCTAGCATTTGAGTCAAAAATGGTTAATAAGAATTGCAACATTGTTAGAGTCGAAATGTAGCTACAAGCCACACACAGCTGTTTTCCTTTAAGAAAATAAAAGAATAATTAAGCAATTGTTTTATTGTCTCACTCTGATCCAGACACACACACACACACACACACACACACACACACACACACAGATGTACACAACTCGATCATGTTTCTTTCCTGCTTTTAAGCCTTCATTGGTTCTCTATCATCCAAAATCCTGAGTTTTTTATAGAAGATACTTTATAATCTGGCCTCTCCCTATCTTTCCAGCTTAAAGTTTAGCGTCTGTCCCTACATCCTTTGCACTTATCAAAGTAAACCTTTCACTTACCCCATCACACAACAAGCCCGTAGGGGTGGACAAACTACCTCCTAAAAAAGCCTATTCATGAGGTCATAGCAGTGACCAATTTAACCTTCAAAATGCGGTTCAAATGCATCTTGCTTTAAGTCACACAAGTTTAGGAACATCTGTTCTCTGCCCAACACTATTAAAGTACCAATCCTTCGACACTCATTATTCATAGTTATTATTCACAACAACCTCTTCAGGTAAGGGCTTGTCATCTCCATTTTAGAAAGAAATTGAGGCCCAAAACAAATGAGAGTATGTGCTCAGTTAAAGCTACAGTCAGAGCTTGAATCTGTATCTATTGACAAAGTCCAGCTCTATCAATGGCTATTATATTGCAATTTCACTACAATATGCTACTTTACATGGTGGGTGAGGGAGAGGGAGAAATCCCACGGGGCATCGAGAGTTCTCCTTTGGAAGCCTGGTGGAACATCATTCATTAATAAGATCACAGGAGAAAGAAATTTTTCATGGGAAGAAAATAAGCTTTGTTTTTATTTTGAAAGGTTATCAGTGATTAATAGCAATATATTGAGATAGATTTGTGCAATAGAAAATCGGCCATACGCAGTCTGACCTAGACTTTCAAATTTCAGAATTAGTAGCATTTATATGGTAGAATAAATGGTGGAAATGGATGAGATTATCCAATGGCTGCTAACTCTGAAGCTAATGTAGAGAAGAGAGATTCATGTCCATTTCTTGATGATTCTAGCTGTCTAGAGAAATTTTCACAGTGTATAATTTTCACAAATAAAAAGTCTCATTAAATGACTACTATAAATTTAAAAACTGTGTGGGCATCAAAAATTATTGCCTAATATGTGAGAGAAGAGACAATATTGGTCCTAGAGTTCAGGGGCTCTTTACGAATGACACCTATGAGAAGCTATGTTAGAGTACGTCAGTTAATCTCTCTAAACCTCAGAGTAATAACAGTTATTAATAACAACAGCAGTGATATGCTCATAGGGGACCACTTGCCCCTTGCTTCCTAAGAGGTTGTAAGGATTCAAGAAATGGTGCCATATTAATAGAGCAATTAGAGTTGCTTGCCTGGTACATGTATTGTTCTAAAATTTTTGACTTGTTCCTCTAGTTTGCATCTTGTAGTTTATTAGAACAAAAAATGAGAAAACTGTGATAACAAAGATATTGAAACCAATTTGTTGAGATACTGATAGAGCAAATGCAATGTTATAAAACTCAAACTCAGACATCAAAGTAATTTAAAAGTTCAGCAGTGTTGCATTATGTTTTTCAATTTCAATGCTGTCATTTTAGAGGAAAAATGAAAAATCTAGGTCATCAGATCTTCACATGGAAGATATCTTGTATGCTTTGTTAAGCTTAAAAGTTATCCTGTAGGGTAACAGAACCCCCTAAAAGTGTTGAAATATGTGAATTACATGCTCAGATTTTATTTATGAATATATAATTCTCAGAAATTTTGAGGAGCATAAAAAATCGGTGGTGGGGGTAGAGGTGCCCCTACTGCAGTTCTCATCTGAGAAGGAAGTAGATAATGGATGTATTAATCTGGGATTTATGATGGACTGCAATTGCTTAATGTCTCTGATTTGTGTATTTGTTTTTATTTTGAAATGTAACAAACTGAAAAAAATGTTAGAGGAATGGTACATTGAATACTCATATATCTCTCACTGAATTTACCATCTGTTAACATCTTACTTTGCATTTCCTTTTTGTCAAATCATATGAAAATAGGCTATGGATGTCATAACATTTCACCCACAAATACTTCAGTTTGCATGTTTCAAGAATAAGCAACTTCTTCAGCATACCCTCAACAACCTTACAACAACTAAGAAAGTCAACATCACTTCCATATCAATACACAGCCCATGCAAATTTCTCCAGTTGTCTAAAAAAAAAAAGACCTCTATGGCTAAATGTTTTTTTGTCTTTTTCTTTTTGTTTTTGTATATAATACCCAATCAGGATTCATATGTTCACATTATTTCTTCTCAGTCTCTCTTCATCAAGCACAGTCTTCATCATTTTTCATGTGTTGGAATTATTCGAAAAGTCCAGGTCCATTGTCCTGTCAAATATCTCATAGTCTAGATTTATCTGTCTCCTCATGAGTAAACTCAAGGCAAACATTTCAAGCAAGAACACCCTGTGTCTCTCACAGCATCACATATGTTCACATGATACACCGCTATGCAGTTAAGGTTAAAACCATCTCAAAAAAAAGAATAAATGAGCAAATTAAACAAAAACAGTCTCAGAGGAATAGAGAAAAAACTGAAGGTTGCTAGATGGGAGGTGGGTGGGGATTAGGAAGAAGTTGAGAGAATTTCAAAGCACAATCGGTAACCACAAGATTGTCACGGGGATAAAAACAGTTGGGGAAATATAATCAATAATGTTGTAAGGTTTCAGATGGGCACATGTCTTATTAGGGAGACCACTTCATAGACGGTGTAGACAGTGTAGATGCCTACACTGAAGCTGAATCTGAGTAATACCGAATGTCACCTGAAGCTGAATCTGAGTAATACCGAATGTCAACCATAATTTTATATATATATATATATATATATATATATATATATATATATATATATATATATATAAAATTATATATATATATTCATATATATGTGTGTCTTTTTGTATATATATATATATGTGTAGTCACTGCATGTGGAGTACAGAATAGGGAATAGCGTCTATGGAATTGTAACTGCTACATACTATGTCAAAGGGGTAGTTGATTGGGAGAGGGGGTTATCGCTTTGTGAGGGATGTTAATGTCTAACTATTACATTGTTTTTACACCTGAAACTAATCAAATAAAATAATAATAGTCAGAAAAAGAAAGAAAAACCCATCAGATAACTCCACTGTAAAGATATTTTTCCATTTCATAAAATTAAAATTGATACTGTGTTCTGCAACAACATTTCAGCCTATGGTTTAATGATCTTGTCTAACTCAAGTATTAATGCAGTGGTTCTACATGTATAGCTGACATTTTTCTGTAAAAGAGCTCCATTCTCTTCTTTTTTCTCTCTGTTTCCATCTGTATATCTCTCTCATAGCTTTGTACACATGTTTTTTTTGTGTGTTTTTTTTTAATTCAAATGTGTTATATTTCATTATCATCATCGTTCTTTTTGATGTTCAGTTCTAATTTTTGTTAGTGGGATTTCCTTTAAAACTGGCTTCTGTTTCTTTTTGTAATTTCCCCATTACACTTTGATCATCTCCTTATTTGCTGGCGTAACACGGTGTTCCAGGCTCACCTTGTATTTTTGCTTCCCCACACTGGGAATCAGCCATTTCTCCAAGAAACTCCAGTTCTTATTATTCGAAAATGCGAATTAGAAACAAAGATTTAACTTCTGGATGTTTATTGTTTCTGGTGTGTATTTCTTCTTGGCACTTTCAGGGGATTTATTTAGGAGAAATATATAAACGTGTGTGTGCTCACACGTATGCGTGCACATGAGTGCACACAGGAGTGTTTTCGTACTGATAGTTCACATTTCAAGTCCAACACCGCAGGGCTCTTTCTCACCTTCCTCCATTTGATAGTTACAGTTTTCTTCTCCTACAGTGCATACGCTTGCTCCCTAGAATATCCATGTTTACTCATTTTTTTCATATCACATGTGCCCCAATAGTTTCAGAATTGGACCACCAAGACTACTACCAGAAATCCTCTAAGTAAAGATGGCTTAAGATTGTGTTCAATCCTTTTTATTCTGATGCTATATTTCACATAAGCTTTGCAGTCAAAATACTGTGTTCAGAAGTTACTTGAATTAATTTTTTTCCCTGTGTGAATATTTCATCAATTTTATATGGAAATAAAATGATCCGTTTCTATTTCTATTTTCTAAGTTTTTTATGTTCTATTTGTTATATTTTTGAATAATTAATCCATTTCTAGTGTTCAAAAGTTGAAACTATATAAAATGATAACCTTGGTGAACTTCTTTTCCCATCCTTAGTCTTATCAAGAAGTTGCCTTTCTCTCAAGCAAATGAAGTGAAAAAATAAATAAACAAATAAAAAATTTTTAAAAATCTTGACTGTCCCTATAGGCTGAAATGCTTTTAAAAATTCTTCCACAAACCTAAGATGAGATCACAGGATGTGGGGTGATTTCAGATTAGGAAAAAAGAGTCACTCAATGTTGCAAATTGAAGCTAAAGCCCAAAAAAGAAAGAAAATTACAATCGGTTTATTTTAGAGAATTTTGGAGAGTGTCTGTTAAGGCCAGAGCCATTAACAGGGTCTTTTCTGGTGTATCTGGACAGTCCTATTTAATTTTGTGTTAACAAGCTCCATGTTTAAAACTGGGCCACCCAGGTCTGAGAGAAATTACTAAACCTCAGTGAGTGACAGTTGACCAAGTCAACACAGAATATACAAGCTCTTCTGCAATCTGGCCCCTTCTATTTCTGCTTTTCAACCTTTCCTGTTGTCTTCTTTCCTCTTTCCACTCCAGCCACCCCAACTAATGTATAGTTCCTTTACTTCTCAATTCTGTGTTTTACCCATCGCTTGGAATGCTATTTAGTTGAGAAGCGACTACTTCTAAATACAAGTATTTATTTAGACATCAGATACTGTGTTTCCTTCCTGTCTCTCAATATCTGTTTACCCATTGTGTATTAAGTGTCAGGTGTGTTCATATTATTTCACCAAAAATACACCTACTAACAATTATTCTAATTTGGTTTTGGTTTGCTTATGTGTTTTAAACTGTGAGCTCCTTGATAGCAGGCCTCAGAGCCCTAGCATAATGCCTAACAGATGGGGGTGTCCAATAAATCTTTGTTAAAAGACCAACTGAGAACTACCCAAAAGGAATGATGACTTTTCCCTTTGCAGCCTGCATGGGGAGATAAAATACCCACACAAGCTACAATTTTTAAAAGTTCTTAGCTTCAACTGTCCTTTGATCATTTTGGCCTATTTTTCTCTAGCGCTATCCCCATGAGCCATGATGGGATAATATTGGTACATTTTGTTTATTTGAGCTTCATGACAGTACAATGAATGTGGGCAACCTTGGCTATTCGATTCAAAATGCATTGTTTTGTATTGTAAACATATTATTTTAAAGTAGGTGCACCTGGCACCAAAGCTCTGATGATTAAAAACAAAACAGAATAAACTATTCAGATCTTAGCAGTGACATTTGGGGAATGAAATTGGAATATATGTTGTGGTGATCGCAAGAGAAAATTTATTTCAGATGTGCCAGAATAAAAAGGAATTCTTGAGTCATCCACAGATGAATTAGTCATCAACTAAAAATATAGAATATGCAAGGGAAATTATTGCAGAAGATGGAAAAATAGAGCAATTGTGAAGTTAAAATATAGTGCAATCAAGAACTTTTAAGGCAAATATCAGTAAGACAGCAAACAGTAAAAATTTGCATTTATAAGGATGAAAAAAGATTATGGGCTAGAATCCATCCTGGAACATGTCAATAGAAATAGTTTATTTTCAGGATGCAAAGCTAATGTATCTTAGAAAATCTAATACAAATTTAAACTTTATATATTTTATGCCAACATGTAGCTGTAAATATATAATACCAAATTTTAATGTTAGTTAATAAATCATAAATTTTGATGTTGATTAATAAATAATATTCAAATGATTAACCTGCATTTACTTAAGCACTGTTATGGTGCAGGTGGGATAAGAAGACAGTAAATAAATATAGAATGTCTTGTACAGAGATACTTGAGAGTCAGAAAGATTGGATGTGTTCCTACCATTTATTGACTGTTTGACTTTAGGAAATGTACTTGACTTCTCTAAGGCATAGTTTCCTCTTAAAAAACAAAAAAAAAGAAGAATAATAATTACCTCACAAGATTGTTGTATTAAATTATTGGATTAAATTTTTAAAAAAATGTGAAAAGCATTAGTACAGCTTGAAATATAATGCATGCCTAATAATGATCTTTTTCTTTCTTGTTGAAACTCAGGACCTTTTTCTTAAGTGAATTTTCTAAATAAAGGATGTTTTTAGCCCTTCAAAGAACAAACATATTTTAAAAAATTATTCACTTTAAAAATAATAACCTGTTTTTTTTAAAAAGCAAAACAGCATATTGCACACTTTCCTGTCTTCTTAAAATGAGTAAAAAGTGCAAAGGCAAACATCATCTTATCCATAACACTCATCATTTTGTTGTAATACAGCCATGCTCTCGAAAGTTTTTGAATCATTACAACCCTTTGCCCATTGATCGTGTGTCATATAGTTTTGGTTGTTACTTTCTCTTTTTTCTGGCATGTTCATTGCTTTTGCTCATCAATATCAGTGTGTGATGCTAACAACCATCTCTACTAATTTTCTCCTTCTCTTGCTTCCTGTGCTAGACTGGATTTACTTTAAAATCTGTCTATGTAATGAGAGGACATATAGTGCCTGTGAGTGCCTGGCATGCTCTTTTGACAGAAATGTGCAGAATCCAAGGATATGTGACACAGAATTTGTTTGGAAAGATTTTTTTTTCCCCATCTAGTTACTGAAAGTATATTTTGTTTAATTTCGAGTTTGAGACATGAATGTTGGATAAAAGAGACATTACTATAATTGCTTTCATTTGGTTATTTTATTATACTACTACTGATAAATGGTGATACACAAATTCATATCAGAAAGAAGGCTATGCTGTCATTGTTTAGAAAATGAGAACTCTATCAATTAGATTTAAGAATCATTGTGAATGATGAAAGGAGATAATTGTTAAGAATAGCAAGCGTAAATATTGCTTTATCAGACCCTCAAATTACTTTCATGCTTTCATTGTTCTACTCAGAGAATATTATTAATAATGTCATTTACTGTTTGATTTTAAGCACCTTGAAAGCAAACATGTATGATGGGCAGCATGTATGGTACAAGAAATCATGAGAACATTCCCATACATGAAAGTCAAAGCCATTTAGTTTCTGTGCTCAAATTAACCTCAATTCTTGCCTTCTTTCTTAGAGATCCCAGACCCAAGTAAACATTCTTTTCTTTAGATCACTTTGAGAATTTTTTTAAACTATTCTCACCAATGTCATTTATTATTCTCTTCTGTAATAAATTGTAAATTTATTTTGGTGCAAATTGGAACTCCTCTTTAACAACCTTCCTACTTTTAACTTTTCCATCTCCCATTCCCTATACCTAAAATCCCAGAACAGTTCAGTATAGCATTAGTGCTCACAATGATTAATACTTAATAAATTGTGTCTGGGCTACATCCTATTCTCATTGATAGGTTTGCATTTTAATATTCCAATTGGTTCAAATAACCAATATTGAATATTGGTGAAGTGATTGGGCTCTTTAGGTGCCTTACGTCTTATTAATTATTTGTGAACAAATGGATTAATGATATTAAGTAATTTATAATGATTTAAAATGAGCAGAGTAAAAATACTACAGATAGAGATCTTTAATTCTGGCTTTGATATCCATAAAGCCGAAAATCCATACATACATCTATTGTATAAAGTCTTTATTCTTGCCATGTGGCTGATCTCGTTATGTCAGCTTTCTTGGTTGTATGTCAAATACCGTTTTATTCACATTGTTTTTCATGTTTCACAACTTTCATTTATTTCTTTGACATGGTGGTAAACAGAAGAAAATGTGAGAGACGATGAGAAAGAACTGGATGACTCAGATGTGTCTTACTGCTACTGACCTTAACAGTCAAGTCTCTATCTCCTTCAAGAAGTGATCTTATTATTTTTTTAATATATCACATTTTCTTTCTTTTTTTATTTTATTATTCTCAGGTGTACAAAACAATGTAGTAGAAATGTATACCCCTCACACAGTGATAACCCCCTACCCCCAATCTACTACCCCTCTGATATCATGTATAGCTGTTACAGTACCATTGACTCTATTTCCTACGTTGTACTCTATTCCCTGTGCAAAAATTAATATAAGACCCGATTATATTATATTATATTATATTATATTATATTATATTATATTAGACTGGGTCTTATACTAAAATAAGACTGGGTCTTATATTAATTTTTGCTCCAAAAGACATAGAGCTAATTGTCGGCTAGATCTTATTTTTGGGGAAACACGGTGTATATTTAATTATAGTTGACATTAAATATTATTCAGCTTCAGCTTCAGGTGTACAGTACAGTGGTCAGACATCTACACAGTACATGTAGTGGTCTCCTTAATAAGACAAGTGCCCATCTGACACCGTATAAAATCTTTACAACATTATTGATTATATTCCCCAAACCATGTTTCATGTCCCCGGGGCTATATTGTGACTACTAATTTTCACTTTCTAATCCTTTTAGCTACTCTGTCATCCCCAACCCCTCCCATCTAGCAACTCTCAGTTTTGTTTTCCTTTCTCTGTTTCTCTGAGGCTATTTCTGTTTTGTTTGCTCATTTATTCTGTTCTTTAGATTGCACATATAAGTGAGATCATGTGGTATTTGTCTTTTTCCATCTGACTTATTTCACTTAGCATAATATTGTTTAGGTTCATCCATGTTGTTGCAAATGGTAATATTTCATTCTTCTTTATGGCCAACTAATACTCCATTGTATAAATGTACCCCAGTTTCTTTATCTTATTCATTAAGTTTTGACGTATGCATAAAACAATGGTCTCCTGACTACTCACTATATATTGACTTTCTGCAAATTCCAGGCACTTGGTTAAATACATATATCATTTTTAATCTGTGTGATCACCCTGCAAGGAAGGTGTTATTCAGATGAGGAATTTAAATCTTAAGGAATTGAAACAACTACTAGGTACCTGAGATGAGATTTGAACACTGGTCTTTCTGACACTGTTTCCACACCTGCCTCTAGTCTTGACACTTGTATTCATTAATACTCAGCAGGTCCTCTTGAATGTCAATAATCAGAAAAAGGAAATGTGGGATTTACTTTGTAGAAGATGTACCAAAACATGGAACTAGATGTAATCTTTATGTCATGTAAATAGTGCCAAAAGGATTAGTTGGGGTTTATTTAGTTTTAATTTTAATTATCCCTGCACCAAATATATGCTATACTAATCGGCCAACCCTCGCTTTCCAAAAATCATAGAGTATTTCATACACACACAAAAAAACTTTTTAGACAGACTACAATTAGCAGGAAAAACACATAAAAACATAAAATGCATAGTTTATATATAAAGGTTATTATTCCTGTAACGTTTCTATTTCTTTTTCTATTTTGCGGGTATCGTTGACAAGATTATCTCCCTTTCCATTAATCTGGTGAAGGAGTGAGGCTTGAAATGAGATCCATCTGCCCTTTGCTTGTGAGGGTCACCTGCCTATCACGCCTTGGTAATGGGAGAACTTAACACCCAAACTGTGACTACCGCTTGCAGGAATCCTCTTTTGTTTATTTGGAAGCGTGTTTGCTCATAATAACTAGAGTGTCACTTTGGAGCTAGACAAGCATGATTGGTAATTCCTGCTCTATGGCTTTTGAACCATATAACTTTCTCAGCCTTGTTTCCTTCTTTGCAAAATGGGAAGGCATTGCAAGTATAGGATGGGTGATAATGTAAAAAATGTGTATTATTTCCTGCCTTTATCAATGCTGTCTTCTCTCGTCACTATTCTATTCACCCTTGTCATCTTAACCACTTATTTTATTTTTGGCACCTTCTAACCTGAAAATTTACAGCCAACACTGTTCCTTTGGAAGAGAACATGGGGTTATGGAAAAATAAAATCAGAGTCTGAATCTCAGCTCTGACATTTCCTAGGTTGGGACCTTGGTGAAGTCACCTAAGTCACCTTTCTAAGCTTCAATTTTCTCTTCTGTCATATGGTGATATTAATAGCTACTTGCAGATTTCTAGTGTTGATGTGAAAATTAAATGAAGTTGTTCATTACAACAGACGGTAACACAGTGCTGTGCACGTAGTAGGCCTGCAGAAGGGAATTGACAAATGTTCATTTGCCTCTTTCCTTTCTTTCACTAGAGTTTTAAATCATAGAATTTGGAGAATCATCTTGCTTATTGGTGACCTATTTCTGTAGCTCAATATTTTTCAAACTTAACTTTCAACTCCTTTTAAAGGAAAAAAATTTTGCTGGAATCTTACTACTGATTTAAACAGTATGTTTATTGTAGTAATATTTAAAATATAAAACCATTATATTATGAATTAAATACTAATATTTATAACTATTCAATTATAAGTACAGCAGATTTCCAAATAAAATTTAAATGAAATTAACATTCAATAAAATTCAAATAAAATCATTAATTTAATATGATTGATGGTGTTATTTTTCTGAAATTAAATTATGGTGTGCAAAATGAGTACAGTACTGAATAGGATTTTGCATTTAGCAAGTTTCTACCTCATTGTGCTATATGATAATTCGAGTCTCCTGCCACTTTCTTTACTTCAATTATTCAAAGTCTTTAATTGCTGCATTGAGTCCTGGTCTGATTTAACCTTCACTTGGTGCAAATGCATTATCTACATACTATATGCCACTTTTTTTTTTTTCTCAAAAAACACATGTAAATACATAGGATGTGGCTTTGGGCACTGAAATTTGTAGCAATTTTTGGCTGTTAAATTACCATCCAAAAGGTAAAAGCTATTACTTTTTTGGGCTATCTTTGAGATTTATTAAAGTTTGGCAAATTTGCAGACTTCATTATGAACCCTATTATCAAACAGATCACTGTTTGAAAATCCTTCCTTATTCAAAAACCAATGCAAGAATAAAAATTAAAGCCTCTAGTAATTGTTTTGATGACATTATTAAGATACGAAAAACTAGAGAAGAAGCAAGTTGCGGGTAGTGTAAAATGAAGGGTTTTCTATTAATTTATTTTCTTTTGGTTTAGTTTTTCATTCATACTAAAATAAGCATGACTTTTATGATGTTAAGCCCCTTTTTAAAAAAAGAAAAAGGAAATTATCAGTAAGATAAAAACCAGTCTTATTACCTAGCCCTTTCTTTTTTTGCTGGTATCTCAGGGAACATTTTTAATATGTCCAGGTCTGCTTTGCTTTTATATTCCCTTTAATGCCGAACATATGTAATAGATGTTTGAAGCCATTTACTGAAAGAAGGAGTGATTTTAATCTTTCAAGAATATATGAAAATATATTTTATTTTCTTTCTGAAACAGTATAGGCAGCCTATGTGTAAGAAAATGAATGAATCAAATAATACTTTTAAACATGTATGATTTCTAGGTTTTCATGATTTGGATCTAAGGCAAGAGTAAGTAATGGACAGAATTAGAAAAAATGTCAGATTTGACCTAGGCAATTATGCTGTGTTAGAATGATTTAAGACTCAAACTAAATAGATGCAACAAGTGAGACTGAATGGAATATGTGACATAGAATGATAAATGAGAACATTAATGAAAGTATTTAAATTTTTTAAAGTGAGGGAAAATGTCCAAAGAGCAGCATCTTCATGGATTTTAAGAGATGAGAAAGTATGAACAGTTGACAAGACTATTAATATGTAGTTTGTCTCTAATACATTCATTTGAAGTTTAGCAATGAATAGTGAGACTGGAGAGTCACAGCTAAAGCAGCAAAGATGTTTCACAACTAGAAGAACTTCATGTACTTTGATTTCCAAATTCATTGCTATGACTATTATTATTATTATTATTTTATTATTGAGCCCCATATTTAGTTAAATGTTAGTTGAGAGAAAGGATGATGCATTTTTTTCCACTGACAAATCTAAAGAATTGCTCAAGACATTTGAACTTCAAAGCTTAGGTATTTTCTGAAAACCTCCCAATTTTTCTAGTTTATTAAAAGATAGGAAGTAATATAAAGTTTAAATGCTAATTACTTATGGGTGACCTTTCTGAATTGCCCATTTGGAAGGCTTGTCTCTGAGACAGCTTAAAAGAATCTCAAAGAATATGTTTTTCCAAATAAAATTGATTTGTAAAAAGGTCACCTACATGATTTAGAGACATGTGGGTCAAGGCAAGTGGATAAGTAATTGCAAATTAAATGTTAACAGTTTGATAGTCTTTAATGAAAGCCTACCCAGCATTTTGGCAACATCAGGTTTTAAAGACTTTTTATCTAATGAATCAATAGGACACTGAAACTTCCATATAACACTGTTTTGACTAGAGTGGGTTTCGATGTGAAGTAAGCCAATATGATTTAAAAATGTCAGTCACCTCAAAATATCTAGCAAGTACCAGCTATTTATAAAAGAAAACATGATTCATAAATTACTATAATATCATGACCTAAATATAACAACATTTAACATGTTGTTACATATGTACTTATCTCTCTATAATCATATTTATACATATATATGTATAGATATAGATATATAGATATAAATCCTGCTTATTTATATATTGATATTGCATTTTCATTACTAATACACAAGAACAATAATAATAGCTAAGCAGGATCAAGTGCTCATTATATGCAAGGAATTATGATAAGCATCACTTAACTATATTATGAACATCTTCATGTCACTAACTAAATATGTGTGTATGTATTGTTATTTTTAATGTCTGATAGTCTATTAGTATGGTATAGTATGACTATATCATAAGTGTTAGGCATTTATGTTATTTTCAAATATTATATGATATATATGTGATATATATGATATATATTATACGATATATATATATATATATATATATATATATAAATATTAGATGATTTTTTTCATAGTTAAATCTTTCATGCATCTTAAATCACTGCTGTGAGAAAAATTGTTAAAAGCATAATTCCTGAACCAAAATATTTACAGATTTCATTGAAACATCATTATTTTACTATTGTATCAGAAATGTAGGAAAAACAGTGAGGTTTTTGACACAGCTTGATGAATTATTGCCCAGTAATTTCATGCCAGTTTATCCTCCCATTAATAGTTCATGACACTTCTTTTCCTGCATCCTTGCTGACAATGGTATTATCATGTTTCAATCTTTGATGAGGCTGGTTAGCCTTGAAGCTGATCCAGGTGGATTTATTTGTGAGGGACATGACTTATTAGTCTCTCTCCTGACAGGTGGGTTTATATATTAGGACATCTTAATAGATGGACCAAATAGTGTGCCCTCACATTGTACCTAAAGTAATAGTAATTGCTTTAGTTCAAATGTGAACCATAAAAAAGGCTGAAAAATATTTCAACATACTTTCTATATATATGCAAGTAACAAATGAGAATATAAAAAGTTATAAGGGCATTTGTTCGCCAAATGTTATATGACATCATACACAATATAATTCTCAGGTTATAATACAGAGCTAGTTCAGGGGAGGAAAACAACAATAACAATTGCATTTTATCTCTTCTAGAGCACAGACCAGGACTAAGAATTTACGTGTTTTTGCCTTTGCTCATGGTATTTTCTCAACTGGTTTTGCAGCCTGCTTTAGGTGCCTTCTTCACCTGTTTACATTCTATTAATCATTGGGACCTATATCAAATGCCAATGTCTGCTTTGCAGGTTTCTTGATCTTCCTAATTAAAATTTATTTTTTTTCCCTTTTGGTTTCCCATTTTATTGTTTCTCTCTCTCTGTTTGTTTGAGTTTTAATTTTGTATGGTTCATTGTTAATAAGGTCATTTCTCCTATTTTGATGCTTATTGTTGGAGGTGGGCTATATCTTATTCACCTATACAGTATAACCAGCACTCAGAATCACAATGGCTGGCAAAATACATACTGAAAAATATTTGTTGAAGGAATAAGATATAGTGTTTATTTACAATGCTTATTCTTAGAGCCTATAATATTCTAAAGTCTGGAGAATTATTTAATAAAACAATTATTTTCAGGAAAAGTTTTTACTTTTCAAAAGTACTCACATATCTGTAGCACATATAAGAGCATTATTCCACATTCTGTCATTAGAATAATGTCCCCTGTTTGGATATACTTAACCTAAATTTCTGCAGCTAGAAATATGGAAATCAGAAAGCACTTTCCCTTACTTCCTTTTTTCTTTTTTCTTTTCTTTCTTTCTTTTTTTTTAGAAAAACCTACCACCATTTCACTTCATCTATAAATCTATAATTGAAATGGTTCTTATGTCTACTTCCGTTTGTTCTCTACCTTAAAGGAGTTAAGAATATGATATGAAATCATATTTGAGGGCAAAATAATACATGTTGTGTTTCTTTTTCTTTGAATAATGTGCCAGATTATTATTTAAAACTACAATTTCTCTTTGAGGAAAAACAGCCAATCTTTCTTTGGCATGCATTATTTTCTTTGGGATTAAGAAACATAGAGAGCAGTTAAGTTTGGAGAGATGACAGTTTCTTCTCTATGTCCAACATCTTTATTCAGCTGTTTATATTTTAATTTATCTTAGAAATATCATTCTGACCCAATAAACATTTTTTAAAGAAAACCTTGGATGATAAAACTAACTAAGATTCTTGGTGTTTTTAAACACAACAGAAGTGGATGAGAAGAATGCGTGTTATCACTTATACATATAGTGATTCAGTCCAGAAGAACTGGAGGAATTTGTTCTTATTTTTTATTCTTTTTTAGGGTTTCTGTTGATCAGATTAGTTATATTAGAAAACATTTATAGCACCAAGAAATGATTAATACAGTTTAATTTGTTATCATCTTTAATCTATTTTTTAAAAGAATTTGTAAGATCTCATTGATAAATATAGGTTAACTCTACCAAGTCACAAAATACTTACTGATAAAGAAAAGATGCTGAAGTCACAAAAAGGAACATTAATAAACCCAAATTCTGTTGCCAGCTTTTTATTAGTTTTAAGTAGACCACTAGCCCAAACAAAAACTTTTCATGATAAATTACAATGACTTCAGAATTTTGTTCTTGCTTTGGACATGCATAGGACAGTTTGAGTCTGAATAAATGAATTTCCTAATTAAATTTGTATAATACCTGCATTTAGTTCATGTTTAATAAAGTTAAAGATGCGTGGTAAAGGAAATTGTACATGGTTGCTTGTTTTCTTTAAATCTTGCTTTACAAAGAATCTTTTTCATTAGTTGTTTTATTAATGCGTAATTAACTAGTTACAATATCATTTTAACAGGATTATTTAGTAGAAGAGCTTACTTGGGTCTTAGATAAAACTGAAGTTAGAAATGTTTATTTATTTGGTCACTTTTTTGGCTCAAGGAAGAGCTAGGATATAAACTGAAGTTTGTCTGACACCAGGATCTGATATTCAGCAGCCAATATTCCTAGAAATAAGTAGATAATTATGGGAAATAATTTTTCCATCAACAACTCTTAATATCATTTTACTGCAATCTAAGCATCTACAAAGGAACATGCTAGCAAATGGTCTGAATTTTAAAATTATGCTGAAGTATGCTAAACAGAAACATTAAAAAAATATACATAAGTCCACATTTGGGATATCTAATTAAATGTTTAAACTTGAGATGTATGGAGCTGTACACAGCTTAGCAGACAACAGTTTTGTCAGAGCCTGAATGTTTTGGCAGAGCCCACCCTTAGTTGTCGTTTTTTTCGCTGTTGGCTGATTCAGAAAACATGTAGTGACCAAAAACTAGAATGAATTGAGCGATGTTTATAAATGCTTTGGATTTTATTGTGTGTGTTATGTGCTTTGGAGTCAGCTCCGAGCCCTGGTGACCCTGTGAATGAGTGATTTCCGTAATGCCCTGTCCTCAGCAGCCCTGCTCAGCTCCTGTAGACTCATGCCTACGGCTTCTTTTATGGAATCAATCCATGTCATATTTGCTCTTCCTCTTTTCTTGCTGCCTTCTATTTTTCCAGTATTATTGTCTTTTCAAAGGACCCTGCATCTCATGATGTGCCCGAAGTAGGACAGCTTCAGTTTTATCATTTCTGCCTCCAGTGACACTTCAGGCTTCATTTGCTGTAGGACCTACGTGTTCATGTTTCTGGCAGTTCAAGGTATCCATAGAGCTCTCCTCCAACACCATATTTCAAATGAATCATTTCCCCCCCATCAGCCTTCTTTACTATCCAACTTGAACCACAGTACAATAACCACTATTTAGAAACACATAATGTGAAATATAACATCAATCCATACATGAAACTTGGCACAGTAATGGATTCATAGCCTCCTCACAACTACTCTTTTCTTGTGTGTTGCAGTTAATTGTAGCTGACAGTGTGGATTCACTGGTATAGCCTGTTATTCTCGTTTCAGACATGAAGTAACTATGTCCCAGAAGGGAAGTGATTCGTTTACCATTATATAAATTGTGAGCACCCTACTGTCGTTAGAATTCAGAATTACTAAATTTTTGCCTCACATGCTTTTCCCCACACTAAAATGTCTCATCACATTTGCTCATGGCCCCTTTGAGAATCTGGTGAACTCTTAGCCCAGGAAAATGAACATGTGCCCCTCCACGTGAAATGTTTCACATACTCCTAAGAGAGTTCGCAAACCTGTTAGAGGCTATTCACAAGCCCCAGGTAATAACACTCATCAAAATGATGATTATTTTTATGTTAAAAACTGAGTAGTCTAGGACGGAGTCAGAGTGTGTTTCCAGAAGCTGGTTCTGAAATTGCAATGATTGGGGGAAGTTTTTAGACCATATATATCTATATTTTTAATTTTTCCCTTGATTTTAGCAGGACACACTTGATATAATGCACCTTTATTAGAAGGTTTCATTTGACCTATAAATAATATCTTTGTAGAACATTTTTAAGTAATCTAAATGTCTTATTTCATGAAAATTAATTGAACACATGCACACAAACAAAACGAGAGAAAATAGAGAGTGAAAATCCTTCTTGCCTTTATTGGTGGCTTGGCTTTGTGGTGTTTTCAAAAGTAATGCCAGCCTTTAGCTAGAAGTTAATAATGTGGCTCATAAATATGGAGGAGCATGATCTTCCTCCAGAGACAGTGCCTACCAATTTGTGTGGATTCCGGTTGCCAAGAGACAAAGTTTGGCCCATTTAAATTAAGTTCAGTGGTCTGACAAATGCCAAATTTATGATAAAATGCTAAGTCTTTTGTGGTAGAATATTTTCTACTTAAAATATGTAAGCCTTTTAAAATGTAATCTACTTTCTAAATAATAACAAATACACGCAGCTTTCACATCGAGCTTCTTTTTTTTGTTTTCTTTTTTTGGGGGGTTAGCATTCACATAGCAAATTCTAAGTAAAAATGCCTTCTCCCAGATAGTCCAAACAATCTTAACACTGAGGTCTTACTTCTGGAATGTATCTTTCTGCCAAAAATTCTGACGACTTTAATTTTCAATTCTGGGGTATTTGACTGTGTGCAAATAACACTAGTAGGACTGGGGCAGGGCCAACAGGAGGACGGAGCTTCCTGGATAATTATACTGACTTCCTGCCTTTTAGTACATCTTCAGTCCTGGTGCACTCAGCTAAGTTCTTCCAAAGCACTCAGCGATAAAGAGGGCTTTCTTTATTCAAGACACCATGAGGCTGAGAATGAATTAATGTAGTATGCCTTAAAGTTTCAGCCTTCTGCAAAGAAAGGCTACGAGGAATGCATCATAGCATTGTGGTGTCCGTGGTGTAAATATGTAAATAGTTGAATTATGAATATTTAACTGTTAATTAAATATTAAATAGTTGAAATATAATCGCTGAACATTTACTTTATTTAAAATAGAAAGGCTAGATTCATTTATTCATCGAACAACATTTTGCTGAGTTGACTACCATGAGTATAGAGCCACTGTAGGCATGGCTTCAACAATGAACAGAGCACGGACCTGCCCTCATGGGACTTGTGTTTTGGTGGGTTCTAGGTTGAGGTCCCTTACAGAGTGGATTGCTCTATGATTTGTATGAAAACCCACCATCTTATGTTACTTTAGAAAAGTTACAGGGCAGCCTGAAAAACTGCTTTGAAGGATAATGGTTGATGTTTCCTATCTTCTTCGTCCCTCTCCTCCTGCTCCTTGTCCATTTTTTTTTTTTCCATTGTAGCCATACTTAGAGCTCTAAATATTACAATTATCAGTGTTCTATCTTCTGGAAAATGTGGACATTCTTTTTTTGTAAATGTTGATTTTTAAAAAGCCATAAATCTTATTGAGGAAACCTTGATTATCTGGGTATTTTCTTACCCTTACCCGAACCAAGACCAATTAAAGATGATAACCACCTCCTATTTCACTTTAGACAGCTTTCAATGAATAAGTCAATATAAACTTTTTTATTTGCCTTTTATTTTGAATTTTGTCATGGCCCTCAGGCAGTTTGCTATAATTTCATTTTTTTTTTTTTTAACTTTGGGAAAAGAAAAGGTAGTAAGTATTGCTAAGAAAAAGGAAATTATTTTCCTTGTCCTTTTGAGATGAGTGTTGTTGACCTTTTAAAATTCACTATTCAGTTTTTCACACCTTGTTCAAAGTAAACAAATGAAATACAGGTAGGGCATGAATCCTACCTTGGGATTCAATGGAATAGGGCAAGAGGGCAGTAAGATGTTTGCTGAGGCCCAGAATTAGCCTTAGCACCCCACGGCCACAACTTTGGTCTCAGCTGCCATGACCTTTCACAGGAATTATTCTAACTGTTCTCCCTGCTTCTGCCTCTGGCTTCTGGCAAGTCTGTTTTCAATACAGCACCAGACTGTATTGAAATTTATGACAATTTTTCTAAATTGTCAGCCATGTCATTTAGCTGCTAAAAGTCCTCTGGTTTATTATCTGTCACTCCTCATAAGAATATAAGCTCCATTAGGATGGCAAATTTTATGTGCTTGGTCACTACTTTATCTCCAACACTTGGAAAAATACTTGACATACAGAGCTGATAAAACAAGAAGAGACATAGCATTATGAGCCCTGTGAAATATGGAACTGTGGAAGAGGGGCCAACCAGTGGGAACTCTAGTCAGGGATCGATGAAGCTTCTGTCAGAGGTGCAGTTCTGAGATGAGAATGGAGGAGAACGAAACATCCAGAACTCTCTCTTCTATACTCCCTTTCCCAATTGTTTCCCATTAACCAAACCAAACTGGAAGCCAGGCAAGAAGGGTTTCCAATTGTTTCCCTCTTGAAGGTTCACTTTCTTGGGAACAGAATAGGGCAGAGAAGTATAGGGACTGGATCTGGAGGGGGTAGAGACAGGGAGACACAGGGGAGAATCACCATAGGACATAATTATACCTCTGATTACCTCACTCTCAGACCACACCTATGTCATTATGCTTAATTCTGGGCACCACCTCATAACAGGGTCATTGACAGACAAATGGACACAAGCTATTTAAATGCAAGTCATTGTGAATGTAGGAACTGGGATTATAAAGTGTGAGGATACATGATTTCAGAGAACATACAGAACTGACTATGTAATTTGCAAGGCCACCTGCAAAATAATGATGTGGGACCATTGTTCAAAAGTTATTGAGACTATCAGCACAGTGACAGTGGAGGATTAAACCAAAGTTGTTGTCACTCCCAGGTTGTATGCCCATGTAGGCATCCCTGGGAACATGTCAGCATCCATTAAACATTTAATGGCATATGGATGATGGGATCAATGGGTAAAGCTTTGTGTCTTAAGATAGTAAAACCTACATCCAAGGAATGGCATTTTATCAGTGTTCTTTGCTTTTCCTTTTTTAAACAAGTTGACCTGTTTGATAACAGAATACCTTTCCCATAACTGGAATTGTCTGTGCTGAATTTAGCTGCAATCTGTCAGAGATGCTATGGAAAGGATTTCATGTTAAACAAGTTGTTGGACAAAATTAATAATATGGATGTTTCCAAATCTAAGGATAATAAATGTAACATATTATTTAACAAAAATATCATCAGGAGCTGATATATTATCCTTAATTTATGGACAGATTAACCAGATTATATTTATTTATATTTATAAACATCTACGTATCTACATCTATATATACATATATATATATGTGTGTGTATATATATATGTATATATATGTATATCTATATCTCTATACAAGTTCAGACAATTAAGTTCGCGAATTTGTTGCAAAGATGTTGTAAACTTTTTTGATATCAGAGGGATTATTCATTATGAATTTATACCAACTGACAGACAGTTAACCAAGTTTACTATATGGAAGTGCTGAAAGCTGCATGAAAAAGTTAAACGACCTGAACTTTTTGCCAACAATTCATGGCTCTTGCATCACGACAATGCATCGGCTCACATGGCACGGTCTGTGAGAGAGTTTTTAACCAATAAACAAGTAACTGTATTGGACACCCTCCCTACTCACATGACCTGGCCCCCAATGACTTCTTTCTTTACCTGAAGATAAAGGAAATATTGAAGACATTTTGATGACATTCAGGATGGCAAGGGGAACATGACTAAAGCTCTAATAGCCATTCCAGAAAAAGAGTTCCAAAATTGCTCTGAAGGGTGGACTAGGTGCTGACATTGGTGCATAGCTTCCCAAGGGGAGTACTTCGAAGGTGACCATAGTGATATTCAGCAATGAGGTATGTAGCACTTTTCCTAGGATGAGTTTGCGAACTTAGTTGTCAGATCTCATATCTGTATCTATATAGTCTTTTTCTAATGGGGAGGCCTTGTATGTCTTTTTCTTACATAGTCATGATGCCCAAATTTTAGACATTTACTTTCACATTGTTATTATTAATCTATATTATTAAAGTATATTTATATAATACTGGGCAAAAATGTGACAATGTACAGAAATGTAAGACAAAATCTTAGAGGGCAAATCCAGCCTTTGACTGTAGAATTAATTTAGGGACCCAAGACCAGAATCAGAGCATCTTGATTTCCAGCCTAAAGTTATTTCCATGAAGTAGGAGGGAGTAAAGAAGTTTGTTAAGATAAGTCAAACCCTTTATGAAAATAATAAACACGGACTTGTTTGATGACAGTAAATTATCAATATAGCATTATCATCATTTTATTTATACAGAAGTAAATTTACAGTTCAATATGCGTTGATGCAAAAACAAACAGAACCATAATATTCAAAATGATTGAAGAATACAGTTATGACTTGTACTTCACAATCTCAACTTTTGGGCACTCTACTACTTTTCATTTTGGTCCTTTTAGGAAATTATATAAACAAATGCTTTTCTGAACCTCACCAACACTTACAGTATTATATCCCCAACTGGTAGATGTTGTCATTTTAGCTGGTTTATATTTAAAAAATGAGTGAAGTTCATACTTAGATAACAAAGAATGTATTGTTGCTAAATAATTAATACTTATAGGTTTCCTACCACTATCTCCATTAAAAGAACTTCTTTCTTCTCCTTCAAAAAAAGTGTGCACAGACCCCCAAAGCATGAGACAAATAAAGGTAAAACCACTGTTTGTAAAGTGAGTATAAGGAGCCCAAAGCCCCCATTTACTAACCCCTCACATCAGATTTTAACCTCTGAGATAACACAATGTGTAAACCAGCAATCTAGTTCAACCTCCTCAATTTACAAATAAGAAAATAGTTCAGATAGATTTCATGGCTCATTCAATATCACACAGCTTATTAGAAGTAAAGCCAGGATAAAATCTATGACTCTGACCCTCAATATTGTTTAAAGTACATAGGCTACCTGGACTAACTAAAGTCATGTTAGTACATGAATGAACTACTCACTCTGCCAATCATATGGATAGAAAAGTTTAGAGAATTCCAACAGTGAGGGAAAACTTGACCTTTGAGTCCAAAAAATCTACATGCTTTCTAATTTGTTTGTTTGAATTTTTCCTGGCTTATTTCATTATTACATTTTTCAGTAGGAAATGAACAGGCAACACAAGATAGATAAATAGCGATAAAGATACAGACAGCCACACAAACTATGCAATTACAGTGCTATAAAGGCGAAGGGCTTGTTAAAAATAAATCTTTTTTTCTCAAGACTCCTCAGAGAGTCCAGCCAGTTTTTCCTGTGCCTGAAGCTGAGTTGTGCACACAATAGGGACCAGTCCTGTTTTATTGCTATTAAACTCTATATGGTGGATATTAATCTCTTCCGTCTTTTTGAGAGCAGGTGAGTTATATGGAAAAATCCAAAAGTGGCTAGGGAAAAACAACAACTGTTCCTATTTATAAAGAAACCATTTTCTTCCAAATATGGCATGAGGTGTTTACTTGTTCTTTTAGGGTATATGCTCATTGTAGTACAAGATTTAGTCCTTAAGAGCCAGGAGGGCTTTGAATTTCTCTTTCCTTCTTCCCTAGCTACCCAAAAGGACAGACACCAGGTATGCCAAAATATTTCTAGGTTGTATATAACTTTAGGCTTTTATTTGAAACTGAAATAAAATGTTTTGCATTTTATTTTTAAAGTGTTGAGCCCATTTATATGGCTATGTATTTATGTACATAGATATTTCAGTTACTGGGTTCTTGCTTGAAATAGGTCTTAAACACTTCCGCTGGTTTGTCACATTTTTGCTTATAATTGCCACTGATTCAAATGGCATAGGTGGTAATGTTTGTCTCACTGTTTGACAATTCTAGATATATGTATGAGAAGTTGTTTCAAGCTTTTGTTTAATTTATCCCCTCCTCACAATGTCAGTTAAGGAAAACCCAATCTCAGTTACACCCACCAGAATGTAAAATGGTGCAGTTGTCATAGAAAACAGTTTGGTGGTACCTCGAAAAATTAAATGTAGAGTTACCTATCTAGAGTAGGTATTTTGAGACGGGAAACAGATTAGTGGAATCTATTAGAGGAATGAGGCAATGGGAAGTTATTGCTTAATGGGTAAAGAGTTTCTGTTTGGAGGAAAACGTTTTTAGAGATAGTGATGATGGTTGTACAATGTTGTGAGAGTGATTAAAAATAGCTAACATGGTAAGTTTTGTTATGTTTTACAGCAATTAAAAAAAAGAAAGAATGAAGTTTAGCTGCCATCTCTAGAGGAAAAAGAAAGGCAAAGAGCAAGGAAAAACCTGATTTGCCCTCAAAATAACTGTTATTGAATACCTGAGGCTGCTCACTCCAGGGCTTCGGGCACCTGATATCATCAGGTGTGAATGTATTTATTATTATTTACACCTTATGTATGTGAGGCACTGCTGTGTGAACTGTGGGTACAGAGGTGAGTAAGATAGACACACCGTTGCCTTCTTGGAGCTAATGTACCACTGGGGAAGGCTGGGAAACATCAAACAAACGGGCAAACAAGAGAAAGATGTAAGCTGTAATATCTGCCATGAAGGAAAGCAGCAAGGGACTGAGACAGAGCCTGTGTGTGTACGCGTGCACACGCTGGTGTGGATGGGGGTGGAGGAGGACCCTCTTTCTGAAGAAACATGATTCAAAGTGAAGAGAAAAATCAGAGTATGTACAAAGTCAGAGGAAATAACATGGTAGTGGCTGGTAAAAAAAAAAGAATGATATGAACCGGCATTGGGACCCGTTTTATCTCAGACCCAGCCACACTGAGGGGGGGAGTAGAAGAGCAAGAACAAGAAGTCAACTTCGCAGACATGTTAAGTGTAAATGTAAGATGAGTTTTAAATTGCTATTAAATAGTATTTGGCCAGAGGAACCCAGGATTGCTAGAACCATGTCTTATAAAGTATCTATTTTCCTTGAGGCTTCCAAGGCAATTATACGCTCAACGAACAATGACAAATGAGACATCAAAGTCCCACTTTAATTTTAGTTGGGCTACTGCCTGTGACTACCAATGAAACTTTCTGGAAAAACTGGATTGGAGTATGTGAATTGGATTCAATATTCCTAAATAATGCTCACTGCCTTAAACTCCAAATCTTACCCAAAACTGGCTGCCAAATTCCAAGTGGTCAAAGTTCCTGAGCGCCAAAGAAAGGCAACCAGGAAAGCAAGGTTGATGGGCTTCCTTGGGGGGTGGAAAGAAGAGGTAGCCACATGCATTTGGGTGACTCAGTCTGTCACACAACTCATTCAGTGGGCACCCTGAAATCGGCCCAATCAGTTTGCAATCTACTTTTTGCTGGCATGTGAGGTTAATCTAAGATATGAAAAGGATTTTCACAGGCATATAAGAAGGGAGTAAGCATGCATACCAGTCAGAGTGAGAAAATGACCAAAGGTTTGGGGACTGTGCTTTAATATATCTAGAAAAATAAAATACAGTAATAAAAGAAGGTATAATAAAATAAGCTGAAAATGGGATTTAAGGCCATGTTACTTTTGGAAAATAGGCCAAAACATTAGCCTCTGATCTTTATGCTTTGGGCAATATTTTCAAGCTCACAGGAAAATAGTTTCCTGAGCTGGGCTGGGGGCTCCCTGTGAAAGATGGATTGCAGAGGAAAGAGACTCCCACACAAATGCTAGTGAGGATGCAATCACTACTGACCAGACCTGAGATGATAATTTTTATTCCTACTGCTAGAAAGGTGTCTAATTTGTTTTCTCTTTTATCATGCAAGGATAGATGATGAATCCAAGCTATTATTTTCACAAACCTATCATGCAATCCTAGGCTAATCAGGAGTAACGCCCCCCATCCAGGCTACGAGATGACAGGGAGCAGCAAGTTTACTCTGCTCTGAACAGCACTGCAAGACAGACAACGTCCACATCGTATTCTAGTCACAGTTATTTTTATTGCACGTCATGTGCTCAAATATTAAAAATACAATACTTGTAGAAAAATGATAAACTATGGAAATAGATAAATAAGAAACATTGCCCCAAGTTGTATCTCATTTTGACAACCACAGTTAGTGTCTTAGTACATATGCTCTTTATATATTTTTGTGGCATTGTGTTATAGCGCACTTTTACAGTAGTATCTTATTTTGCTTTCAATCCCCTCAGGTAATATTGTTTCTAGTCATGGTGGAATCGTGTCAATGGTATGAATCACATACAACAGAGAAAGCACGTGATATGTTTTTATAGCTAGTATTTATGAGCACCACCATGGCCACATTTTCTGCTGTGAGATTCTATAACTATGTATATGTGCTTATAATTTTATTTAAATCTGCAATAATTTATGAGAAACATTTCTTACTTATTACTCTTCAAATTAAGACATTGACACATAGAAAAGTTAGGTGAGTTGGCCCAATTGCACAGGTAGTAATGGCCAGATTGCTGGGTTTCATCCATAGCTGCTAGATTCCAAAGCTCTAGGCCAGGGGTGTCAAAACTGCGGCCCGCGGGCCAACTGCAGCCCGCAATCCATTGTTAATTGGCCTGCAGCAAATTCCAAAAATAGATTTAGTTTACTTAAATAAACCAGGTGAGGCAATACGTACTTCACCTCGAGTGAGTGGCCCGGCTGTTTGTGTATTTTACCGCATATGGCCCTTGGTGAAAAACGTTGAAAAAAGGTTGGACACCCCTGCTCTAGGCCTTCACAATGAAGTTCTTTTGCTCTTCTCCCCTGTAAATGGTAAAACCTTATACAAATGCTCCATGTCATTCTAGTAATTGCAAACCTATGGACGAGTAAAAACAGCTGCAGAGAGGTTGTGACATTTTAAAGTCACAGAAATTGTTAGTGATAAGGTATAGCCCTAGCAGTCAGGTCGAGTTGTGGCCCAGCGCTCTGCCATCGTCAAGTCTACTCTGTGGTGATAAAATAGCCTTGCATTTGTTTCTACCATTCTCCCTTTCCTAGTGTTCTCTCTGTCAGTGTCATCCTCAGTCTCTTTAGTGCCATGCGTGGCACTGATAACAGTTCTGGACAGACCAGAGTGGGAGCACAGGCAGCCAGAGCAGGTTTTCATGTGGGATTTTCTGGAAGGTTGGAATGTCACCAGCTATGACGTCCCTCTTGGCTGTTAGCAGCCTGTCAGCCTAACTCTTAGATGACTACTGCTAGCTAACACTAATGGGGTGGGCACTATATGTCTGACAAGGCACTAGGTAATGTACATGTGGTTACTTAATTCTCATAAGCATCCCTGTTATACAGATGAGAACATTGTGGTACCAAGAAGCTAGATAATCTGTGCAAGGTATCACAGCTGGAAAAATGGAACAGCTAGAACTTGAACTCTGGCATCTGCTTTCCAGCCAGCATTCTTTACCCATTAGCTGAACTACCTCGGATCCTCAAAGCAACTCTTAAAATACGAAAACAGCCAAACAAAATAAAGGTTGTTACTGGCAGTTATGGGTGCGCAAAATAGTAATGAGCACCTGGAATTACTATTTCTAGTAACAGATTATCTCCTGCCTTATCCTGATCTGGTATGGATTCCTTATCACTTTCAAACGTGCTAGTGTATTTTGATTTATCTGACTGCTTGCTCCATGCTAAATCAACCGACTTTTACCAGAGGAAGATGATGTTTAAGTAGGATTAAGTGATTCACACAAAGTCATATAGCTGATACATGACAAAACTCAAAATTGATGCCTCATTTCCCAACTCTAAGTTTTTTTAGCCCAGGTAATTTCCAGTGTTTTGGCATATATATATATATATATATATATATATATATATATATATATATATATATATATATATATATATATATATATTACATTACATCTATTATAGGATTTATATTTGCCTAAAAAGTAAAATGAAACAGACAAAAATAATGCATGGCTTTATTTTATTTGATGAAAACAGACAAAAATAATGCATGGCTTTTAAAAATCTTTTTCTCCCAGATGGAAAGCATTGCTTTTATAATACTTCTTATCCCCCAGTGAGATACCTAGTGAGATAATCCCTTGAAAATAATTCTTGAGTTAATGTATAAATTTCTTCAAAATTTTGGAATAGCTAGTAAATTTATAAAATATGTCTCACTTCCTAGAAAAATCACTGTAGAGACACTCTTGTTTCAGTTGCCCTATGCGTTGTGTCTTTCATCAAAATGGCCCAATACTGGAAACTGTCCAATGTCAGGCAAGAGAAGCTGAAATTAACAGGACAGTAACCGTAAATGCTTTTGATTTACTTGTCAATAAATACCAGTTGTTTTATCTGCCTTGTAGAGGTACTTTAAAAATGAATTACAGTTTACCACTCACAGAGAGCCAATATAATTCAATTTTTACTGTTATATATTAAGTAGATTTAAGAGTATGTCAAGAATTTTGAATATACTTTTTAAGTTTTTAGTAGTCTTTAGGTCTTGTTCTTCGTCTACACCATTCCCTCCTCTTTTTATTTTATTTGATGAAAAAATTAAAATAGAATAAGACTTGAAGTTAGGAATGTGTGTGTTTGTCCCTGTTGGCCCTATAACCCACTCCAGCCCTGCCCTGCTCCAGGCTTTAGGTTTCCTAGAAACAGGGACTCTGTTTTGTTCATTTGCTCATCTTAGGATCTGGCATTTAGTAGGTGTCTAATAAATGCCTTTTTGAATGAGCTTTTGAAAGATATTGAAAGAACCCTGCACTCAAAGTCAGATATCACTAAGACAATCCTTCAGGAGAGCCAATCTAACAAGAGATCCTAACGTCTTCAATACATTATTTTCTTGGTTCCTGTGGGCATGTCTTCTGCTCTCTGGCAGGCTGCTCTTTCCGGCACGTCTAAATAAATACTGCCCTATCTTTGGGAATATGTACCCATGCTTTATTTCCCCACTCTTCCCTACCTCATAATCATCTCACCAGTAAGAATGACTCCTCTTTAAGGGTCAATTTTCCTTTCCCCACAAAGTTTTTGAAAGATCAACAGATAAAACATATAAACAGAGATGTATGATACATTCATGGTCCTGATGGAACTCATGATTGTCACATAATCATATACCAATAAAAAAAAATGGCCACACTCTGACTGGATAACAAAATCTTCCATTATGGAGTCTTTTATATTAACATAATAATCCTAGATATTTAATAAATAATGCAGCCTTATAGCTCTCCTTTCCAATCCAACTTTTCCATGTGTGTGTGTGTGTGTGTGTATGTGTGTGTGTGTACTGAGTTGAATGGTGATTTCCCAAAGATATATTCACAGCCTAACTCCCCAGAAACTAGATGTGACTTTATTTAGAAGCATTATACATGCAATATGCGTATATATTCTAGAGATACAATGCATTGTGTATGTATTATGATTTAATGCATATATAATGCATTACATAAGACATACTTTATATGTGAAAGTTTACATGAATATTTAGTTTCAAACATATGGTCCATAGACTTCTAGAATTCCACCAAAGAAGTACTGGGACTATACAAGCTATTTCCAGTGTTTAAAATAACTTAAGAGATAGCGTATGAAACTTGTGATAAAGTAGTACACATTATGAAAATCAGAGGTTCATTTACTCTTGGCTAGAATGGTGACTCTGGGAGGCGATGGCATTGGTTTGCTCTCACCAATCAGAAGTTCAGATTGATGGTAACTTATGGCTTTGGTGAATAATATATGGAAGCATGAATTCATTAAAAATTTGTTTTTAATAAGATGTTTCTAAGTATGGGCTCCAGGATGAAAATAAATGGTCAAAATTCTCTAGGGAGTGAAGGCTTAATAGTTAGACCCAGACATGTATATGTTTATACACTCACAATCTTGCACTGGTCATAATGCTTTTGTCTTAATTTTGCTTCTCACTAGGTCAGCCTAGTTTTACTTTTAATATATCATTTTTCATTCTTTAGCCTTTTCTGAACTTTGTCTCTTTTAATGCATTGTTTTCATCCTTTGGCCACTAAACAGTTGATTGTCTATTTGCAGTGGCCCCTGAGAACACTTATTTATTTTACTCTCAATTGAAGCATCATCAGTTCATACTATAATCAGAATCTTCCCTAAACTCTGAAACGGCATTCCATCTCACTTGGAATAAAATCCCTCATCCTTACCTGTCCAATAAGCCCGGAAGGTCTGTCACACTACCAGACTCACCCTCTCCTCCTATTCCCCACCTAAATTCCCCTCCCATCACTCCCGTTCTATGGAACCAACTACTTGACGTGCTTTTCTTTGAAGACTTCAGAAACACTCTAGCTTCAGGGCCTTTGCATTTGCTCTTCCCCCAGACAGAGATAAAGATGTTCCCCTCTCTTCATTCAGGTATGTGAATAAGTCTGATCATAACCTTGCGGCCATACCTACCTTATCTAAAATTACAATTCCTTTGCTGTATCCTATTCTCTTATTCTGTTTATTTCCATACTTATCGTATTAGAATTAATTTTATGTTTGGTGTCTGTCTTTCTTTAAGAGAATCTAAGGTAAATATATATATATATATATATATATATATATATATATATATATATATATATATATATATATATGTATGTATACACATATACATACATGTACCTGGGAATGGCATGGATGTGCTCACTGCTGCTTTCCTAGGTCTCAGAAATGTGCCTAGCTTAAAGTAAACTTCAATCAATATTTTCTGACTGAATACATTCATGTCCTTATTCTTCATTCAACATTTGAGCACCTAATAATAATATCTGCTGAATTGTCAGTATGTGCCAGAAAATGTGCCAAACAATTTGCATGGATCATTTCCATTTAATCCATACAAAAACCTTTTGAGGTGGGTGGTCTTATTATCTATTCTTCACAGATGAACAAGTGAGGCTGAGAGAAATTAAGAGATTTTCCCAAGGCCACACAGCTATTAAGGGACAGAGGCAAGATTTGGCCTCAGATATCCTAACTACAAATCCAAGCTCATCTACCTTAGGTTGTACCACAATTATACCAGGTGCAAGAGAGAAACTGGTTAATAAAAACTCTGCTTTTAGGCAGCCTATAGCTTTATGAGAGAAATTTTTAAAAATCACCATGGAATATTATATGATGAGGGCTATAGCAAGGTTAAGATGGGAGATATTTTGGGAACTTCTCAGAGGATCATCTAAATTATAATGGATAAGCAGAATTTAGCCATGTAAAGAAATGAGAGAAAAGATGGGACCACTCCCAGGAGTGGGGACAGCTTGTGTAATACCAGAGGTGTGGGAAATCATGGCTTGATGTATCCCAGAGTTGTGGTAGAAGATGGCTCATTTGTGGAATTCATTTTGGCTGTTTGCATAGGAGGGGTAACAAAATCAAAGAATTTGGCTTTTGTAGCCCTAGTTTTGAGATGCATTCAAAAGAAGAGGCTTCAAAAATGTTAAGTAACTAAAAATAAACACCCCCAAAGAGATGAAAAGAAAATATCAGAGGCTATGGGAGGATCTCTCTTGAGAGAAATCAAGCAAATGATCACTTTTCAAAGACCAAGGAAAAGATGGACCTCCCTGCTAATTAATATACTGGGGAATATTGTTGAAAAGTCAATGTGAAGACTTGATGGCAGTTTCCTGCCATTTCAGAGCTCATTCACAAGGATGCATCTATGGGAAAGACCATAGCCTGGATCCTTGGTGTCTCCCTGGCTTTGCTGCATTGCCAATAGAGCAATTAAGGGAACTTTCCCATATGGCTCAGAGATCAAAGAACATTAAGGTTTGGAACTGCCCTCAGGAGATGTCTAAGAGAATAGAGTCAGGAAAAACAATTATTCTACCTCCGTCTCTTCCAACTTTGGAATTTTATGTAGCTTACAAATCATCTCAAATTTCTTGACTATAAAAAGGAAAAGAAATATATTCACTTTATATGTTTGTTGTGAGAATTAAGTGAATTAATGTGTGTGGGAGGAGGACCTTACAACATTGAAATCACACAATAAACAATAGCTGCTCTTTTGCTATTATTCAGTGAATACCGTTTGTTTCATTGATAAGGAAACAGGGGGAAGTGACTTGACCCAGCTCACACATGGAGCTCATTAATTCCCTGGTCCACAGCCTACCACCAGGGCTTTCCATCTCACCATCACCACCAAATAGCTTCAGGTTCCTTTGATGATCTTCTATCTGATCTAAAACTTCTGATTTGCAGCCTCTGTTTCCCATCCTCACATAACCCTGGACCTGCCTTATCTTCCCGTGAAGTCTTCAGAGATCACTTCAAATATGGCGGCCGGTTGTAGTTGGCAGTACTAGAATGACTCTAAAGTAAAGACTGGGCTAAATATCTCTTCTCTGTACTGAAGGACAGGTGCTTCCCTCCATCATACTGTTGGAATTACCTGCTAGAATTACCTATTTAGTGCCTTCCCTCTAGAATGTAAGGGCAGATGAAATGCCCTGTTCATCTCTAAATCACCTGCTTAGAGCATGGTGTCTAACACATAGTAGGTATTCTATGGTATTTAATATAATCTAATAGTATTTTGTTTTAATTAATGTGAGCCCCATAAAGAGAGTAATTACTGTGTTTTTATAGTATTGATGTTATGAGGATGACTGTGAATATTTAGATATTCAAAATGGTCATTTTGACCAGTGTTTTTTGGATGTATTGGATTTTATATGCTAGTTAAAATTTCATATAGATTCTCTAATATTATATCTGGCAAAATAATCATTAACACTACACATTTGTAACTAAGCAGTGGTATGTTGTAGTTTGTGCACACCAACTCACAAGAGCCAGTTGTGTGTACCTCTTCCCAACTCCATGTTTAGTGACTTCATGTTGGTAGTCTGAAATTGGCAATGGCGGGAGTGTTTATGCCATGAAAATCAACAAATGCTGCATATCAAGGTGTTTTATTTTCCAGAGAGCACATTGTTGTACATTTACCAACATATCACTGTGTATAAAACCCTTAATCCAGTATAATTTGTGTAGTTTTGCAATCATGGTTGTATCTATTTAAGGTAGAAGCTACATCTAATTTTCTGGCTCCACTTCATTTTTTATACCATCTAGATACCCACAAATAATTCCTGGTAGAGTTCTTTGCATACATAGCAGATGCCCCCAAAATGAACAATTAATTAATATGGGGAAACGTTCTCCACATCTAACTTGATTTTTTTCCCCAATTAATCTTTCAAATTCTCCTTAGGTTTATTAAATAGCAGTTGGGAGTATCAGCTTTGTTTGAGGATCAAACACAAAGTTTAGTGAAGTGGACAAAAAATATTTGTGAAACTACAAAACAATGTTATTGCTAAAAGTGCAGATAAATTTAATCAACTGACTAAACCTTTTCTTTGCTTCATTTATTCTGACAGAGGAATATGGAGTTAAAGTGGTTCTTCAGATTTTACTGGAAAATGTAAGGCTGAGATTGTTTTAGACCCCTTGAAATAGAAAAAGGGCGGGTTCCCCCCTTAACTTCAGATCTATATTCAAGATAATAAAAGATTATTTCAGGCTATTCTAGTATTATGAACAATTGGTTCATATCCTTAAGTGAAGCTTAGGTTTCAAACTGCAGGTTATTATTACAAAGTAATCTTTGGTTATAAATCAGTCTATTTCCTCTGTCATTACTTGAGGGTGGAAGTATTCAAGAATATGGGTGTGATTTAAAATTCAATTAGAATATTAGAATATTGTTTGTAGTTCTTTTTTCTCATAAGTAATCACCAAAACTACTAGATTTTTCTTCCAAATATAGTAAACAGGAAAAAAAATACTTTCTATTGCAAAATGTGAATCGGTTCCGCATCTCCGCCATCTCATATAGTGAAATAACATTTAACTGTGATTGATAGATGTCTCAATTATAACTAGCATCTTTACTGATGAGATTTCTCCCCACACCACATCTGGGGCAGAATGTTGATGTTTTTGAAGATGAAATAACCTGATAGAAAAATGAATTATTTTGCCATATATTCTAAAAGGGAAACTGCAGTGGATACCATTAGGATTTTATAAAAATTCAAGTTTGTAGAGTAGTAAAAAGAGCTGAAGATCACAATCAGATACATAAGAAACTATTAAGTGACAAGAACAAAAATATAAACAAATAGCAAAGCAAAACATGTAGGTTATTTCTGATAGTACTTAAACTGTGACCCACTAAGAGAAATTGAAGTTTAAAGGGAATATGTTTGATAAAGTCTAAGCATTTTTCATCTATCCATCCACTTATTCAATCCTTCTTATATTTAATCAATGAATCCTTAATGAGTAAACTATGTTATATATTGGGCATCTGAAAATTGCAACAGTCTCTGATCTCAAAAATAGTAGCAAACCAGATGACAAGTAAGACGTGCAGTTTGAATAAAATGTAATAAATGGAAAGAAAATTGCATCATGTTTTTATGTGAACACCAAGGAGATATAAATATCTGGGAGAAATGTAAATGAAAAGGTAAATTTATATATATTTGAGCATCTGTGATACACCAGCTGCTATTATACTTGGTTTTACATAGCTTGTTTCTTTTACTCTTCCCGGTAATACCGCAGGCAGTATTATTTGCATTTTACAGATGAAGAAACTGAAGCCTTAGGGTAATTAAGTAAGTTGGCTTTTGGATTGAATCGTGTCCTTTCCAAAATATATTTGTATGTTGAAGCCCTAACTCCAAGTTCTTCAGAATGTGACTTTATTTGGAAATAGGGTCTTTACACTAATAATCAAGTTAAAAGTAGGCTGTTAGGGTGGGTCCTATTTCAATATGACTGATATTCTTATAAATATTGACACTTAGACACAGAGACAGACATACCGAGAGGAAAGCCCATAGGAAGACACACATGGAGAATACCATGCAAAGATGGAGGATTGGAGTGATGTATTAATATTTATAAGATAAGGAATGCCAAAGATTGCTGTCAAAACATCAGAAGCTAGAACTAGGCAGAGAAGGATTTCTTTACAGGTTTCAGCAGATCATGGCCCCACCATTTTGGGCTTCTAACCTCCAGAACGGTGATACAGTAACTCAGTTGTACTAAGCCATCCAGTTTGTGGTTCTTCCTATGGCAGCCTAGAAAACTTATAAAGTTGGTCAAAACATAAGGCTAGTAAGTAGTGACTCACAACCTTCTTTTTCTGGTTCCAAAACCCACATGTTTCCTCCTACACAAAGGAAGTGATTTTCACCCAAATCTTTATGGTTGAGTTTAAGGTGAAAAAGTAAGGAAAGTGCATTCCTTTATTAGAGAACTCTCTGAGTTCAGGCTAATTCTAAAGGCCCTGAAGAATGACTCAGCTATTAAATCAGCTCTGTCTTAAGGATTCCTGAGGATCTCAGTTTAATTTGAATAAGTTGTTAACTTGGCTGTTAGTCTTTAGGATTGTTATGAAATAATTTATGAAATTATCATGAAATAAATTTTGCCTGCAGTACAATCACCAGCTGAACATCAGCAATGCTTTATGGCAGTGGTTCTCGATGGGGAATCATTTTGCTCCTCTAGGGACATTTGGTATTGGTGACATTTTTTATTGTCCTCACTGGAAGGGGTGTTACTAACATCTATTGGGTTGAAGTTAGGAATGATGTTAACCTACAATGGACAGGAGAGACCCCCATACCAACAAAAATGTTATCTGGCCCAAAATGTCAGTAGTATCAAGGTTGAGAGACTGTACTTTATGGAGTTCATTAAAGAAAACAATCATGTAAGCCTATTGAGTTAATTTGTTGAAATATCGAGAGATGTTTTGTTTGCAAGAATATAGTGGTGACTAGAGTACATAAAAATGCGGACACAGATGAGGTTTGAATTTCGTGGCATTTTTGTCCTACCAACTGAGAGCAAGATTCTTTTCCAGTGTGACCTGAGTAGTTTTCATAAAAGCAGAGACTTCCAGTTCCTGCAAGCAGCATATTAAAAGATGGCATCCATATCAGATATTGCAGCGTCAAGTCCAGTGATTTTTCCTCCACTCCCCTGCTGTCTGAATAAATGGCTGCCATTTGTTTATTCACCTAAAGTCACTGACATATAACAAGTGGCTTTTTGTACTCACTTTACAAACCAAATGATACTTTTGGGTGTCCTCTAACAGATAGTAAATTGGGATTTGAATGTATCATAAATAAGGTACATAACTTGAATCCACTGAATTACGTAAACCTTTCTGAATTATTCTGGATCCACAAACGTTTTCTACAACCTGTTAAAATGTACTTTTTAAATTTCTAAGCAAGTAAAAGGAGAACATATAGCTGAGCTTACCAGATAAAATTAAGTTGATCAATAAGTCATTTGATGAACAATACTTATGTGGAGATTTGTTGGGCTCTGGAAGCTCACGTTTTACAAAACATACCAACCTCAACAGTATGAAAAAGGTATAAAGTTTGAGTAGAGTCCATTTCTTTACATATGGATGCCCAACTGTTCCAGCACCACTTATTAAAAAGACAATCCTTTCTCCTTAAATTGACTTTGCAACTAAGTCAAAGAGTAATTTACCATGTCTTTGGACATATTTATAGACTTCGTTTTCTGTTCTATTGATCTATGTGTCAATACTTTCACCAATATTGGTTGATTAGTATAACTTTACAGTAAACCTTGATATCAGGCAGTATGAGTACTCCACGTTTGTAAATAAAAAACAACAAAGAAATACTATTCCAGGTCCTTTGCCTGCCTTTCCATATATTTTTAAAACAAACTTGTCAGTATAAGAAAGAAAAAAAAAGAACTGTGTTGGAATTTTGATGAGAATTGTGTTAAATCTATGGATAAAGTTGAGGAAAAACGACATCTTAATAATACTGAGTTTTCCAATTTATGAACATACATATCTCCCCATTTGTTTAGAACTTACTAATTTTTTTCATCCATGTTTTTATGTCTAAGTATTTAACTTATGTGGTGTGCTATTGGAAATGTCATTGTTGTTTAAGCTTTGAATTCTAGTTGTTCATTATTATATGGAGAAACATGACTGATTTTTATATAATGATATTCTGTGATCTTGCTAAACTTATTAATCTGGAAGCTTCTTTGTAGACTTCTTAGGATTTTTTTTAATTAAAGTTTATTGGGGTGACAATTGTTAGCAAAATTACATAGATTTCAGGTGTATAATTCTGTATTACATCATCTATAAATCCCATTGTGTGTTCACCTCCCAGAGTCAGTTCTCTTTCCATCACCATATATTTGATCCCCTTTACCCTCATCTACCACCTCCTGCCCCCTTTACCTTCTGGTAACCACTAAACTATTGTCTGTGTCTATGAGTTTTTGTTTCTTTATATCACATAACAATGGAATCATATAGTTATCTACTTTTTCTGCCTGACTTATTTCACTTAGAATTATAATATCAAGATCCATCCATGTTGTCACAAATGGTACTGTTTTGTCTTTTCTTACCACGGAATAGTATTCCATTATGTATATAAACCACAACTTCTTTATCCATTCATATACTGAAGGACATTTTGGTTGTTTCCATGTCTTGGCCACCATAAATAAAGCTGCAACAAACATTGGAGCACATATGTCTTTATGGATAAATGTTTTCAGATTTTTTGGGGTAGATACCCAGGAGAGGGATTACTGGGTCATATGGTTATTCTGTTCATAATTTTTTGAGGAACTTCCACACTGCCTTCCATAACGGCTGCACCAGTCTGCATTCCCACCAACAGTGGATGAGGGTTCCTTTTTCTCCACAGCCTCTCCAACTCTTGTTACTATTTGTCTTGTTGATGATAGCCATTCTGACTGGGGTGAGGTGATATCTCGTGGTTTTTATTTGCATTTCTCTGATGATTAGTGATATTGAGCATCTTTTCATGTCTATTGACCATTTGTATGTCCTCTTTGCAGAAATTCTATTCAGGTCTTCTGCCCATTTTTCAATTGGATTGTTTGGTTTTTGTTATTGAGTTGTATGAGTTCCTTGTATATTTTGGATATCACCTGCTTATTGGAGGCATTCTTTGCAAAAATCTTCTCCCATTTGGTTGGTTGCCTCTTTATTTTGTTGATAGTGTCTTTTGCTGTGCAGAAGCTTTTAAGTTCGATATAGTCCCATTCATTTATTTTAGCTTAGCTTTTACTTCCCTTGCTTTTGGAGTCAAATTCATAAAATTCTCTTTGAACCTAAGGTCCATAAGTTTAGTACCTATGTTTTCTTCTATACAGTTTATTGTTTCGTATCTTACGTTTAGGTCTTTGATCCATTTTGAATTAATTTTGATACATGGAGACATATAGCTGTCTAGTCTCATTTTTTGCCTGTGGGTTTCCAATTCTCCCAGCACCATTTATTAAAGAGTCTGTCTTTTCTCCATTGTGTGTTTTTTGGCTTCTTTGTCAAAAATTATCTGTCCATATTTATGTGGGTTTATTTCTGGGTTCTCAATTCTATTCCATTGATTTGTGTGTCTGTTTTTCTGCCAATACCATGCTGTTTTGATTATTGTTGCCCTGTAGTACAAGCTAAAGTCAGGGAGTGTGATACCTCCAGCATTGTTCTTTTTTCTTAGGATTGCTTTGACTATTTGGGGTCTTTTGGTGTTCAATACAAATCTGATGATTTTTTGTTCTATTTCTTTAAAAATGCCATTGGGATTTTTATGGGGATTGCATTAAATCTGTGTGTTGCTTTGGGTAATATGGCCATTTTAACTATGTTGATTCTTCCAATCCATGAAATGTCTTTCCATTTCTTTGTGTCTTCTTCAATTTCTTTTAAAAATGTCTTATAGTTTTCTGTATGTAGGTCTTTCACATTCTTGGTTAAGTTTATTCCTAGGTATTTTATTATTTTTGTTCCAATTACAAAAAGAACTAATTTTTATTTTTATTTCTTTTTCAGAGATTTCATTATTAGTATATAGGAATGCAATGGACTTTTTTGTACGTTGATTTTGTAGCCAGCAACTTTACTGTATTCGTTGATTGTTTCTAATAGTTTTTTGGTGGAGTCTTTAGGGTTTTCTATGTATAGCATCATGTCATCTGCAAAGAGTGACAATTTAACTTCTTCATTCCCAATTTGGATGCCATTTATTTATTTCTCTTGCCTGATTGCTCTGGCAAGGACTTCCAACACTATGTCGGAAAGCAGAGGTGATAGGGGACAGCCCTGTCGTGTTCCTGGATGTAGAGCAAAGGGCTTCAGTTTTTCACAATTAATAATGATATTAGCTGGGGGTTTGTCATATATGGCCTTTATTATGTTGAGGTATTTTCCTTCTATACCTATTTTATTAAGTTTTTAATCATAAATGGATGTTGTATCTTGTCAAAACACTTTTTCTTTATCTATTGATATGATCATACGATTTTTGTCCTTTATTTTGTTTGTGTGATGTATCACATTGATCAATTTACATATGTTGAACCACCCTTGTGTCCCTGGGATGAACCCCACTTTGTCATGATGGATAATATTTTTAATTCATTGTTGCATTCAATTTGCTAGAATTTTATTTAGGATTTTTGCATCTCTATTTATCAGAGATATTGGTCTGTAATTTTCTTTTTTTGCGTTGTCCTTACCAGGTTTTGTTATCAGGGTAATTTTGGCCTCATAAAATGAGTTAGGGAGTACTGTCTCTTCTTCAAATTTTTGGAAGAGTTTGAGCAGGATTGGTATTAGATCCTCTTTGAAGGTTTGGTAGAATTCACTAGTGAAGCCGTCTGGTCCCGGACTTTTGCTTTTGGGAAAGTTTTGGATGACTGACACAATTTCGTTACTGGTGATGGGTCTGTTTAGATTTTCCAGTTCTTCATGGATCAGCCTAGGAAGGCTATATGTTTCTAAGAACTTGTCCATTCCTTCTAGGTTATTGAATTTGGTGGCATATAGTCCTTCATACCATAGACAATTATGTGAAACAATGTGAAAGGAGATAGTCTTATTTTTTATTTCCGATCTGAATTTATTTCATTTCTTTTTTCTGCCTTATTGCACTGGTTAGGATTTTCCAGTATAATGTTGAATCATAATGGTAAGAGAGGACACACTTCCATTTGTTCTGATATAGAGGGAATGGTTTCAATCTTTCGCATAAAGCTTGGCATCATTTGTATATTTTTGGTAAATGTATTTTATCATGTTAACCATGTTAATGAAGTTCCAGTCTATTCTTAGTTTACTAAGAGTTTTTCTTCCCCCTGAATAGATATTGAATCTTGTCTAAAGTCTTTTCTTCACATATTGAGAGGATCATCTTATTTTTCTTTTTCTGTTAATATACTGAATTATATTGTTTGATTTTTGAATGTTGAGCTAGCCTTGCATTCCTACAATAAACCCCACTTTATTGTGATGTAATATATATATATATATATATATATATATATATATATATATATATATATATATATATATAAAATGCTGGAATTGATTTAACATATTATTGAGAATTTTTCTTATCTATGTTCATTAGGGATATAAGTCTGTAGTTTTGTTGTAATATCTTTTTTCAGATTTTAGTATTAGGGCAATTCTGGGTTTATGAAATGAATTGGAAATTGCTTTCTGTTATCCAATTTTCTGGAATACATTGTGCAGAAATGTTATTACATCCTCCTAAAATGTTTGGAAGAATTCAGCAGTGAAATGATCTGAGCCTAGAGCTTTCTTTGTTGGAAGAATTTTAAATATTAACTTAATATTTTTAGTAGATATAGAACTATTTCAATTATGCATTTTTTTAGTAAATATTGGTAGGTTTGTCTTTGAAACAATTGTCCCATTTCATCTAAATTGTCAAATTTGTTGTCGTAGAGTTGTTAGTAATATTTTCAATATAATTTTAATGACTGTAGGGTGTATAGTAATGTCCTTGTTTCATTCCTGGTAATTGTGATTTGTGCATTACCCTTTCAATCTTGGTCAGTATGGCTAGTGGTTCAGCTTTTGATTTTATTAATTTTCTCAATGTTATCAGTATCTGTCCTTCTATATATTATTTCCTTCCTTCTGCTTGCTTTGGATTTAATTTGCTCTTTTTTTCTAGTTTATTAAGGTTGAATCTTAGATTATTGATTTAAGCCCCCCCCCCCTTTTTTTCCCATCTCACATGTAAGCAGTTAATGCTGTCAGTTTCCTTCTAAGCACTGGTACACTGCATTTCAAAATTTTGGTATGTTCCATTTCATTTTCTTCTAACCAAATTCATGAATGCTATGAATTCTGTCTATAAACCCCTTCAGGCCATGGAAACCAGGTAAGAAACCTTGTAAATGTGGAGTAGACCAAGAAACGCAACTAAAACATCTCTTCTCTGAATGATCCCTATAAAAATAAATGAAGGATCAAAGATGTGGACTATCTCAGTCTTTGTATATACTTCTCAGTCCCCAGGTTCTCTCTCCCAGTGGAAGTGCTCAGTAAATATTCAATATTTAATTTTTGATCTGTTCCTCCTTCAGTTTATTGTCATTTAATGGAAGTCTTTAACATTAATTAATAACATATATTTTCCTGTAAAGATAGGTCTGATTAGCTTAAAATATTTTATATGGTCTATTTTGCTTTCATTAATACTCAGAATATAATTAATATGAAAATTTTGTGATCTAGTCTAAAAGATCCCCCATTGAAAATATAGAGGTCTTAAAAATAGAGAGAGAGGTCTTGAAGGAGGAAAAATTGCAGCTTCATCTTGAATTATTGTGCATTTACCTTTTACAAGGCTAATTTCAATAAACTATAAATTTAAAATTATCCCTGATTTCCATCATTTCTGTGTTGTAATTCTTAAGTGATTGAATATAGTGCTTGTGCATTGTTTCCTATATCTTGACATGCTTTGCTTCCTTGGCTATTAATTTCATTTCTCATTATTCTTTGCATATATGATGTAATATCTTCTGGAACATGTAGCTCTCATTAGTCTCACAAAAATTTCCAGGAATACCTTGACAGTGCTAAATAATATTAATCTCTTCCTTTCTGTCCTTCTCATTTTTCTTCTAAATGAAAATGTAGGTTTTCCTAATAGCAAAATGATAATTGGGTTTATAAGTTTCTGTGTGATATAATAGAAACATCACTTGATAAATTCCAAAAGCCTAGCTTCTATTCCTAATATTTATTAGTTTTGTGATCTTCAGCAGATTACTGAAGTCTTCTTAACTTTAGTTTATCTGTATATTGGGTTCAATCATCTCTCTCTCATCCTCCCATGGTTATTATGGAGTTATAATATATTTAACTGCCAATAAAATGCAGTTGAAGTCATTAGTTTAAAATGATAGCCATTGGTTTAATATCTATAAATTATTTTTCAGTAAATAGCATTTTATATTACTCTGAAGAGTGAAAATGTTGCATGAATGAAAGCTTCCCTAATATGCTAGTGCCTTTCTTGCTAATGTAGGTTATCCCGATTTAAATTGGTTACCTCCTTCCTTTCACTTCCATATACTGAACTTGTAGTCTGTAAACACTATTTGTACCTCCTATTCCTCATCTGACCTTTGCACTCAAAAGTCTTATTTATGCTCCATTGCTCCACATGGTGCCAAATACTCTTTTCTTCTTATACGTGCCTTTATGATGAACTCTTTCATCTCTATTTCTTTTGACTATGTCCTATTTCATGCTTTTGTCATCTCACAATTGGATTCTTTCAGTAGCTTCTCAGGAGATCTCTTGCTCTACTCTTGACTCTAATCATCTAAACAAACCACTTCCAGAAAAATATTTTTAAAACATTGTTTTCATTCTGTAACTTTCCTGCTTGCAACATAAAATGGTTTTATTGTCTGCTGTATTACTTGAAACTCTCTGCTGGGGCTTAAAATCTCTCTGTATTTTATTGCTTTCTCCCATTGTTAACTCAAGTGGACCCTGTGATTCAGAAAAATCTGGTGACAACAACAAACATAATTTGTATCCAATATATCCTCCCTCAGACCTATATAAGGTTATGTTCTCTATCTGGAATTTTTTCTCATCTACTAAAGTAACAATAGTTTAGTGTTCCAAGAAGGTAAGGGGGGACAGGGGTGGTAGAAAAGGGTAAATGGGGCAAATATGTGGTGCTGGAAGGGAAACTGACTCTGGGTGGTGAACACACAATGGGATATATAGATAATGTATTACAGAATAATACACTTTAAACCTATGTAATTTTGCTAACTACTGTCACCCGAATAAATTTTAATTTAAAAAAGTAATTATTATTTCTACCTTCCTTTGTAGCTTAACTAAAGTTCTAACATCTCTATGGAATAATTTATTCCTCCATCTTACACTTATTTCTTCAAATACAATAACAGAGCAGGATCATTGTAAATGATAGAAATTGAAATCAAGCTAGGTTAAGCAAAAAAAAGGGATTTATTTATTTATGTAATCATTAAAGCCAGGGATATAGTAGAAAAAACTAACAAATACAACCATGAGCCTAATATTGACAAATCCACTCTCTCTCTACCTCATAATTCTTCTCCTTTTCATGGGGCTATCATTTTCTCTTTTCAATTCTTCACGAGTCTAGAGAGATGCTGCTGATTGCATTTGGCTCACATTTTTTCAGAGAAGGAAGCGATTTTGCAGAGAACAGATCCCCTATATTAGCTTGAGTTTGAAAAATTCAAGCCAAAGTCCTAATGACCAGTTTAGGTAATAATTCACCCCTCTGGACCAGTCACCAAGGCCAAGGGAACCAAAGATCTGTAAGTGTAAAGCGGATCATATACTCATCTCAAATACACAGAGAAGCAGGGGAGTCCACTGCCAGGAAAAGGGACTATGCACAGACATGGCACTAAGGTACTTCTTGGAAGCTAGACAGATACCATGTTTGCAAAATATGTATAAGTTCTTATTAAGCTTAGAGTTTGTCCACAGTCATTTCCCTTTTTCATACCGGTAGCTGGTGTACAATGACCCAATGTAGTCCTGAATCCTAGGATGATTTTTAAAACTGACTTACTTTTTCAGTGCAAATTTAAGAATAGATAGGGCTCTCATTTCAGGGATTTCTTTCAGCCAGAAGCGCCCCTTGGAGATCTGGGAAGAATCAAAGATATCTTGAGGGACACAGAGGAAATAAGCCACACTGACAGTCTCCATATGCTTCAGAGAATAACTTGTCAGCCCCGTGTGTTAGGTCACCCCAAGTGGTTGACTACACTCTCATATCCCAAAGGTATGATTAACGGATTAGAGTGTGGAGGAAAGAGCAGGCATTAGTGCAATAGAAGGAGAAAAACAAAAACAAGAACACTTTGGTACTATCCTGGGATTTCATCAGCAGCAAAATGAGGACAAGAGAATTGGACCATGAGTGCTTTTCTAAAACACTGGGTGAATCCAATCAAGATGTTTTGGCTATTAAGTTCCCTGATGACAGAGGATATGTCTTTTCTAATTTGCTTTGTAAGGTACCTACATAGGCAACAGGGATAGGGATCATGTTTTTAAGAAACACTAAAATGTTGTTAGTTTGCATCAACACTACAGAACGCTCAGTGCACTACCGTACCTAATGAGCAGCTTTAGTTTTAAATTTCTCGGAAGAATGCTTGGATATAGCGGAATTAACATTTGGCAGCATCTAACTGGACATATAAATTGGGAGCAATGGATGTTAGCTGATGTATTGAGAATGGAGGCAACAATGTAGGTAGAATTTCTATTAAGAGGAGCTGGTCATGGACAGTGAAACAAAAAGCATCATCGAAGGAAAAAAAACTTAGAACAAAAGAACTTATAAAACAGTGTATGATTAATAATTGCAATGTTCGTTGAGCTCTTCTTATGTGCCAGACTTTGTTCTAAACATTTCTCATGTGAAATCACATTTAATCCTCCTGACCACTCTGTGAGAATTTTATAGATGAGGAAAACAAAGGCTTAGAGAGAGATTAAGTAACTTGCCCAACTACTGAAATTAGTAAGTGATAGAGGCAGGATTTTAACCCAGGTTTGACTAATTCAAGTGAGATTTAAACTCAGTCTAACTTAGCCAGTTTCTTAAGGCCTATTTTGTGACTGTCTATTAGAAGGGAAAAACTATGGGAGACCTAAGCTAGGTAATGACTTCTGTTGAGTATCTGTTTTCTGCCAGATATTGAGCTGGTGATAGTCCTACCATATGTGATATGATTTAAGAAACTGAAGCTCAGAGACATTTAAATAACTTGTCTAGGCTCATGTATCTAGGAAAATGCATATGCAAGAATCAAACTCAGTGTATGTATTACAAAGGCCAATGTCCTTTCCAAATATCATGATACATCTGACAACAAATTTATATTAATTTTTATCTTGCCCAAGGAGTTGGGTACCTTTTGTGACAGAAAATTTTGGTCAGCTGCAGAGGCCTGTAATAGTTTGCTAGGGCAGCCATGACAAAGAACCATAGTCGGGGTGGTTTGAACAACAGAAATTGATTTCCTCCCAGTTCTGGAGGCTGGAAGTCTAAGATGCATGTGTTAGCAGTGTTGGTTCCTTGTTAGGGCCTGAGGGAGAAGGAACCTTGGCCTGTGTATGGCCATCTTCTCCCTGCGTCCGCACGTTGTCTTCCCTTTGTGCATGTCTGCGTCCTAATCTCCTTTTCTCTAAGGACACTAGTCATATACGATTTGGGATCACCCATATGACCTCATTTTAACCTAATTACCTCTTTAAAGTCCTATCTTCAGATACAGTAACATTCTGAGGTATTGGAGGACAGGATTTCAACATGTAAATTTGGGAACACACAATTCAGCAACCTAGCAAGGTCAAACAGTGCTCTGGGAACACGACAAAAGCTGAACAGCCCATGTAGAATATAATGTCTAGTGTCACCGCTTTTAAGTTACTATCATTTATCACCTAGACTACTGCATTAACCTCCTCACTACACTTCCTGCTGTCTCTTTTATCTAATCTCATATGAAGTATTAGGTCGGTGCAAAAGTAATTGCAGTTTTTGCAATTATTTTTAACCTTGAAACCGCAATTACTTTTGCACCAACCTAATAATAATTTGTCATCATTTTTTTCTGAAAAGACCACATCAATTCCAAAGACCATCCTTCCCTTTGTATTCCATGTGAATGCCAACGCCCTCCAAGTTATATTACATGGTGGCCCTGCTTACTATCGTGTCTTTGTTTCCACTGTCAGCACCCTAATACCGTCCTTATTACTTCGAAACCTTTGTAATTAGAATACTCTATTGTTTCTCTCTAGACCATCACTCCCCTCTCTTGTCTCATTATTGCTTGTGTACTCTTTCTTAAGTGAAGTTCATTTCAGATAATGTCACCTGCCCTCTCAACCCCTTTCAGTTGTGCCTTTTGATCTATCAAGTTAGAGCCTCCTCATGGTAACCTCAGCCTATTTGTGGCCCTTCCTTCTTGTAGCCTCTATGGAGGGAAAGCTAGATCTTCACCACACACTTATTTACCTCATCCTGCCTGTGCTCATGCTGTTGCTCCCATCAACTGATTGCCAACATCCACTCCTTCTGTAAGACACAACTTAAATTTTACTTCATGAGCAGATATTTTCCTGATATACCCTATCAGAAGTGATATGATCTTTTTTCCTCCACCATTAAACTTTCACCTTTACTGTACTGGATCGTTTTTACAAAGGGTGTCCTTATTAAACTCACTGTAACCTTAGTGGCCCTTTCAAAGTTCTAGAGTAACTGAAAATATGACAGCGACCTTTGGCCAAAAGAATGTTAAGAGAATTCAATGGCATAGTCCAGTGTTGTGCTAGCAACAGCTCCTAGAAGTATGTGCAAGAAATTGTTAAATTTTCAAATGTTAAGCATATTCTTAAGCATAGCCATTATTAAAAAGTGTTATATAAATTAAAATTAAATAAATTATTTTTAAAAAGTAAAATATCAGTAAATTCTGATTTAAAACAAATTATAACTAATTATTTTCACATTTTACTTTTTAACATAATCTTTAGGTTATTTATATGGTCAACATATTATATATCGATGTGCTACTATGTATCTCTTTCCAACTCCATGTTCAATGACCTTACATTGATAGCTTGAAATTGGTTATCGTGGGAATATTTACACCATGGAAATTGGCACATTAAAAATCAGAGCTTCATTTTTATTGTCTAGACTTAAAAAAAAATGATGAAGAAATGTAAACAGTTCAGATTAAACTTAAAAGTGTATCATGTCTGTAGCCATCATATTGTGAATAGCACAATCTATAAATAAATATTCTTCTAGTATTTGAAACTATTTTCAGACTCAGCAAAGTTACTTGTATCATTAATTGGTGAGCAAAGTTCTGACATACAACTTATTCAATTTCACTTTCATCAAATACCTTAACATATATAAAACTTCCAATCAATTTTCATGTCAGAAATACACTGATTAGTCAATTGCGAGCATACATTAGCTATGGATACAAGATTTTGGTAAAATTTAATGAAAGCATTTTGTGAGAGTTAATTAGCTATATGGAATTTATAATAAAGAACGTTGTGTATTTTATTATTTCTAAAGACTATTTTACATATGTTACCAGAGATGTGTTACCAGACAGGTTTCCAATAACTCTGCACTTAGTAGAATTTCTGACTCTTGAAACATATTTAAATATACACAGCAAACTTAGCTTAGGTATTATCTACAAGGCTCAGAATATATATTGGAAAATGGAAAATGGAATTTGGAGTGTTATAAAAATGGAGAAAATAGCTAAAATTATTTTCATAATTATTACAATGTAACAAAACAATGTAGGAGGCAGACCTAAAATTCCACTCTCTAAGGATCCTTAGAGTGGGTATCACTGTATAGATAAGGAGACAAGTTCACAAGAAAAGCTACATGGTTTCTCAAAGACCATGTGCAGGTGATTAGTTAAAGAACAAGAATTCAAACCCTCTCTTCTCGCTGTTTAAGGCACAAGTTACTAAGCTCTGCTGTCCTTCATCATAGACCTTTCCTTACTTCAGTTCAGCCCTGTCAGATCACAGTGAACACAGAGTAGTTTCAATAGCACAGTTCCTTGCATAGCTATTCGCAGTAGATGCTCAACAATAATTAATGAAAAATTGAACCTTGAGGGCATTATGCTAAGTGAAATAAGTCAAGCAGAGAAAAACAGACACTGTATTATCTCACTTTTATGTGGAATCTAAAAAAGCTGAACTCAGAAACAAAGGGTAAATTGGGGGTTGCCAGGGGCTGGGGTGGGGCATGTGTAGAGGAAATGAGATGTTGATTAAAGTTTACAAGCTTGTAAGATGAATAGCTTCTGAGTATCTAATATACAACACAGAGATTGCAGTTAATATTGTATACTTGAGAGATACTGACAGATGTCGCAAAAAAAAAAAAAAAAGTAACTATGTGAGGTGATGGATATGTTAAGTACCTTTTTGTCGTAACCATTTGTGTGTGTGTGTGTGTGTGTGTATGTGTGTGTATATTCACATGTACACCTTAAATTTACACAATGTTACATGTCAATTACATCTCAATAAAGCTGGGGGGGGACCTCAATAATTATGTTCTCAAATGCATTTATTCGATAAATACTTAGGCAGCGTAGGCTCTGGAGGAAAAAAAAAAGGATAATTAAGATGTAACCCCTTTTGCTGATTAGCTCAGTCTCTTAGGGAGTCAACAAAACAAATAATTATAATAAAACATGAAAAAGCCTGTGACATTGGAGTGGGGTGGGCAATGAGAGCACAGTAAAGGATATCTATATAGAACTAGAGGGATAGACAATTCTGTCACTTTCAGCTGAGTCTTAAAGTATGAGTAGGAATTAGCTAAACAGAAGAATACCTCAAGAAAAAGGAGTTGTATGAAATTTAGAGATGTGAAAAGGCGTGGCGTAGATTGTGAGCTGTATAGTCTTTGGTATGGCTGATGCATGTGCTATATATGTAAAAAAAGGCAGGCAGTGAGGCTGGAGAAAAAGGTTAGATGCTAGATAATAAAACATCCTGGGTGTCATAACATGTCCTAAGAAATTAAATTCTACTCTGAAATGTATAGGCTATAAATCTGTGTGTATAATTCAGTACTCTCTAGTAAAGATAATGATAGCCATGTGTGCAATTTTAATAAAGGATAAAAAGAAACAGGTGAAATGTATTTTCAAAATACATTTTATTTAAGCTAAGACATCCAAAAGTATATAGTTTCAAAATGTAATCAATATTATAAAATATTAATGCATTATTTTACATTTTTTCATATTGAGTCTTTGGAATCTTTTTTGTTTTATGACAACACAATATCTCCACTTGAATTAACACATGTCAAACAGCCACGTGCTCAATAGCCACATGTGGCCCATGGCTACCTTATTGGACAGCACAGTTCTAAACAACAGACAAGCCACCTAGGACATAATTCTGGAATACAGCGTGGTTGACCCACTACCTATGAAGCTCAGAGTTGGGCAACAACAACACACAGCTATTGCACTACATTTCAATTCTTTCTAGTCATTTCTGAATCCTACACTAAACGATGATCCAGGCAGATATTTCCAAACTGAGCCTCCCCCACCCCGTCAGTACTATGGGATCACTGAGTCCTTGCAGAGGGAATCTAGCAACCACAGAACCCAGACAGTGCAGATCTAAACTGGAGAAGATGGTGGTGGCAGGTCAGGGAGCTGCTGTCAAAGAAGTTACTTCTTTTCAGCAAAGGCTGTCAAGCTTTGGCTGTGCTGCTGAGAATTTTCTGCCTTCAGCTGGGGATGAGAGCATTTCTGGGTTGTCATTAGATCCAGTTAAAATAGAGGATCAGAGGTGACTAGCGAGCTGAAACAGAGGCACAATGAATAACTCACCAAACCGCCTGACCCACTGGCACACAGTTCCATATAGAGGTTTGTCCTTTCTGTTGAAATGGAGTCATTCCTAATGAGACATACTCTGGAGGCTTCGGCTGTGCAGTTGACAACTTACAAAGAAAGCAGAAGGAAGTTGAATTCTGGAGGGTTAGAATGGGAATCTGGGTCAAAGCTTTGTCTCAACTTTTTTTATTTTCCTCTAGGAAGAATAGCCAGAAAATAAAATTAGTCAAAAACTCCCATTATTTTTCAGAAGATTAATAGGGATTTTTTTTTCATTTTGCAAATCTCAAATTATATTAGCAAGGTAATAATTAAAATACTGCAGAATTTTTAATATCAAAATCAATTTTCCTTTTCCTCTGTCTTTCTGAAGTCCTTCCTTCCTGCCCAGGAAAGATTTAGTTAAGTAACTAGGAACAAATGATATGGCATACCTAGTTCCAAAAGCCCCCTTCTAATATTTTGGGCCTTTTTCTATAGAAAAGCTATAATTAAGCATTGTATATTCTGTAGGAAGGCTTTGATATATAAACACCAATTCTCTGAAGTGATGTGTATTGGATCATTTGGTGCTAAATCATATGTGGCTATAATATTTCTAGTAATTAGGCAAAAATAATTTTTGTTAAATACGCGTATATTTGCAGAGATGAATTCAGTAGTACCTGGAACTGGTTTCACATGGAACATTTGGCTCTGGGTAATTGTCTTGGGAAGAACCACAGAAGTTTACTGAGCAATTCTCTCTCAGTGCTTTAAGAGTAATGATATACTGTAGGAAAAGAGCACACGCTTTGAAATTGGACAGATGAAGTTTGAAATTCCAGCTCTTTCACAAACTAGCTATTAATTATTTGGCAAATTCTCTCAGCATAAACAATTTATTTGTAAATGTCAGAAATAATAGCTACCTAATAGGATTGTTTGGTTTCAATAATACTAATTATTATTATTATTATTATTATTATTATTATTATTGTTATTATTATTATTTGAAGTGACTAGTGCAGTACTTGGTACATATTGTTATTAACCTTTTACCAATTAATTCCACAGCTCTAGATAAATGTTGATGATGATAATAATGATGATGACGATCGCATATCCTGCTCTTATATGGCTTCTGTGTTGCCAAAGTCAGTGGATTTTTTCACTGTTTATCTTACTTTAGTATTCACACAGCTAATTGTACAAAGAAAATAAAAGCCCTTTGTTCCCTTTGTTTCCATAAGAATACATTCTCTTGGTCTCTCTCATTCTCCATTGTCTTTGTGAGCTTGTCCTTCTCAATTAATGCATAAATATTTGAACCCTTTAGGGTATAATCAGAACTCTTACCTTCACTTCCTACACTTTCAGCTATTACTGTTGCCATCCATATGTTGATAACTCCCAAAAATTTCCAACTTAGACTTGTAGTCTCTGAGCCAGAATGTCCTTATTCAGTTTCCGACATGGCATTTCTACTTGGTTATTTTACAAAAATCTAAAAATAAATTCTAAAACTTTATCTTACTTTTTTCCCCCTATATTTGGTTCTGTTTCAGTTTTGTTTCTCTCAAGTAGTTCAATGCAATTACATGAACTAGAGTCACTGGAAGGAATAGATAGCACAACTTTTCATTCCAAGGCTCAGCAATCTACAGAACAAAATCAAAGATGGGACTCAGACTTGCACTTCACATGTGTGACAATTATAGCTGCCATGTCGACTTCTTTCATTGATTCTGTTTCACATATGACTGTGTGTTCAACTTGTACCTTTGCTCCTGAGATCAAACTTCTTTTTCTAATCCCATTCCTGATAGCCAGAAGAAAAATTCACCAACTTATTATACCACTCATCAAACTACTTGACATAATTTTTCTGACAATATCCAGTAGCCCTGATCAGTATTCTTATAAATAGTACTTTATACATATAGTTCAAAATCCAAGTTACTAGGTAATGTTTTACTAGCGATTTTTTTTCCTGATGAATTCACTATTGAAATAGTGCTCAAATGTTGCTTACATAATACATGCCTAGAGTAATGCATAAGGTGAATTTTCTAAATGAGACCCTTCTAGTACTTCTGATAATAAAACAATTTGGATGAGATCCCATAACGCCCTGTCTCATGCTGAATGCTATGCTCTAAGGGCCATACCATAGAAAGACTCCAGGGCAGGATTTGAAATAATTGGACAAAACCTGGAAATTTGTTTGTTAGCAAAGATTTCCATAGTAAAAGCATTTACAATAATTCATGGAATCATGATGAGGGTACATGATAGATGATGATAATGTTTTACTCTAATTCTGTGGTTTACAATTTTTTTATGAATCATATTTCCAGCATGCAAAACATCAAGATGTAAGTTCGATTGCCCTATTTAGGAATATTCCTTGGGCCACTTCTTTCTTTATATGCTGTTTTTCTTGTGAGAATAGAAATATCTACCTTGAAGAGTTTTATTGTCTAGTAGCAGGAGAGAAACATAAACTGATGAATGCAACAGAGTTTGAAACTGCTAGGCTCATGGCACATATAGCTATAATGGGGAAAATCACATACTTTATAAAGGAAGGAAAAGAACATCTTTATAAGAGAGATATTTTAAAAAATGAGAAGTGTCTGTCTTTCTAGCTTTTCTCCCTCTGGCTGTTTCAGTTAACCACTAATTTAACTAAAACACAACCCACTCAATATGGGCAGTTTTGGCTAGAGTTTCCTGAAGAACATTTATGGCCCTATGAAAGGGCGGGAAGTGATGATTGGGCATTGATTTATTGATCCTGCTCACACATATTTGGAGGGATGGTATCATGCCAGGCAGTGACTCCCATGGAAATAGTAGCATTTTCCTTCACAAGTAGTTGTTAATAAAATCCATTGCTTATAATGGCAACAGGATATTAGTAGTAAAATCCATTTGGAATGTATTTTTAAATTACTGTTTATATTGAGAATCTCAATTTCCTTTTCAGCAAAAAATAATTTGGGCCAACTAAAAGGAAAAAGAAAGTTTCACATGAAAGACCAAGCTCAATACTTTTCTTTAAAGTGAATTAATACTTCCTAAAGTGAATATTTCTGAAAAAAATAATTTTTACATTTTTAGCATCTACTTAATGATTATATTTGAATAAATAAATTTACCTTTCCAAAATGTTACCCTTTCCCTATCTTTCTGTACCACCTTTTCTGTTCAAGAAATCCCTAAAAACATAAACATATTATGTGATAAGTGTAGTTAAACAAGTGCACAGACTACCCTCAAGGGGCTTACAATTTTGGAAAGTAGGGTATAGATATATATCCAAAAATATAATAAATATATACAGCATGTAACATAAATATATCTACATAATATAGACTACAGAATATGTACTCTAAGTCTAATAGTATAATACTTAGCACCATAAGTCTTCATCTGACTTGAGGAAATCTCCTTAGAAATCCCATGATGAAAAACAAATTATATGAAGTAGGTTATGTTTTCCCGAAACAAAGAAATGTTAATATTGTGGATTCTATTTTTAACCAAGTTCTCAAATAAATCATCATCCTGTGTGATCAGCCTTGTCATAAAGGTAAAGGAACCACAATTATAAACTTCTCTTGCAATTACAAGTAACAAAAACTATGATTTTCAATCTGTGTAAGATTTCAACATGGAGAAATGGGGAAAGGATAACCCAGGTGGAAAGGACATCATGAATATCAGTAGTAAGTGGGAACATGTGGCGTATCTAAGGTACACATGGAAGAGCATAGTAAAAAATAAGACCCAAAAAATGGTCAGTAAGGTCTGAAAAAATGAAGCACAGGAGATGATAAGAGGTTATGTTATGGTGTAAGCTTCTATGCAAGGAATAATGAAGGTCTGATTACAGTGGGAGAAGTAGGAGGAGGATGGGAAAAAGGAAACTAATATCAGAGATTTATGTGTATCTTTTTAGTATGAATCCATCAATTTTTATTTTTATGATAATTTCCCCCAACACACATAAAATTCATAAATTTGAACCATATTTCCAATGAATACTTTGCCAGAAAAACATCTCATTTACTAAATATATCCTATCTATGTTGCCATACTTTTCACTTTTATCCAAAAGTATGTTTGTGGGGACAGAGTCCCAGGGAGCAGTTTCCAGGCTCTCTCCCTCATGTGGAAAGGTGCTGACTTGGGTGGTAGGTGGCCGTCAGCTGTGACTGGTTGACCATCAGCTGTAAGCAGTTAGCCAATTAGTCACTGATATAACTGCCGTGGCTACGTTGGTTTGTTAGTTAGTTGGTTGGTTGGCAAAGAAGCAGAAGGTGGATTCCGGATCGGGTGGCTCCTGCTTCCTGTGTCTCCAACTCAGCCGCCAGCAAGAATATAGTGGTATGAACTCCCTATCCATGGGTCTGTTGGTGTTCCTTTTTGGCCTCACCATATCCTGTGTTCCTGTGTGGGGAGTGGGACCAGAGTCCCTGCATGATGATGTTTAAGCCACAGAAGCACAGTAGTTACTGATAATGAATTGGTACCACCAGAAATGACAGTTATCTAGAGTTATGCATTACATAGTAAACAATTTCTTAGTGCTTTGAAACATAAAATTCAAATATATAATCTCTCTTAAGTCAGAAAAAAGATTTAAAGTTATTCTTTAGCATGTCTTGCTTTCAATGTGTGCTTTATAGACCCAAATGGAGGCAGACACTTCCAGATCCCAGCTCACACAAAAGATATCAAAGAGCACTAGTGAAAGCAACTAACTTTAAACAGTATCTGACGTTGAAATATTAGAATCTGTTATTATCTGAGGGAAAACTCAGTTCTCAGGAAAAAAACAATACGCATGTCTTGACTATTGCATAACTCTGTTCTTCAAATTTTAAGGGGAATATTATGTAATTACTGATTAGAATGATGCAATATAGACAAAAATGCTGCAATTCTGGTTGTCGGTCAAATAATCAATTGGACAATGTTTTCATCTGGAAAATTCCTAGGCATGTTGATTACTTTATATTGCTCATTTATTCATGTATTCTTTGTTCAACTTGTGTTAGTTATGTTCCAGGCCCCTGTGAGGAATTAGGAATACAAAAGTGAGTAATATTCATGTCCTGAAGGCATATACAGTCTAGCAGGAGCACAGAGAAGCAAAGACAATTTTCTGTTGTAAGACCAAAATGAGGCACAAAGGAGGGGATGTATAGGAGGGTTAAGGGAGATTTTGCAGAGAATTTCCTAGAGCTTGATATTGAAGAATCAGTAAGTAAAAGGTTATTCGACAGGAGGAAGAAAAATTAACTGGGCTTTTGTGTTTTCATCTATGACATCTTGTGGAAACCACCTCATTCCTAAAGTTTTCTTGTATCCTAGAAATGACTCATATGGTCTTAATTTGGAGCATCCAATCTTAACATTCTACCATGGGCTTCAGGTGTGCTTTGTTTCATGCTATAAGTAAAAGAATAACCCTGGTCCTATTTTACATTTTCATGCATTAGCTCCCATTCGGTGGCTGAAATGGAAAAAAAAATTAAGCAGCTTTGAAAAACTATGTAGCCAAATTCAACCAATGTGATAGAAATTTAGAACCAAAAGAAAGTGATATCTAAGCAATTGTTTGAAATATAATTTGACTCTAATTTTGCTCTATGATAATGCTATTTACAAAATTAGCTACCCTCTAAATTCCCAAGTTATCTTCATTACAGAGATAGTATTATTATACAATTGGGTGTGGGTGTATCTTACCAGAAACATACATGGATATCTAAAAGTTATAAATTAATGCTCTTACATTTGATTCAAGGATGTTATAAGAAAATTTTATCCTCAATTGCAGCATGTTGAATTTTTTTATTCGGTGATGTTCAGTGGCATTCCATTTAAAATTGTCCATATCTACTCTCCAATTTCCATAACTTTTAAGTATGTTATTTAAATTTTTTCCATCAACCTTGTACATTCATATTTTTCTAAATCAAATAGTGCAAAGGGGCATATAGTAAAATGAGCATTTTAGGGTTTTTGTTCTGGTTTTTACCTTCATATTTCTAAATACTGTGAAAATATGCTGACTTTTTAAATGGCTACTTTTAAATTTATGGACAGTAGATAGATTTTAATTCACATATTTTCTTATTTCTTCTCTTAATGTAATTATGTTATTCTCCTTTTTTTTTTTTAGTTTCACATAATTTTCTTAATTATCTCTTTTATTTCCTGTATATTTTGACTTTCAAATTGTGAGAAGAGGGTTTTAAAACTGTTCCCTTTTCCATCAGTTTTCCCTTCTTCCACCTCTCAACCTATCAATTTTCTCTTTAATTTTCATCGTAAAGGTTGATAACATGTATATTCTATTGTGTAATGAGTTTTTCACTTTATATGTGGATTCATAAAGTTGAAAATCAATCCTTGACATCTGCACCATTGCAACTACAGTGTGAGCTAAGAGTCAAGTAGGGCTATGATTACGTTTTCTTTTCCTGATTCCAAGTTACAGACACTCTGCTACTAAAAGAAGAATGTTTGATGGATTTCTTCCCACTGTTACCATTGCTTAAAATGAAGCCATAGGCTACTTTCACATTCTACACCATATCTTCCTTTCTCAATCACTTTTGTTTTGCTGTTGAATAAGTAAATCTTTTGCTTCCTCAGCTTTTTCTTTATTCTATGTATTGCTTGAAATTTACTTTCATTTTCTTCAAGAAGCCTATAAACTGTTTTTATACTTTCTCATTTATTTTTTAATGTGTAATTCCAGAACACAATCTTTGTATCAACTGATGGAAATCTCAACAATTGCAGGCTTCCCAATTTTATTGGAAAACATGAAATATATATTCCCATTTTTAATTCCCAGCCTGGAAAATGTTTCTTTTATTAAATTACAATTATTATTCTGCAGAATTTTTATGTCACACATCTTTTACGACTGTTTTCTATTTTAATTTTAAAGTGTACTACTTGGGCTTTGCTCTGAGAAAATCATATTTCCCCACTAGTTTAAGCTTATTCTTTAGTCTAATGTTCAATATTAATGTCATTTGTTTTAGAGAGCACCTTAACTATGCCTGGAATATTCTTTATAATCCCAATAGGTGCAATTAATTGGGTTCAGGCTACATGCCAGGTATTTTACATATATTAAATATAATACACAAAATGTCCACATATTAGACAGTGTTACCTCTGATTTTCAGGTGAGAATGCTGAGTTAGACTATTCAAGCTAATTAAAACTCAGATATTTCTAAAAACAAAGTTGTCTTCCTATTAGAAGCTGCTTCCCTATAACTTACTATATAAACAAAAACGACATTAAAACAAAGCTGTTAGGAGAGATGACAAAGATTATGAATTTGTCAGGTATTTTTTCTTGTTTAACTGTGAATGCGTTGAGAATTTTCATTAATGCCATCACAATCACTATACACCTAATTTCAAATTATTTATGCAAATGCTCCAGCATGAATCAAAACATTATGTGCAAGACAATTGAAAAACAGAGTAGGCTAAAAATAAATCAGAGAATAATAAATTACTCAGATTAGTGTAAAACTAGTAATTTAGGCCCCTGGGCACATTTTTCAGAGAAAGCCCTTTAAACTTTGTTAATTGCTAAATAACTACATTTCCCACCTGCTATCACCACAGAGGTTTCTTGTTGCTTTAATTCTGGAGAAGAAGGGAAGATGCAGCTGGCCCACCAGTGTTTTTGGCTGGGACTCAAGATGGCCTGCTCTGCTTTGCTTTTTATGGTTTGTTCATGAAAGCAAAACTATACAAATACCGTTCCTCAACGTCTGAGGATCTCATTTGCCAAAGGCACCTGTGCTATAGTGTAGCACACAGGAGGTCAGGAGTGAGAAGATTATATCTTCAAACCAAGATTCTGTCACCTACTGCTAAACGTGACTTCAGATTTTACCTGCTGTGAGAAGAAAAATGATATTACCTTTATCACAGAGTTGGTATGAGGAGCAGTAAGCTAATATATATGAACTGACTTTCCCAAATTCAAAATGTTAAACAGATTATTTGTAAGTTAACTCTAATACAGTCATATAACAGGACCTATGCAAATGAATGCCTGGTACTCCCTTAATCATTCGTGATCTACTCCTCCAGATGAAATTTCAGTTCCTAGGTCTAGTGGATTGTTAGGCAAGTTACATCCTTATACCTCCCACACCTTGGTTGTCTTGTAACTGTCTCCTGTATTATTTTCAAAACAATTCTCACCCACCAATCTTTTAACAACTCAGAAAATGAACCTGGTATAATTTGTAGATCCTCAACGTCTTCAAAAATATCTAAAATTTGAGCACAATGACCTTTCCATGGGAAAGAGACATGCAGATTTAATTGGGCTTCTGGGTCTCCTAAAAACCAGCCATAGAAGAATTCAGGGAGCAGAATCTGCACTCTTAGGCGGATCTGTGAATGGATTACAGCCTTCTACCTCCTGAGTCTGTAACTCTGGACAAGGGCAAACTGAATTGCCTCATCCATTTTCTTATCTGTAGAATGGAGGTTATAATGTATGCCTCAAAATATTGTGAGACCTAAATGAGATCACGTATACACAGCTTTGTACACTTCCCAGCATGTAGTTTATTGTCAGCATTGATCCCGATTTTCTGTTAATTTTAAAAGACCATCATCAATCCTTAGCCCCACATTTTTGCAAAGGACTTTGCAATTATTCTCCCCATATCACAAACTTCCCTATCGTTGTGCAGAATGAAACTTTAAATGTCTTTCAAAAGGTTATATATTTATCTGTTACAAGATTAAAATCTCAAGGATCCAGATTTTTCTATTGGGATAAAGCCACAAATTCACATGATTATCAATAAAATGTCACATGCATAATATTCCATAAAAATATAATACTCAGATATTTGCACAACATTTATACTGTATGAAGTATGCCTATTGCATATATACAGAGAATGACAAAAAATGTATACACATTTTAAGAAAAGAAAAAACTGTATTAAAATTGTAATACTCAATATATACCGATAACAAAAGATGAATACAAGTCACGTTTGATTAATTACAAGAGGTGCTCAAAGTGGTTACCATCAGCATTCAGACACTTCTGATTACGGCGAACTACTGCCTGAGCAACGTTGACCAGTGGTGTCCACTTGTCTACATTATTTTGGCACCCCCAGTATATATGCACACACACGATCTTTAAATACAGAAATCTGGATCAGTAGGATAAGATGATCATACAATGAGAAGCAAAGGGAAGTGAGATAGAAGAAAAAACAGATTAATGTCTTCCGTCATCACACTAGTATATAAGCGCGCGCGCTCTCTCTCTCCCCTCTCCCCTCTCCCCTCTCCCCTCTCCCCTCTCCCCTCTCCCCTCTCCCCTCTCCCCTCTCCCCTCTCCCCTCTCCCCTCTCCCCTCTCCCCTCTCCCCTCTCCCCTCTCCCCTCTCCCCTCTCCCCTCTCCCCTCTCCCCTCTCCCCTCTCCCCTCTCCCCTCTCCCCTCTCCCCTCTCCCCTCTCCCCTCTCCCCTCTCCCCTCTCCCCTCTCCTCTCTCCCCTCTACCTTCTCTCTCTGTAAAATTGTTTTAAAAGTTCAGTGCATATATGTATAAGGTAGTTACATTGTATATTGCCCAAAACGAGTAAGTCAGTAAAAGAGCAACAATTCATTCATGTCCTCAGTTTCCAAATCCAACACTACCATGTAACCTTCATGCTCCCAGTGCTTCTGCATTCTGATTGTACCCAATGAATCTAACACTTTCTCTATCCCTCTGCTTATCTGTCTTCACACAGGCAACTATGGAGAAAGCGGGATGGAAGCTTTCAAAGATATGTCAGCCAAGGAAGGGATCTGCATCGCTCACTCGTACAAAATCTACAGCAATGCAGGGGAGCAGAGTTTCGATAAACTGCTGAAGAAGCTTAGGAGTCACTTGCCCAAGGCCCGGGTGGTGGCCTGCTTCTGTGAGGGCATGACTGTGCGCGGTCTGCTGATGGCCATGCGGCGCCTGGGTCTAGCTGGAGAATTTCTGCTTCTGGGCAGGTGAGTGACAATGAGAAAATTCACCGGGAGGTAATAATGCCAGGATTTTGGCAGCATCAAAGGGCATCTTTTGGTGCACAAAGACAGATGCTTTGGAAGCTTAATCTGTATAGTAGAAGCAGAGCTTAAATATCATAAAATACCAGAGCCTGGAAATAATAATGGAAAATAAGTAAATACGCCGTGTGCTGAGTAATGATGATAGCAGAAATAAACACATAAAGATGATGAGACCTTAAATCCTCAAAAAAAATGACTATAAGAAAATGAGATGGATTCTTAAATACTTGCGTAATTCCCTTGGAAACTAAACACATTTCAAACTTTTTGCTGTTGCTTTTGAAATTGATTTTGAGAATGGCTATATAAGCTTGTTTTATAATATAGAATTATAGAATTTGGGTTTTATAAGTGAAGAATTGCTCTTAGAACTAACTTTTAAAAGCATTGGAAAATTGGCTCAGTATTTTATATAACAGAAGTGTCATTACATTGCCTGATCACCCACATTTTTGTCAGACAAGTTTCTAAAAGATTAACTTCCACATGGATTGACTTTAATTATCTGGATAATCCACTTGATTTGCACAATTCAGCCCATTCCCTACTGATGTTGTTGAATCAGTACATCAGTCAGGATTCTCCAGAGAAACAGAAACAGCAGTGTGAGTGTATATAGGAAGAGACCCAGGAGAGCCAATGGTGTAGTTCTGGTACAAAACCCGGCAGGCTAAGACCCAAGAAGAGCCAATGTTTCAAGTTTAAGTGTGAAGTCCATAAAAGATCAGTGTCCCAACTCATGCAAGCAGGCAGGTGGAGTTCCCTCTTACTCAGCCTTTTTGTTCTATTCAGGTCTTCAATTCATTGGACGAGGCCCACTCACATTAGGGAAGACAGTCTGCATTACTCAGTCTACAGGTACAAATTGTAATCTCATCTAGAAACACCCTGAGAAACGCATTTAGAATAATGTTTGGCTAAATGTCTGGGCATCCCATGGCCCAGTCAAGTTATCACATAAAATTAACCATCTCAGTTGGGAAGATGATACCATAGATTAAACATGTGAATGCAGCTTCACCATTGTATACCTTGAAAAAGATATCTTATCATGCATCTTTTCTCAATAGGTAGCTGATTTAAAGAAGAGAGAAAACCTTCCAAACCATTGCATCTTTCTCAATATTCTGTCCAAAATAGAAAGCCAACTCACTTGTTATCAATTTTTGATGACTCGTAAAAAAAGAAAAGAAATAAAAAACATTTCCTTTATTTTCCCAATGCTGAACTGACCTTCTATGATCCGACGGAGGTCTGCTTGACTATATTTTATGACAGCTACTTTATATACCTAATTCTTTTCTGTCTGATCCGATGGCAGTAGATTGATGGGACTGTTTTAGTATGAGGCCAACTATTCTTCATAAAAATGGTATTGAGTGAGATTCCTTTTTCATTTATGTCGTGCATATTGTCTAAAATAATTCCTAGTTGGGAAGAGTCATGCACTAGTTAGTTTCATAAAACCCAGGAACATTCCTGTTGCCAATATTCTTAAATTCTGAAGTGCAGTGGTACCCCTGGGGTAAAAAGAATAGTAAAGAAACAGCTGTCTTTAAACAGTTCTGCTTTTCTGATAGGGGATGAGGGATTCTATAACTCGCATCTGCTGCTTTGCCGACATTAATAAGACAAATTAGCAGCATTTGTTTTTTAGACATATAATTTGTCAACAAGTAAATGGTTTTTGATCACATGTACACAAGGAAAATAAATTGGTACTTACTATATTTACCACTTTCCATTTTTATTTTTATTGCCAGCAACACCACAAGGCCAAAATTCAATATTTTGTATATTTTTAAATTTATTTTGTATACGTTGTTTGCAAGTTCTCGCCACATAATTTAATGCATGGAAAAATAGCTTCATAACCTTTATTTCAATTTCTTAACCCCTTCGTGGATTGGTTTATAATAATTGAACATTTACTTGAGCACTAATTCATTTTGTCTGAGAGCAATTTAGAATATTCTTCCTTACTCTGAATTTAAACAATAACTCCCAGGAGTTTCCACCTCTTGGATCATATTCTTTTCTTTGAAAGTACATGTGATACTCTTTCAAATATTTGGAAAAAACAGTATGGTCCTTAGTCCCCTTTATCTTCTCTTTAAAACATTCCTACTCTTCCATTCCTACTTCTTCATAGTGAAATGGCACTCTAAGTATTAATAAAACCAATTATCATGACCACTGGTAGGATCATTTATCAAATGCTGTGTGCCAATTACTATGCTAAGCACTTTGCATGTGTTGTTTCATTTAATTATTAATTTGACAAATATTGAGTGCTTACTATATGTTAAGATGCTTGGAATATATCAATGAATAAAAGAGGGACAATAATCACTCTTGTTATGGACCTTACAGATGATAAGTTAAATAGAAGGTAATAATTGCTATGAAAAAAAATAAATCTAAGAACAACTTGCATGTTAAATACTATTATCATCTTCGTTTTATAGGCAAGGACTCTAAGGCTCAATAAATATTGAGTAATAATGATATGAAGAAGGGTATATAGATGTATGTGATGAAGACAAAATTGAAAATAAGTGTGTATAACTCTGGAGACTGAGCATGTAGTGCTATTTCATTGCTTCTTAGTAAGTTTAAAGTATTCCTGTTCATAAAAGTTGGAGGTCTTGGGTAGTGAGCAGAAAAACAAAAAAGTAATAGCTACATGAGAGAATTCGGAACATCTACACACACTCATTTTACAAGTGAAGAAACTGATACCCTAAAGTTTGGACGACATGGTCAGGGTTGTACAAGAGCCCATGACTCACAATTCAGTGCTTCTCTCTCCTGGCCTGTCTCCTACAGAGTAGAAACAGGGGAAAAGTTATAATCTGATGGCAAGTCCCCAGTTCTTCATAGATTCTGATGTATAAAGAGACTATCCTAGATACTTCAAATTTAAGTCAGCAGTTTTAAATTAATGTTACCTCCTAAAAACTCCAATTCACCCTGTAGTTCCTCTTATATTTTAAAATTGTTTTGTTTATATATATTCTCCCAATCCCTCTTTATTCTTCCCCCACCCTTGACTAAGTTTAAATGGATGGTTCTTATAAACTAGAAGTCAATGCTATGAGAAAAGAATCTATATTCAGAACTTCCTAGAGGATCCCACATTTAACAGCTGTAGTTACTTATAAATCTCTCTAGTGGCCTTGGGACAGCCAGGTTTAATAGGTCTTTCAACTAAAATATTTGGCAGGACTAAGATAACTCTACTGCTGAGACAACCTCATACATCAACACATCCCACCATCTGCACTGCACATCAGTAGAATGTTAGAGTGATATAGACCTGGCCCCTGGGTCTTGTCATTTGAGTCCTAGGTAATCTGCTGTCTCATTACCAATAAAAATGTCCTGTTCAGGACCCTGAATAGTCTTGCTAAACACTTTGGCTCTGACAGCAGGATGAGATAATAATCTAAACACAAATGACACTTTTTTTTATAATGGGTATAGTATTTTACTTCTTGAGCTGAGAAAAGTATTATTTGAGATATTTATAAATTATAAACCTAAATAGGAACTATTTTTTTAACATAGTGTTTTATGTTTTCCAAAAAAAATGTAGTTTATGATCATGAAAAATAATTTAAACAGCAAACAAATCTAGAGAGTGGAAAGCACTTATATTTCCAAATTTGTATCAACTCAGGGTATTGTTAAAATATATGGTATTTCCTTACCTTATAGGTGAAAATTGGCCTCACTATCTTTTTTTAATTTGTAGGTTTTCAATTATGACTTAGATTGTACTTCTTTCATGTATCAATAGTGATATATACTTAAATTTTCCCAAGCTACCTAGTCATGCATTTTTTCTGTTTATTTGTTTTCCTTATTTATTTGTATAAAAGCACTTCAGCAGGTAAGGAAAGTAGTTGATTGGTACATGTAGCAAATATTTTAACTCTTGTAATTTAATTTAGACTTTGTTGATGGTGTTTTGGACAATGCCAAACTTTATTTTTCAGTTATTTTCTTCATGTTTTTATGTCTCATGGGATTTGTATATGGATATAGAGGCCAGTCACAGAGGCTTATCTAATTGATTGTTAATTCAAGGTAGGGTAGGAGAATTTAGTAAACAAGGGGGTACAATTCATAGTATAAAATCCCTAAAAATGTGGGAATCGGTAACACTTAAAGCACAGGTGGAGGGAATGTGCTGAGTAGGTCAACTCCAGAATTGGAACAGAAATAAAAAATATGTCAGGGGCAGAGGTAGATACGTTTAAAGGTGTGGAAACTGGAAACTCACTTGATAGTCCCTCTTTTCTTTGTAAATTTGGAGACTAGAAGGGTGTGTGTGTGTGTGTGTGTGTGTGTGTGTGTATGTGTGTGTGTGTGTGTGTGTGTGTGTGTGTGTGTGTATTGCAGAGATGGTGGAGGCAGTGGGTTAAGAAGTTGTCAGTAGAGATTGGAGAACCAGGAAAACTACATTGTTAATAAGTTGTTTCATATATTTATTTTATATTACTCCATCTGTTACAAACTATGGGGATATAAAAGATTTGGCTCTACTATAATGGAGAAATTTTCTTAAAATAACAATAGATTTTAATTGTACTGTCACATCAGTATTGTATGAATTCTCATTGTTAGGGCTTTAAATGTTGATTAAACAGCCCGGTTCTCAAATTAAAAACCAAAAGGATTTAACGTATGTCAGATAATTAGAGACCAAGTATTTGACCTGTCATCAAATGGATGTCCTAACACTGCCCCACAACCCCAGCATCATAGGCAGGGCTGGACAATAGCAGGACTTCCTTGCTTTCGAAGATGGCTTTCAAAATGCCAATAGGAAAACTCTGAGGTTCAGAGGACAAACTGCTCCATAAAAAAGAAGATTCTGAGCCACACGTGCTGAACTCTTTCTCTAGTTTCACCAGGCAGATAAAGTCACTCATTTCCAGGAGAGAAGGAAGGCAGATGGTGGAGAAAAGCTATGTGTTTTCTTCCCATGCTTTGCCCTCCTGAAGAGTGGATATCTCTGAAACTCTTCTGATGAAATGTGAAGAGTTAGATATCCTCTATTCTCACAAGTCCATTCTGAAGTGGATAAATAACAGTAACTTGACTTTACAGATGAAGACTGAAGCTCAGAGACATTATTTGTTTCATCAATGTCACCATGCTTACTAGACCTGCAGCTGAAATTTAAATGAAATCAATTGCTTTGTAACATGGTACAACTCTGAAAAGTAGAAATTCCCGGAAGAGGAACAGAGAGCCTTCAAGTTATTGGATAGAGAAGGATTCCTGTGTGAGGGATGAAACCCATTAGTGACTTTGAAGTCCTTTTCTAGAAGTCAGGTTTGTATTCTAGAGATAGCTGCATCTCAGAGGGTTCTGGTAGCCTTAAAACTGACTGCACTTCTAATATTTGTTTAGATGAACTTTAAAAACAATTGGATGTTAATAATAGCTATTATGGCATGTTCTTTCTTCTAAGTAGTTGGTTTTATATATTAATTCATTGACTTTCTATACCCATCCTATTTGAAAGCTATTATGATCAACTTCATTTTATTATTGAGGAAACTGAGGCACAGAAAGACAAGTAATTTGCTCAAGATCACACAGGTAATAAGAGGCAGAGAGGACATTGGAAGATAGCCTGTTTTCTTAGCCACTATGGTATACTGTCTAGATCTTGATAATCCTTAATTTCAGTAATCAATTTGATCCTTATGGTACGAAATATTAATTTATTTTTCTAGTAATAAAATAGACAATGTTTAATAAAGAAAAATAGTCATAAAAATAATTCTGAGAAATTTCTTCTTTTTTTAAGTAAAATAAATAAAGCCTGGAGGAATCCAACATTCTATAAACCAGAAAAATGCAGTGATGAAATGCACTGATCTATTACTGTTTTTCTCCAAAAATACTCCGATAAAATTGAGTTTTCAGGAAATAGAAAATTTTAAAGTTGCTTGCTTTATAAGAATGATCAAACATCTGTGAAGAAACAAAGGCAAACACAGAATATTATGCTGTGGTGAAACTAGGTGAAATGTGTTTGCTCTTCCATTGTTTTCTAGAAGACTAATATGATTTAGTGGAGTATCTATGTACATGTGTCTCTTCACTGGAGGAAACTGGTATGTCATTCTAAAGCAGTGGTTGGCAAACTAAGAGCCATGGGCCAAATCCAGCTCACTCCCTATTTTTGTAAATAAAATTTTATTGTAAAACAGCCACATTCATTTACACAATGTCTATCACTGCTTTCGTGCTATAATGGAAGAGTTGAGTAGTAGTTTTAACAGAGACCGTATGTCCCATAAAGCCTAAAATATTTACTATTCGATCCTTTGCAAAAAATGTTTGCCTGACTCCTGGTACAGAGTTCTTTTTTCATGTGCGACAATGGCTCTGCTTACTTTCACAGCATATTAGAACTTAATGCTTTGAGTATTTAATTCAGCAATAGTCATGGTTTGAACATAAACTCCATTTTCTTTTCAATTCTCTTTCAAGTTTTAAGGCCCCTGCTTGGTCATAGGATCAGACAGCTCTAGGAACGTAGATCGAAGTTAGGGTTACAAGTTGAGTGCTGTATTTATCAGTGAAGAGACTGAGAACAAAGAAGCTTTTTTTTTATTTTATTTCAGCATTCTGGAACATAATGTTCAAAGTAATTGGAACATACAATGCATTTGAAATACCTCCTATTCAATCTCAAGTGATTTAATTTTATCTAAAATGTAAGAATGTGCTAAATTTAATGAGAGATATACTCTGAGTGTAAATAAAGTTACTTTTTCTTCTCTCATTTGGTAAAGTGGACTGATGGACATAAATTAAAAATTTGTAATTTCACCCATGATCTTCCTAATTTTCCTGAGAGTTATTTTTCCCAAAAAAGTAATCTAATTACTTAATCCTTCTCCATAATAATCTTAGTTGACTCCCTTTTGCTTTCATATTCAAATACCTTATTTGGCATAAATGGCCTTTTAAAATATGGCCATATCAGCCAATCATTTCCCAATACGCTCACAGATGAAATTTAAAATATTTACCAAACTAGGAAGACATGTGTCTAATTAGAACAGGTAAAGTTCATAACCAAAGGGTAGATCCATGCCAATGCATGCTATCTACTATTAGAATTGATACACTCTACTCCCCTCCCAGCACAATTAAGTCTTTACGTTTTCTATATGAAATTATCATAATTCCCCAAAGATACCAGCCTCACAGTATTTTCTCCTACAGTGTCTTCTCCTTGGAATGACTTCCCTTCTCCTTGGAATAACTTTCACCAATGAAACCCAAGTTTGTCATGTAAGACATTCCCTAACAGTTTTGAAGACTCCCTGAAATTTAGTAAAATTTCTACGGATCCCTTATAACTCATTTCTAATTTTATGTTTTCCTCTTCCACTTTTCCACTGGAATATGAGCTCCTAGAAGTGTTGGTAAAGGTTTATTAATCTTTGTGCCTCTAGTACCTTACACATTTTACATCTTTGAGGATGGCTATGATTGCAGAGGAAAATCAAGTGTGGCAGTTATGCAGCGGTATTAAAAAGGTCTCTCCAACTCTGGTAGGCCCAAATAAAAAGCAGGGTTCTCAGGGTCTTACAGAGAAGAAAAGCAAAACGAATGCATGCCGCTCTGCAGGGAAGACAATGAAGAGCTCAAGGTAGAGGGCAGAGGTAATTCTTGAGGACCCACTCCTTTGCTTTTATGAGAGAGGTGTATTTCATTGGTTTTAGTATGAAATGGTGAGCTTCTGGCCTTCACAAAACACATCAGTGAAAAATGAAAACTCTCTGTGAGGCTAAACTATGCAATCAACTAATGAATCATTTGCAATAGGAAAAGTCAAATTATTAGTAAAATGGTGAGACAAGGAATACCATGGACATGTTTGGACACTTGTTTGTGCTGTTTCAAAGGAAAGCTTCAAAGGTTTTAGCTTCTTTCAAAGAAAAAGAAAACAGGTGTAGTTTTTTTAACTAAAGAAGGTGAATGTTGATTAAAAATGGTTCAATTATTTGTTCAGAAAAATGTAAAGCTTTATTGTCTTCTATCTTATCAAAACATGAGTACAAGTCTTTATTTTTCAAGATGTTTTATGGACTCTCAATTTAACATATTTGGACCCCTCAGTCTGTCTTTGTTTATTTCATTAGTTTATCGATCTCTCTGAGTAGATTATTTTTAGAGCAGTTTTAGGTTCATTACATAACTAGGAGGAAGGTGCAGAGATTTCCCATATTCCCCATGCCCACCAGCTTGCACAGCCTTCCCATTATCACATCCCCCACCCAAGTGGTACATTTGTTATAACTGATGAACCTACATTGATACATCATTCTCACCCAGGGTTCATAGTTTACATTAGGGCGCACTCTTGGTGCTGCACATACTATGGGTGTGAACAAATATATTATAACATGTATGCACCGCTATAGTATCATACAGAGTGTTTTCATTGCCCTAAGAATCCTCTGTGCTCCTCCTATTCATCCCTCGCTCTCCACTAGCTCGTGGCAACCAATGACCTTTTCAGTGTCTCCATAGTTTTGCCTTTTCAAGAATGTCATATAGTTGGAATCATACAGTAGACTTTTCAGATGGTCTTCTTTCACTCAGTAATAGGCATTTAAGTTTCCTCCATGTCTTTTCATGGCTTGATAGCTCATTTCTATTTAGAACTCTGTGATATCCCATTGTCGGACGTGCTGCCATTTATCCATTCACCTACTAAGGGACATCTTGGTTGCTTGTCAATTTTGATGATTATAAGTAAAGCTGCTGTAAACATCCATGTACAGGAGTTTGTGTGGACATTTGAATAAATACCAAAGAACATGATTGCTGGATTGTATGGTAAAAATATGTTTAGTTTTGTAAGTAACTGCCACACTGTCTTCCAAAGTGACTGTACCATTCTGTGTTCCTATCAGAAGTGAGTGAGAGTTCCTGTTGCTCCACAGTCTTGCATTTGTTGTTGTCAGTGTTCTGGATTTTGTATTTGTTTATTTTTAGTATGGTTTTACAGATAGTGTATTGATGTAATAGAAAGTCACAAGAATATTTTCCAAAATCCAGTCTCAAAATCAAATAGTAGTTTTTTTTTTCATTTGCGTTTTCATCTTTAAATCTTTGAAATATGCCCATTCATCTTTTTAATGAGTACTTTAATATAAGTAGACATTAGGCTAATGTATATTATTCCATCTTTTTATTATCTGTCTTTTTTTTTTCCTTACCCCCTCCTTCTCACCTTACCTCACTCTTCACCTTTCCTTCCCTCCAGGTAACCAATATGAATAACTGGATGTTTTCTTCTTTACATTTCTTCTCGGTCTTATAATCACACACACACATTTCCTCCTAATATACTTTTTACTCTGATTATGTTAAATTTTGTCATTCCTTTTATGTACATAATCAAATATGTTTCTTTTGTAGTTCTGGATTTCCTTCTTTGATCAAAAAGTTTTCTCTGAAACCAGGAAAACACTGTCTGTTTTTTATCTTTATTCACTTAATGCAACCAGATTTTTTTTTTTTTTAATTAAATCTATGCAGTAATAGATCCAGCATTATTTTCTTTAAGGTAGATGCTCAAATGTGCCTGGAGGATTTACTAAATAAATAATCCTTTTCCAAAGAAATAGCTATAATGCTTTATATATTAAATTTTACATTTTTAAAATTATATATTTTTTGCATACTACTAACATATAATTTTATTTTCTCTTTGGTACTATTGTGTTATTTGTCATTTACTAGTAGCATAGTGTTTTTATTACACTGTCTTTGTAGTATACTTTAATAACTGGCAAGGCATACCACATTAATTATTCTTAGCTCAGAATTATATTATTTTGTTAAATATTGTTAGTCCATAAAAACTTTAAAATTACTTTCTAATTATATAATTGGGTTTCTAAATATTAATTTTTGAAGGGTTGAAAATTTAAAGATATTACATGTTCTAACCTAAAAATAAGAAATGAATTTTATTCAGATTTTTACCTCTTTCCATAAAGTTAGATTACTTTATAAAGATTTCGTATTTCTATTGAATTATTACTATACTTTATAGTTTTTTTTAGCATATTTTTAATTTCTAGCTAATTATTGCTAGTATAGAGAAAAGCAACCAGTGTTTGTGTAATTTAAATTACTTTTTTTCATATTGGTAGCTATTTTCAGAAGCTTTGCGTTTTCTAGATATGCAATGCTTTTATCAACACAAAATAATTGAGTCATTTCCTCTCCATTTTTTATACTAATTATGTCATTTTCTCAACTTACCACATTCAGCAAAATTTCTAATACACTGGTGTATAATAGTGGCAAGTATCATTTTCTGTACTTGATTTTGATCACATTAATTTGTTATTTTACTATTTACAATGAAATTTTATAATTTTGTCTTTGTCCTAGCTACTTATTTTTTTCTTGCATTGTCATTTCAGTAATCCTGGGTGCTAATATCTTCAGCTCCAAATACACAAATTAAACACACACACACACACACACACACACACACACACACACACTCAATTAGAACAAATAAAATTACATGTGAAATTAGGAGCCTAAGTGGTGAATTTACAATTTGCTCTATCACAAGAAATTCTTTTAAAAAGTACATTTGCATCTGGTTCAAGATAACAACCTAAATACACAAGTTTACTCTTCCTCCTGCCTCAGAATCTATTGAACCGACTTACCATTTCATTTAGAGTAAAAGCCACAGTCTTCACAATATTTTACCAGACTCCCACAAAATCTTTTCCCCTTCCTATTCCTCCTCTTCTCTTTCACTCCACTCCAGCCACAATGGTCTTCTTACTGTTTCTCAAAAATCCTAGTCCCATTTTCACCTCAGATCCTATGCTTTCACTGTTTGTTCCCTTTGCCAGAAGCAATCTTCCCCCAGATATCCTTATCACTGTTATCTGAAGTCTTCATTCAGATGTTACCTACTCAGTGCAGCTTCCCTGACCACTATATTTAAACTTGAAACATACACTGCCACCCAAACTTCCCACTCCCTACCCACGTAATATTTGTCAACAGCACTATTACCTTCTAATATGCTATGTAATTTTCTAATTCACTCCGTTTATTGTCTCTAGTGTGTGCTAGAAGATAAGCTCCAGGAGCGCAGAGCTTTTTATCCATTTTAGTCACTGCTCTAGGCACTGCTCTATTCCCTGGAAAAATACCTGGTACATAACAAAAATCTAACAAAGTCGTGTTAAGCTGGAGAACTCTTAACCCATATTTTGGCTGGTAAAAATTCTAAAGTTTTCTGGTAAGAACCTCGAATCACCTGAGATCAGAGATAGCAGTTCTGCAAAAAGAAGCAAGTTTCACATTGCTTGCCAAGCAGCAGTTTTAGGATTTCAGAAGAGCTGAGCTAGTTCCTTTGTTCTTACCAGCCTCATCTCACCCAAACTCTCTTTATACAGCTGACTCTTCCTTTGTCCCAAAACAGAGACTTGAGTAGGAAGAGGGGCCTAATATACTAACAAAAAAATAAAAGCAAAGGTTCTAGAGATTTTCATGAAATCTGGGGATTCATGTGGGGGTGAGTCATGGGAGACCTGGCAAGATGAAGATTAGGGTATGGAAATGGAACAGCGCTGGTGTGGAGCAGTGTCCAATGGGTCCTGGCCTAGGAGATGGCCCTAGGAAAGGGTGACTGAATTAATGTAGAAGTGAGTGACATTGCCATTAGCTCACTGATACATTATTTACATAAATGTTGAATTTGCTAGGGGTTTCTGTGTTTTTAGTGTTCAGATGTCCTCATATCGCAAATTAAAAAAAAAAAAAAAAAAAAAAAGACATTTGTCATTTGTACAAATCACTTATTCAGCCTGAGAAGGGAGCATTATCTCCCTGCCCACCCACCTCCCTACCAAATCCATTACAAATAAACCTTTTTGTCTCCTATAATAGAATCTTAATTCTGATGATTGAAAACAAACACACAAACAAAAAAGACATTTAATATGGTAACCTCGAGAGACTGTTATAGCTTGACAATTCCATTTTTACATTTTTGCAATTTCTATAGCAGGCTGGATTGTGTGGCAAAACAATAAAAAAACAAAACAAAAAAAAACAAACAAAAAAAAAACCACAAAAAAACGAAAGGCAGTGGTAAAAACTCCTGGGGGAAGATTTCATTTCTAAAAATGCTACATAATTTTATGATTTCTAAATAGAGAAGGAATTTTTTTTTTATCTTAGAATTTGCTACTGTGCATTTTGAGGCACTATCATAACCACAGCAGTGCTGATACCTTATATTTCTGTAGTCCTTTACAGATTACAAATGCTTTTATGGGCATTATGTCATTTAATCCTCCTTGTCTAGTAAATGCATGATAGTCATCAGGGAAAATCCGTCCAGATGGCTGAAAATAAACATCAGCCACCCAAATAAACACTAGACTAGTGGCTACCAAATGCATGCCTTAAAAGCTTTAATGAAAGTTTCAAAGGTCCAAAGTAAAATTAAACAAACAAACAATTATATGTACATGTGCATGCATCTGTGTGTGTGTGTGTATAGCTACAGTCTGCCCTGATCTTGAAAAGGATTTTTTCATTCATTTATTTCTTCAACAAGTATTTATTTGGTACTTAGTATATTGCAGGTACTATGTACTGAATATACTGTAGCGAAAATTACAGATGTAACCCTGCCTTTCTGGAGTTTAGAGTCTAAGTAGACAACATGTAAGAACCAAATATTTAATTCTAATTCTCTATGTTTAGATTTATCGATGTATAACGGATATACAAAATAGTGCACACATTTAATCTTGATGAGTCTGGATATATGCCTAACCTGTGATATCATCACTTTCAACAATGGTACTAAACATACCTATCACTTCCAAAAATTACCTTTTCTTCGTGTGTGTGTGTGTGTGTGTGTGTGTGTTGGTAAGAATACAGCACAAGATCTCTCTTACCATATTTTAAACTGCAAAATATTGTACTTAGCTACAGGCACAATGTTGTATAACAGATCTCTACAACTTATTCATCTTGCATAACTAAAACTTTATATCCATTGAAAAACAATTCTCCTTTTCTGCCTCTTCCAGCCCCTGGCAACAACCATTTTATTCTCTCCTGTGAGTTTCACTATTTTAGATACCTCATATGAGTGGAGTCATGCAACAATTTGTCCTGTGATTGGCTTATTTCACTTTCCGAAAGGTTCTCTGGGTTTATCTATGTTGTCATAAATGGCAGATTCCTTTTTTTTTTAAAGCTGAATAACATTGCATTATATGTATATACCACATTTTTCTTACGTATTCATTTGTCAATGGACTTGAGGTTGTTTCAGTATCTTGATTATTGTGGATAATGCTGCAGTGAACATGGGGATGCAGATATCTCTTCAAGGTACTGATTTCAGTTATTTTGGGTATATATACTGAAGTGGGATTGCTGGATCATATGGTAGCTCTATTTTTAATTTTTTGAGAACCCTCCATATGCTTTTCCATTGTAGACATACCATTCTACATTCCTAACAATGTATAAAGATTTCAGTTTCTCCACATCCTCGCCAATACTTTTTTTGTTCAGTGAAATGATATTTCATTGTGGTTTTGTTGTGTGTTTCCCTGATAATTTGTGATATTGGGCACCTTTTCAGATACCTGTTGTCCATTTGTATGTCTTCTTTGGAGAAATGTCTATTTAAGTCTTTTGACCATTTTTTAATTGAATTATATGTTTTGTTTTGATTTTTTTGCTATTGAGTTGTATGGGTTCCTTATATACTTTGGATATTAATACCTTATCAAACAGATGGTTTGCAAGTATTTTCTCACATTTGTGGGATGCCTTTTCAACCTGTTAATTGTTTTCTTTGCTATGCAGAAGCAAATTTTAATAAGTTCAGTAAAGAAATCATCTTTTTCATTTTTGCCATTCTTTCTTATATTGTGATGAAAATAATATTAAATAATGATAATAATTAATGATAATTTATTTTGCTAAAATGAGTGGCAAAATAGAAAACTGAATCGACAATGTTCTGTTGATTCTAAATTATTTTGTAACCATTATGTTATTTGTGAATCACCACTCAAGGCTTCCCCATGATGTATATTTCCCTTTAAAGATTCATTACAGAGGGACTAGTGATGAGTTTAAAAAGCAGTTTGATGCCTACAGTGAGACTTGTCCTTTTCTTTTCCATAAAAAATAATCACTTCTTCCAACATCATCCAGTAACTATCCAACGAATACAATGTATTTGTGTTCTAAATTAGAATGCAGAGTATGGTTAACGTTTATAATAGTGTTTGAGCATGCAGTGTGTTAAAAATGAAATAAATTAAGGATGACCAAAAATATCAAAAAACATGTAGTCTCATTCACACTAAAACCCAAAGCTGCCTTAATTTCTTAAAATGTTCCTTCAGAAATATATAAACAGTGATAATCTTTCTTGTGACTATAGCCAATATTTTTTCTAATTACTCTTAATTCCAAAAGCTGTAATTATTGAGTCTAGCTTGTCTTTCCTCTTTCATATTTTGAGTGAATTATTCATATTTAAGAAACAAAGCAGCTTTTTTCAAATGTTTCATATTCTTTTCACACCCTACTTGTGATTTCTGTTGTCAATCTCATTTTACAAGGATTGTTGAGGTATTATGAGAGAGACCTAGAACTGTATGTCAAATGGTATCTACTCCCCCCTCTTGATAAAAGTAATGAAAAGGTTGATTTGCTGATTTAAGGTATAACTCATTTGTGAATTAATATAATTAAGGTGACAGAGAGGTAAATAAAACAAATAAGACTGACTCTAGTATTCCTGAACTGATTGGGCTAGTGCTAATGTAATGCCTCTGGAAAGAAAATTTGAAGGCAACTGATAACATGGACGAAATACCGAAAATCTTTCAACCACATTTAGGTGGCATTTAACTTTTTATCAACTGGCAGAAATGCAGGAATTAAGAAAAGAACAGGAGTTGCTGGTTAGCTCAATTGGTTAGAGCATGGTACTGATAACACCAAGTTTGCCTGTTCGATCCCCACATGGGCCACTGTGAGCTGTGCCCTCCTTAAAAGAAAAGAAAAGGGAAAAGGAAAAGGAAAAGGAAAAGAATAAACCTTAATGCAAAAGATTCAAGATCCAGCTTAGTTAATTTTCATCCTGTTAGTTAAAATAATGGATGATCCTGAAGGTAAACTGAATAGCCAATGGAGAGCTAATAAAAAGTAAAAGTTGCGGATGAAAATATAAGGAAAAAAATAGCCAACACAGATTGAGGAACTGAAAATTGTGTAGGGTACTAAGTTTCAGACAGCACTCATCAGAAGTGGTAGTTTTCACATAATCTCGTCAGTACTAACTCATATGCGTTTATATATCTAAGATTAAAACACGTTGCTTAGGTTTGCACATATGATTATGTATGCAGTATTTGAAACTCTGAAAATGAGCACACAATACAAATATATGACTCCTAAAAGATGATGGTAGTTAAGAATGTTGAATTTAACATATATACATACAGACACACACACACACACACACACACACACACACACACGCACAGACATGCACACACACTTGCAGAAGCTGGCTAATGATTTAGAGCTTTCTAAATAAACCGTAGTGCTTTTCTATGGGATGTAGGGGGAAGAGGACAATACATATAGAGGTGCAAAGGGATAATAGTATTCCTTCATAAAATCTAGCCCTGTAGTTACTGATGTCTTCATAAAAGACTGTAATTATCTCTTGTCCTTCTTCTCCACGACCCCATAACATTCTGTGAAGCTTGAAAAGCCAATCTCATCAACTTCCAATAATGAAAGGCTGAACATTGGCATTTAATTCCATTTTCTCCCGAGTGCTTCCAAATTGAGTAAGGGAAGTTTGTTTTTTTTTTTCTTTACTGACACAAAGACCAAAAGAATGGAAAAAGAAATAATTTTTAAATGGACATGTGGTAGAAAGACTTAGAAAGAAAGCCAAGGAGCAACCCAATAAGCAGTATAGAACCCTCCAAAAGCTCAAGAATTCGGGATGGTAATTACTTCCAGAAGCTGGACTTAAAAAATCAGAAATAATTGAAATTTTGCGTAAGCATCAAACATGCCCAGAATCCTACCTGTCTGGCAGAAAAGTTGAAATTTATTCAGAGTGCAGAGCAAAAGAGAGGACCTCTGCATTGAAGGGCCTAAGGCCAGTTGGGAGGCAGAGCACTACCCTTAAATGGGGAAGTGACCTCCTTCCCTGAGACTTATGACCAGGCCAGCTTCATGGATGGCCCAATGAATAGCCCAGTCAGGACTGCCTGATATGAAATGTATAAAAGACAGGCCCAACCCACTGGCACAGAGTCTCCGTTTGTTGTTTGTTTGCTTGTTTAATGTCCCACCACTGTTGTCCATCCCTAGACATCTGAAAAAAGACTTCAACATGGAAGACAGAACACAAAACCAATGAAGATAAAAGGCTCAAAGAAATAGACTCTTTAGGGAAATGAAAAGTTCAAATAAAGAACTAATAGTAATATTTTCAAAGATATTGCATCTTTGAAAATAGCAAATACTGCACAAAGGAATAGAATAAGAAAAAATGTCTTAGAAATAGAAAACATGTAATGATAGAAATAAAACACTTAATAGAAGGGTATGAAGAAAGAAATTGAGGAAATATATAAACATGTAAAACAAAAGGGTGAGGGGGTTCTGTAGAAGAGAGAATATAAGATAACTAGAAAACCAATTCAGGATGCCCCAACATTTAATAAGAAGAATTTGGGAAGGAGTAGAGAAAATAAAGGGAATAAATCATTTAAACGATATTTTAAGAAAATTTCCTAGAACTGAAGAACATGAATTTCAAGATTAAAATGGCCCTATGAATGCCTCAATGGGTGGAAATCCCCAGCACCACCATATTGAGGCACCTTTTTGCCAAATTTCAGATAACTGGAGAAAAAGAAATATATCAAATTTCCAGGGAAAGAAGGTGGTGGGGGCAAAGAGAGAAAAGAGAAAAGAGAAAAGAGAAAAGGGAAGGGCAGGGCGGGGCGGGGAGGGGAGGGGAGGGGAGGGGAGGGGAGGGGAAGGGAAGGGAAGGGAAGGGAAGGGAAGGGAAGGGAAGGGAAGGGAAGGGAAGGGAAGGGAAGGGAAAAGAAGGGAAAGGAATGGGGAATTAAAAGCATTGGGAACCAATGTCACTTAGAAGCATTTTAAAATATTTAAATAAATGAGAAAGATGTACCACATTCAGGGATGAGAAGAGTCAATATTGTGAAGATGGCAATCCTGCTTCAGTCCTGACTGCTACTTTCTTTCTACGTTCTCACCATGGACCAGCTAATCTATTTTTGTTTGAGTTCTTAAAATATATCACACCTCTCTCTGCCTCAGATTTGCACATGCTTTTCTTTCAATCTGAATGTTCTTCTTATCGTTTTTAGCTCAGTTAATTCCTACTCATCCATCAAATATGAGTGTAGATGTCATTTCCTCAGTGCATTTTTCCCTTATTACCGAAAATAACTCCTCATGTTACCGTGCATTTTTAAATCACTGCACTTATGTAATTTGTAATTATACATGACTTGTCATTTTTATTCATATAATATCCATTTTATTCATGAGATCATAAGTTCCACTTAGCTTAGTACAGTGGCAAGAATATAGCACGTCACCTATCAAATTATGAGTTATTCTGTGCTGAATTTACCTTGTTTTGTAATTCTCTTTCCAACTAAGACAAAAATTCCATGGAGCATTGATTTTCTGTTTTGTTTACCATTATATTCTCAGTGCCTGGCATTTAGCAGTTGCCCACAAAATATGTTACATAAAGTCACTTAAATATTTGATCCATTTTTTTTAACTTTTTTTTTAAATTAAAGTTTATTGGGGTGACAATATTTAATAAAGTTACATAGGTTTCAAGTGTACAGTTCTGTAATAAATCATCTATATATCACATTGCATGTTCACCACACAGAGTCAGTTCTTCTATCACCACATATTTGATCCTGTTTCCCCTCATCTATCACGCCCTACCCTCCTTACCCTCTGGTAGCCACTAAACTATTATTTATGTCGTAAGTTTTGTGTCTTTATTGTTTGTCTTGTTCCTTTGTTGCTTTCAGTTTTATATCCCACATATCATTGAAATCATATGGTTCTCAACTTTTTCTGTGTGACTTATTCTGCTTAACATAGTAATCCCAAGATCCATCCATGTTGCTGCAAATGGCATTATTTCATCGTTTCCTATGGCAGAGTAGTATTCCATTGTTATATATACCATATCTTCTTTATCCAATCATCAATTGAAGGACACTTTGGTTGTTTCCATGGGTTGGCCACCGTAAATAAAGCAGCAATGAACATCAGAGCACATACCATATTTCCCCGAAAATAAGACCTAGCTGGACAATCAGCTCTAATGTGTCTTTTGGAGCAAAAATTAATATAAGACCCGGTCTTACTTTACAATAATATAAGACCGGGTCTTGAAGAGGAGAGGGGAGAGGGGAGAGGGGAGAGGGGAGAGGGGAGAGGGCAGAGGGGAGAGGGCAGAGGGCAGAGGGGAGAGGGCAGAGGGGAGAGGGGAGAGGGGAGAGGGGAGAGGGGAGAGGGGAGAGGGGAGAGGGGAGAGGGAGAGGGAGAGGACCGGCTCTTATATTAATTTTTGCTCCAAAAGATGCATTAGAGCTGATTGTCTGCCTAGGTCTTATTTTGGGGGAAACATGGTATATCTTTACAGATAAATGTTTTCAGATTTTTTGGGTATATACCCAGGAGAGGAATTGCTGGGTCATACGGTAATTCTATTCTTAACTTTTTGAGGAACCTTCATACCACCTTCCATAGCGGCTGCACCAGTCTGCATTGCCACCAACAGTATTTGAGGGTTCGTTTTTCTCCACAGACTCTCCAACACTTGTTATTATTTGTCTGGTTGATGATAGCCATTCTAACTGGTATGAGGTGATATCTCATTGTGGTTTTTATTTGTATTTCTCTGATTATTAGTGATATTGAACTTCTTTTTATATGTCTATTAACCATCTGTATGTCCTCTTTGGAAAAATGTCTCTTCAGGTCTGTTGCCCATTTTTTAATTGGATTGTTTGTTTGTTTGTTTGTTTGTTTTTGGTGTTGAGTTGTATGAGTACCTTGTGTATTTTGGATATTAGCCCATTATCAGAGGGATTATTTGCAAATATTTTCTCCCATTCGGTTGATTTCCTCTTTATTTTGTCAATGGTTTCTTTTGCTGTGCAGAATCTTTGAGAGAGGAAGTATCAAAAGATACTTGAGTAACAACTTCCACTGAAATGATTTCCCATGAAAGATGTATCAAAAAATCAAAATAAAGAATTGGGCATACGCTGATTCATAATAAAATTTGTGTAGGAAATAAAGGGAATCTATTATTTCCTTATTCATTCATCAATGAATGACCTACCATGTCCAAGAGGTCCAAGAGGGACAAATGAGTTCATGGTGGGGAAGAGATGAGGTATGTGGGCAAACACTGTGGTCATCACGTAGACCACACCTCCCTGTCTACTGCTTTCACAAATCATATCTGAACTCTTCTCATGCCTTGGACTTTTCTCACCAGTCATCTTGGTTAAAATAGCCCCTTTATACTTCAAAGCCATTCTAAGGGACTAAACCTTCTCGTGCCAAGCCCATGTTTCTCTTGAAGGGAGGGAGCTGTGTTGCTTATTCTTGCGTTCTTTACTATTTTCACTGGGAATACTAGCACTTTTGCTCCTCTTCACAACACGAGCTGCTTTTCAAGGGACACTTCAAGTCTGAACTCCCTGTAGTTGGAGAAGAATCTGGAAACATATGGTAGGTTCCATATTTGAAGGGATTTTTTTTTTTCCCAAGCTAAACTTTATCCTTAAGGCAATGGGCTTATGAAATATTCTAAGCAGGGGACATACAGGAGCAGGTTTGGTATGTTAAGGATCACTGCAGGTAAAATGGAAGGGAACCAAGAAGAGAACCAGCCTAGAGCCTGGGAAGATCAGCTGGGATATCGCTGCAACAATTTGGGAACTGCTAAGGGTCTGAAGGAAAGTAGTAATTGGAGAAGAGCAGAGAAACTAAAGGTTGTGGCTTATGCAGCATTGAAAGGGGAAGTGAAAATTAAGGTTCTTGTCTGAGGCTGGTCCTGGAACGAAGGTTTATCGGCTCAGAAAGTAAACATTTTAGATCTGTGCCCCTTCTCCCTCTGCCTTTGTCTCCCCTTTCATTTTTGGCTCCTTGGGAAAATTTACAAAGATGCAGACAACTCAAAGATTTATGAGCATTTTTTTTTTTTTTTTTTTTTTTAAGTAGGAAGCAGGAAGCCAGTGAATTTAAGAAGCCCGAACTCTGTGCTTTCAGTCCTCTGTTTTTGATGACTTACTCTCAGAAACTTAGAACAGCTCTCTTTAAGTGGATTCTCAGGATAGCTAATTAATTATTTTGTTATTTATGGCCATTTAAAACACTGATAGAAACCTTTGGGCAGCTCAGCTGAGGCCATCAGATCATTACCTTTGCCGACAAACTTCCTGATTTCGGTGATGTGTATTTGCAGGCAGTGTCCTCTATTTGTACGCATGTCTCAAATGAAATCCTACAAGTCTGAATTAAGAGAATTTTGCCTTTTCTATAGGAGACTAAATTGTTTTGTGCCCCAAGGGAAAAGACTGTTAAAAGAACTGATTTTGGTGTTTTAGTTGGCTTATGCAGATTTTAGAGAAGCCATTCTCTTGAGTTCACTATAATTCCTACTTAGAATACATATTTAAGGATTCATGCCTTTAGAGGATATACCTAGAAATATTTCATTCTGTTTCAGAGAGAAAGGGGAATGGTGAGGGGAGAAAATGTAGAGGGGATAATATTTGGTGGGCATCAGATGTTGACTAAATACTGTGTGCACGTCATTTCATTTAATTTTTGTAACAAACCAGCAAATTAAAAATTATTCTATGCATTTCTATGGATGAACAAGCTCAGAAAAGCCAGGCGACTTGCATGGTTAATAACTGCCAGAGCCAAGTTCAAATCACAGTTTTTCAAACTCCAAAATTCTTGTTCCTAATATCTAACTGCAAATGACTTAATAGATCAATGGATGCCTAATTTTCAAAAGGTATATCATTGGGACGAAAAGGACAGAAATAATAGGAACATTGATTTTGCTCCTTGTATTTTAATGGCTTATTTTTTATTTTTTGGTTTATGGCCCTTAAAAATAAATTATGTGATCAACAAGAATCACACTGATTTATTTAAAATAATTTAAGCAGTAGTCTCCCCTGCCCCCATTTTTAATAGGAATGAAGGATAAATCATGGTATTGTCATTAGCAACATTTATTCACTCACTCTGTCTATCAAAATATGACAATTTACATACTGAGTTTACCAAGATATCTATAGGTAAAAATCTGTGCAGATATTATACAGGATGATATAAAAGTGGGAGTTAAGTTGATATCTAAATGTTAATTTAGATTAATTCATTACTTAAATAATGTTTCTACATTAGGATCAACTTTAAAAATGTCTTCAGTGATATAGCTACTGTACAATATGAACACCATTTGTAACTTTATACAGTCATTTGCACTTTGCAAGCTATTTTCATATTTTTTGTACATTATCTCTGCTTCAGAAAGAAAGCTCTGAGTCACAGTGTTACAAGATTTGCCCAAGGTCACAAGCTCAGAAATGATGGCATCAAGCCTCAAACCTAGTTATTTTGATTCCAAGATCTATGTTCTTTCCACTCTATTGAGACTTCCTTTCTTTCCTTGGAAACATTTGTATTAGTGATTTGTGTGAAGTTGTGGAACTGTTGTTTATCAAATTTGTCCTTCACACAGAACTAGAAGTTTAATGTGACTGACTAATGACACAGTCAAAATCAGAAGGGAAAAAACAAACAAAAAACAAAACCAAAAAAAACTTCCTGACTGAAAAGTTGAACTTAAACCAGAAAGTTGAAATTTAGTAGACATTAATATAAACTCTAGCAATTAGGTTAATCAATTGATTCAGTGACCTTGGAGGTCTTGTCGAACTATGAGAATCTTTTAAGTACAAAATAATGTGTGTTTTTTTAAAATTTCCTTTCCTATTTGATAGTATTAAAATCTAAATTTACATTTGATATCTACTGTATGATTTTACTGAATATTTACATAGGAAACTATGATTTAGAGATATATAATATGATTACCAGCCAGCTTTGTTCTGCAAATGAACTGATTGATTACAGCTACTTTGAGGAGAATAATTTGAGAACTTGAGGTAGAATCACTTCGGGCTGAATAATGCCTACTATATACAAACTAAGTGAATATGTAATTCTGTTGCAATTTGTAAACCATTAATTCCTATGTAATGAATGTTTAACAGCAATGAAAAAATTACATGAATATCGAAGTAGCCATAAATTTACAAATCTAATTTTGCTACCAGAAAGAGCATGACTTAATGATATTTGAGAGATGCATTTATCATTCATGAACATACTTTCAAAATACAGTTTGGTTATAGAATTCTGTACAGAATAACAGAATAGAGGCATTTATAGACCGTTAAAGGCAAATCTTTTTTTTTTTTTTTTTTCCTGGCATAATCATGAATACAACCTGTTGCTAAATGAAGCCAGAGATAATAATGGTGGTAGGTAAAGCAAATGTGCTATTCCAACTTATACCTGTAGGATTCCATCTGTCTTCCAAGGCATCCTTGAACTGGGATTCTCATAGATTCTTTAGATTATTAATTCATTTCCATTTTTTATAATGGAGATGGCTTTATTGTTTTGCATGTTTGTTTCATAAGCTATCTTCCTTTTCAAAGCAAAGAGAAACTGAGGGTTTGACAGTTTAAATAATAGAAGTGACAGTGACCAACTTACTCATTATTTACTAAGCTTTCTGAGTACTACTTCTAAGTTACTATAAAAGATGAGACTATATAAATGAAAGAAGTAGACAGAGGGAAGAATTGTAGCAAGGTGGCTGAAGAACAGACTTCAAAGTAGAACAAAGCTGATTTCAGTTCTTAGCTTTGTGGGTTATAGGTGAGATGTCAGGTAAGTTATTTAATTTATCTGAACCTTATTTTTCTCATGTATAAAGTCATTATCAGTTAATCTAATATTTTGTAGTGAATAGAAACAATGAACATAAAGAACCTAACACAAAGCTTGGCACAAAGTAAGAGCCCAATGACTTGGTAAGTAGGTTGGTGCAAAAGTAATTGCGGTTTCAGACCATGAATTTTAAATCATTAGAACTAGGCTCAAACACATCTTTAATAATCAAAATAGGAACCATTACAATCAACACATTTTTGCCAATGAGAAATAAGTTTGTTTATTCCTGTAGCCTAAAGATCTGTGCTTCAGGATTCGCTGAACTCTTGGAAAGCATTTTCTGCATCCTGCTGGTTGTGGAAGCGTTTTCCCTGCAAAAAGTTGTTGAGATGCTTAAAAGTTGTTTCCCTGCAAAAAGTTGTTGAGTTGGTGAGAGGTCAGGTGAATATGGTGGCTGAGGCACAACTTTGTAGCCCAATTCGTTCAGCGTTGGTTGTGCGACGTGCGGTCAGGCTTTGTCGTGGAGAAGAATTGGGCACTTTCTGTTGACCAATGCCAGATGTAGGCGTTGCAATTTTTGGTGCATCTCATCAACTTGCTGAGCATACTTCTCAGATGTAATGGTTTCGCCAGGATTCAGAAAGTTGTAGTGGATCAGACCGGCAGCAGGCCACCAAACAGTGACCGTGACCTCTTCTTGTTGTATAGTCCCATTTACCACTATGAAATAGCCAACTTTGTCTTTTGTTACCTTTTTGATCCTGAAGTCTGTTTCATCTGATATCAGTATGACTACACCTGCTTCTCTCTGGATATTATTTGCTTGGGGTGTCAATTTCCACCCTTTCACTTTGAGTCTATATTTGTCCTTGTAGCTGAGATGTGTCTCTTGGAGACAGCATACAGTTGGGTTTAGTTTCTTTTTTTTTTTCTTTTCTTTTTTTTAATTAAAGTTTATTGGGGTGACAATTATTAGTAAAGTTACATAGATTTCAGGTGTACATTTCTGTATTACATCATTTATAAATCCCATTGTGTGTTCACCACTCAGAGTCAGTTCTACTTCCATCGTCATGTATTTGATCCCCTTTACTCTCTTCTACCAACCCCTTCCCCCCTTCCCCTCTGGTAGGGTTTAGTTTTTTGATCCAGTCTGCTACTCTGTGCCTTTTTTTATTGGTGAGTTCAGTCCATTTACAATTAGGGTGATTATTGATATACGAGGATTTCCTATCATTCCATCTTTGTTTTTCTGGTAGGATGGTGTCTCCATTGTTTCTTGGCATTTTGTTGCTGCCTATTATTTCTGTGTGGTGGTATTCTATGATTTTTCCCTCTGTTTCTTCTTTTTTATATCTTATATATTTCAGTTCTGGGTTTTTTGCTTGTTTGTTTGTTTTTTAATGACTACCATTAAATTTATGTAAAAGGAAGTTTCACATTTAGAGTATTCCATTTTTTCCAGCACACTTATTTTCTCCATTCCCTGGTGCCAGTTCAGACCTAAACTCGAAAAGACATTTTGTACACTGCTTACACTTCAGTGTCTGGACAAGGCAAATAATCCAAAATTATTTATGAAAAATTCCCATCTGTGAATCTTCAATCCAATTTGAATACATTTTAGGACCAATCAACCATATGAACCACAACTACAGAATGTTACAGAGACAAATTTTGTCTTCTTAATAGGGTGAAAATTTGATTGTTTAGTTTTTTGTTATAGTTCACAGGCTTTAATTAATTTTTTTGTGTATGTATGTATATATATGTTTCCTGGTAATATTTTGTTAACAGCTTTATAAAAGTATAATTGACATAAAATTAATCATACAAATCTAAATATACGAATGAGCATATTTGCCACCCCCAAAAGTTTCCAATCCATGTGCCCTTAATTTCTTGTATTATTTCATTAGCTAGAACCACTACTATAAGTTTGAATAGATATGTTCACAGCAGACATCCGCTTCTTCTTTCTGATCTTAGAGGGAAAGCATTCAGTCTTTCACCACTAGATATGATATTAGCTCTAACTTTCTTATCGATACCCTTTATCAGGTTGACTAATATCTCTTCTATTCCTACTTTACTGAGAGCATTTATCAGGAATGGATGCTGGCTTTTGTCAAACATGTTTTAAAATAACTACAAGTCTACGGGAGTTATCTATTTCTTTCTGAATGAGTAGGGAAGAAATGTTTCCATTTCATCTGTGTTATCAAAAATATTGGAATAAAATTGTTTGTAATACTCTTTTTGATCCTTTTAATGTCTTTAGAATCCATAATGACCTCACCTCTCTTATAATTCATATTGGTAATTTGTGCCTTTTACCTTTCTTTTTTTTCCTTAATCAATCTTGTTAGAGATATATCAATATTATTGATCTCCTCTAATAAGCAGCTTTTGTTTCATTGATTTGTTCAGATGTTTTTCTGTGTTCCCTTTCATTGATTTCTGCTTTGATCTTTATTATTATTTTTTTGCTTACTTTTAGTGTCATTCGTTGTTCTAATATCTTAAGGTGGGAGCAAATGCTTTTGATCTGTGACCTTTCCTCTTTTCTAATACAGGCATAAAGCGCCCTAAAATTTCCCTTAATTAGTTATCTCTTATATCCCATAAATGTTGATATGTTGTATTTTTATTTTTATTTATTTCAAAATATCTTCTAATTCTATTTTGATTTCTTCTTTGATGTATTATTATAAGTGTGTTATTTACTTTCCAAATAATGAGGGATTTTCCAGATACCTTTCTGACACTGATTCATATTTTAATTCCATTGTGGTCTAAAGTATACTTTACATGATTTCAATTATTTTAAATTAAATTATTAAGATTTGCTTTATGGCTTAGAATATGGTTTTCTTGATAAATGTTCTACGAGTACTTGAAAAGAATGCATATTCTACTGTTGTTTGGTGGAATGTTTTATAAATTTCAACTAGCTCATGTTGGCTGACTCAGTTCAAGTCTTCTCTATCTTTATTATTTTTCAGAAAAATTGTTCTACTGAGAGAGGGGTATTGAAATTTTGACTATGGTTGTGAATTCATTTATGTCTTCTTTCCAGTTCCATCCATTTTCACTTCATGCGTTTTGAAGCCCAGTTAGGTGCTTACATGTTTAGGATTACTATATCCACTTGATGAATTGACACTTTGATCCATGGTGATATTTTTCTCAATCCTGTGTCTGTTTCTATTGATTAATCATTTTTTCTTTATGATATAATACATGCGTGGTAACTTTTTAAAAATTATAATCTAGATAATATAAATTTTACCTTCATGGTGGAATGAATATATATGTATATGTATGTATATATATATAAATTCTAGAGCTAAATATTCTCCACTCCAGAGGCAAGAACCTCTGAGTGCGCTAATCAATGCCTGTGAATTAAGAGTTTTTCCATTTTCGCTTATGGGAACAGGTGTTATTCCAGGCCCTGTATGTTCACTGGGTAATATTCAACCTAATACTTCTGGATTGTATATTTCAGAGCCTCTGGTAGTTAATTCACATGCATGTACTGTTCAGTAACCTGCTAAATACTTGAAGGAGACCCTCTGTAGTTCCCCGGGGTCCCTTTCTTCAGTCCTCTGTTTTGTAACCTCTAGCAGCCTTTGCCTCCCCAGACTCCTTGAACAATAATCTAGAAATTCCTTTGAGACAGTGTTCTAAGGCATTTATATGGTCCATTTTGTTTGTTTGTCATCTGTTATGGATCACTGTCCTTTATTGTTTTATATACAATTTCTTGAAAACATTTTTTTCATATGTTCTGTCAATTTTTTGCTGTTTCAGATGGGAATATAAATCTGATCTCTGTTATAACATCTTGGTCGGAAGCCAGATTCCATTGGCACTAATTTCTGAATCATTACTAGTAAAAATACTACTGCATTCTAGAAGTAACTTGAATTTAGAAAAACATGTATTGCTTTTCTTTATCTTTTAGATTAATGGATAAATGATAAAGTAAATATTACTGAAAAAATTCTATACAAGATAGAGAGGTAGAGTCAATTCATATGGAATAAAGAGAGCATATTTCTTTCTTAAATATTTTTGAGTCACTTTATTCAGCACTGTACATTCTTTCTCAAACATTGAATTATCTGGATAATCCAACATTTTACATGTGTCATACTATTGTATGTGGAAATGTGCATGCACACATTTGTGTGTGTGTGTATATATATATATATATATATATATACACACACACACATACATATATACACGTATATGTATATATATATGTATATACATATACGTGTGTGTATATATGTATGTGTGTATATATATGTGTATATATATATATATATATATACATATATATACACACACATGTCTGCTTTGCTTAATTTCTAAGGGTACTGTGGATTGATTCAATAGGTTCATAGCAAACTTCACTTTATCATGAAGCCGTTGTGATATAAAACCATGATTTGTCAAAATATATTCAGAAAACTTGCACTGGAAGCAAATGAGGAAACTAGAAGAGATTCTACCAATACAAGCCTCAAAATCTTTCAAGCATAAGACAGACTTTTTTTCCTCATTTTTTAAATTAGTTGTAGAAAGTGGAAGTGAAGTAGATGGTGGTAGGAAAAGTTGGATTGGAACAGGTTCTAAAGTGGTATCTAAAGCTGATTAAAAGTTCTCAGCAAACCTATAGGGACAACTCAAAAAACCCAGGTCTGGGGTGCTGTCCTTTGTGTTGTCATATGATTCATTCTTGCATTTAGCAGGTAGTATTTAGCACCCCCTACCTTTAAGTCACAGGAGATACAAACAATAAAATGCCAGTGATTTGTTGGAGGGCTAAACGACAATGTTTAACAAAATGAAAAGACAACCTACAGAATGGGAGAAAAAAATTGCAAACCACATTTTGGATATAGGGTTTAATATCTGAAATATACAAAGAGCTCAGTCAACTCAATAACAAAAATGCAATTGAAAAGTGGGCAGAAGGACTAAGTAGACATTTCTCCAAAGAGGACATCGAAGTGGGCAATAGACACATGAAAAGGGGCTCAACATCACTAATCATCAGGGAAATGCAAATCAAAACCACAATGAGCTATCGCCTTACACCTTTTACAAAGGTTATCATCAAGAAGACAAGAGACAACAAATGCTGGTGAGTGGTGAAAGGGAACCCTTATACATTGTTCATGGGAATGTAAATTGATCCAACCACTATGGAAAACAATATGGAGATTTCTCAAAAATTAAAATAGATTTGCCATGTTATCCAACAATTCCACCTCTGGGTAAATGCCCAAAGGAAATGAAAACAGGACTTTTATTAAGATATATGCACTTCCATGTTTATCACAGCATTATTGACAATAGCCAAGATATGGAAACAACCCAAATGCCTTTCTACTAATGAATGGATAAAAGAAATATTGTACATATACACAAGAAAATATTATTCAGCCTTAAAAGGAAGATATCTTCCCATTTGCTACAACATGGATGGACCTTGAGCACATCATACTAAGTGAGATAAGTCAGACAGAGAAAAACATGTGCTGTATGATATTACTTTTATGTGAAACCTAAAAAAGTTAAACCTGTAAAAATCAGAGTAAAATGGTGATTACCAAAGGATGGAAGGCAGGGGATAAGAGTGATGGTGTTTAAGTGGTACTAAGTGGTAAATAAGCCACAGAGATCTAATGCACAGTATAATAATATAGATAGTAATATTGTCCTATAAGAATGTGATTAATATTGCTATATCGGCAGTCACATTGTAATATATAAATGTAGCAAAGTAATGGATTATACTCCTTAAACACATAATGCTACATGTCAAATTTGTTCAATAAAATAAAGATCTTTATGGTAGAGACAAAGTGTTAGTCATATTTGTATCAATGATTATAGTTTATTGATGGAAAATATTTAAGTCAACAGAGCTGGTTCAGAGTCATCTCTTCCACTTACTGAGCCACCATGAGCAAGTATGGTCAGCCTTCCATAGGTAGGTTCCACATCTGCAGACTCAACCAGGTACAGATCAAAAATATTCAGGAAAAAATGTTACGTTGTTGCTGACATGTACTGTGTTGTTAGGCCTACAATGGTTGGGTCTGTACTAAACATGTACAGACTTTTTTGTGTCATTATTCCCTAAACAATATAGTATAATAATTATTTACACAGAATTTACATTGTATACTATATTCCCTAAAAAATATAGTATAATAACTATTTACACAGAATTTACATTGTATTAGGTATTATAATTAATCTAGATATGATTTAAAGTATATAGGAGAATGTGCATACATTATATGCAAATACTATGCCATTTTATATACAGGACTTGAGCATGGGCGATTGGGTATCCATGGGCAAGTGTGGATCTTAGAACTAATCCTCCAAGATAGCAAGGGACCACTGTAATCTCCAGGTGTCAGTTGCATTATCTTTACGATGAATGCATTAGAAAAGATCCTGTTCATCTACAGCATTCTGTAATTCTAAGATTCTTATTCATACATAATTGAGCAGCTCTCACCAATATGCTTTTAGTTGCTGATGTATCACATAATTATCTCAAGTTTGTGGGGGCTCTTCAGAATCTCATCACTGAAATGGTTTTTCCTGCTGTGCCAACTGCAATATATATGGATATTGGGACAATTTCCCTTGGATATTTATAGAATTACTATTAAAATATAGTGTTTTTATTGGCATAAAATGGTTAATAGTGTATGTAGGTTATCATTATAGTATTATACCCTTCGGACTTATAAAACATATAACTTCTAAAGGGAAATTAACTTTGCCTTTCTCTTGTTACCAATTGAAGGCAGTAACATTAGCAATATCACCAAAGTGGCCTAAAATGTGCTCATTTATTGTGAGTCTTATATAACTGAACTAATACTCTCTCTGCGTTCTGGAAAAACAGGTTTTCTTCAGGGAAAGTATCATGTCATTCCTGGCCATTATCACGTATACATATTGTAAATTTGCACTTGATTTTTTGGCATGTTATACACCTGGAAGAAAGGCATTGGGTTTAGTAGAGAAAAGGAAGGAAATCACCATTTATGGTATGCCTGTTGTATGCTTTATATAAGATAACTCATTTAATACATGGACATTACATGTATTTTGTATCATAACTTCCCATCTTGTGAAACCTGTATTTTGTCTTATAGGTATTAAATTACAGAGGCCAAGCTCTCTAACTTTGAAAAATCCATTCTATTTTCACTAATCAACAGAGGCTAGACCCATTGAGTCTGCAAAAGTTCACCAAGGCTGTTGTTGTCAGACAAATCCATTTTCTTCTCTACTTCTCACAGAGGTCTCCAGGAATCCTTTCTTTCCTCTGTGACTGGAAGGACCAAGAGTCAGAATTTTTCTACATGTACAGAATACTGTGGGTTCTACAAAAGGTGTTTTTTTGTTATGAAATATATTCAAAACTGAATTTTTGATTCCTTATTCAGCTTATCAAAGTCCTTTCTTTATATTTTATATTTCATTTTAAGCCTTTTATTCTCTCTATCCCTTTTCTCCAGTCTGTCATAAAACATATTCAGAATGTTTTTCAGAAAAGATCTTTATTTGTCCTTGGTGAGACTAGCTTAGTCCATGTGCTGCTGGAGACATGTTTGAATATTTGAATTGTCCTTCTAAGTGTTCTAATTTCTAAGTTGTGCTTCTAATCTCTCATAGAATCATAGTATCTTGAAAAATGAAAATGACAATAAAGGGATTTCTAGATCAATGTCTTTTTCAAAGCAAGGAGTCTGGACTATTAGAGTTAAAACGGTTTTTGCCCTAAACTCATCTAATTCAATCTTCATGATCTTTCTCTAAGGTAGGTAGTCTTGTTCCCATTTTACAAGTGAATTAACTCTGTTAACCTGTTAGTATCAGAGCCAGGTTCCCTGACTCCGGTTCTGTTTCCCTCAAATACTGAGATAGTGTTAAAAATTCTTTAAGGGCAAAGAGACTATCTGCCAATATTGACTCCCTCCTTGGGCATGGCTGGCGATAAATGGATGCCTTCTGCAGCATGCTTATTCTAACAGCCCCCTGATTGACCGTCAGTATTTTCTCCTATCTTAATTCAATCCCTGGTTTCCAACAGCCCACTCTAACTTGCTCATCTTATTTTTGGGTGTTTCATCTCATCTTAGCTCTTTCATCCTATAATGTTTACAGAGCTGCAGAGAATATCAGTACAGAAAATAATGTTTAATAAATACTGAGTCTCATGTGTTTCTGCTAATGCTGCCAGAGAGAGACTGAGGTTCCTTTGTTATTCTTCATATTCCCAAGTCTTATTCATCTTTTAAAAGTCTGCCCAAGTTCTTCTCATCAAAGCCTTTCTCAACTACTCAAATCTCATCACTACTGGCTTTACTGGACGCCAGTGAGACCATCACACACAGTATTCTTCCATTAACTCAAACTTCCTGATCTAGACTTAGTTCTATCCATTGTGCTCTGAAATCTCACTCATACTTGGGGCCTCACCCCTAAGACTGAAGGTCATTAGACCTCTGATATAATAGAAACATAGAAATTCTATTGTACAAGCTCCTACAGTCGTTTCTAACGTCAGTAGCAAAGGGCTCTCTAGCCTTTATTTCTTATAGGTGAAGTTTCCTGAGTAGGGCTGTCAGATAAAATATAAGACACCGAGTTACAGTTGAATGCCAGATTAAAAAGAAATACAGTTTAACAGCAACTATGCCAAATATTGCATGGGGTATACTTATGCCAAACATATTCATTGTTTTTATGAAATTCAAATTTAACTTGTAATCCTATACTTTTATTTTCTAAATCTGCTGACTCTATCCCGAGACATCCTCCCGACATTTTTGATATATTAACTACATGATACCTGGTCACAATCAATCTTGATTTAGTGTCCTTATATGATCAATATCTTACATGTCTGTAATGGTCCACTGTTTTCAAAGCACCTTTATTACCTTATTTATTCCTCAGAGTTGCCCAAGTGTATGGTTACTATCTTTACCACTATGTACTTTTTTGTTCAGTGTCTGTGTGTTTCAATTCTCTAGGATATAACATCAAGCTAATCATACCTACTTTGATGAATGGTTACAAAGATTAAATGGAATAAACTACATAAAACTACATAAAGCAAATTCCTTTTATCTACATAAAGATAAAAGAAAGCAAATAACCAAATAAACCTATATAACCTCTACACTACTCTGCCATCACTCTAAATACCTTGCTTAATATGGAGCCAATGTGGGCAAGGGGAGAGTTTCATTTTAATAAGCTGGTTACAGTTAAAGACTTTTTAAATATGCTTCATAGAGAATTAGGAAGTCTGACATGAAGCTTAAGAAAATATACTTAGTCCTCAACTTCTGTCCTTCATTTGGATATTCCCCTATCTTCATGATGGGATATTTTGCATTATTATAAGAAATACAAGATTATAAGAAATATATGTGATAATGTTCTTAATTTTAATCAGTTGCTCTGTGTTTTCTCTCAGTGATTTGATAATTTTAAAAAAAATTAAATGTTTTTAAGGAGTGTTGGATTAAATTAAATCTCTAACAGGAACAAACACCTCATTCAAAGATACAGGAAGTAGATTGTGAGTCTGTGTCCATTCTCCTCGATAGCTATTCAAGAATATCAATTAATAGCACACTGATGACAACAAGTGCTAAAGAACTGTCTCATGAATTTTTGTGAGATGTGAAAAATAAAAATATGCCCTGGGGAGCAGAATGAATTCATGTTCAGGGATTATATTTCAAGGTACTTGATTAGTATTCATGATCATGGGATGAGCAGAATTCAGAGATTTCTGCAAGCCAGCAGTTCATCTAGGAAGACTGAGAATAGGAGCTGTTAAAATAGTTAATTTTGATGCTATTACTATTATTATTTTTCCGGCAGTGATATTTTAGATTCCAACATATCCTGCTGATACCTATGAGTGTTATTGTCCATGGTCACTGTGTTGAAACGTGTTTTGAGAAATTGGTTACCTCTCAGATAAACTTACTTTTTCACTTCACAGAAGTTGTTGTTTACAATGCCAAGTTATTTAACTATAAAGATCCATGCTATTTACTGCTTTACTTTCCCTTTTATAGTGGAGAAATTAAAAATAATGAGGCAAATGACGCATATAGTTTTAGTATTTTTCTGTTTATTTTTTATGTGCCTTCATATTCTCAAAAATGCAGTTTGCATAGTAAACACACTGCATATTGTATCTAAAATTCTGTGACTATAAAGTGTATTTATACAATGTCTAAGGACAGCCAGATTTCTTACAACTTGCACATTTTTTGGAGTGCTTTAACTGACATTAGAAAAATCGTGCCATTCCAAAATTTACTTTCCAGTAGAAAATTCAAATATGTGATGTTAGGTAACAAGGCTTTAATACACATGTCCAAATGCATTCCATATGTACGCTATATAAAATACATCTATGCTGTAAATAATTGCCAGTGTATATACCATAACATACAAAGATTAAATAGTAAATACTACACAGTGTTATTTTTACACATGCATTTATAAAATAAATAGCTAAAATCTAGAAATTCATAATTAGTATTTTGCTAAAATGCATTGTATGAAATGTACAATGTGTTTATTTTTGGATTAAAATTTGCATTCTATACGTGATAATAAATACTGAGAAATAAATGTCCTAAAGTGTTATAAAAACTGCCTGGTAAGTGAGAAATGGCTTGTTAATTAGATACTCGTAGAAGATACAATTGCTTAGCACAGTGTATTCAAATATAAGGTCTTATTTGAAAGTTGCACTTCCTAACTTTCATTTCTTTAAAAAATAATAGTTTATATGAAGAGAATCTGCCTGCTTACCCTCTAATTGCTTTGGGAAACACTGAATGAAATTTGTGTATAAGATATCTCTTGGCGACAGATTTGCTTAACAGCCTGATGGCCAGCACTGACTTGCAGTTTGTAGGTTTCTTAAAAAGATGACAGACCTCCTGGTTCATGGGGCCCAGCAGTGAGTTCTTACCTGAGAGGTGGTATTCTCTGGCCATAGGTGGCTTCCCTGGTGACTGTCACATTGAGCCTTAGAAGAGCAGAGAGATGTTTCACATAAATAACCATAGTAGAATAGCAGTCTCACAATTATCTTCCCACGTGCTGTACCACGTATCTGTGAAATATAGGTCCTCTCCTTGCTGTCCTAGAGCACTAGACCAGCCTGAACTGCCATCGATTTGAGCAAAAGTTTTTGAAACAGTTTCTCTTCTTTTCTGGTCTCATTAGGATAATCTTGCTTCAGGTGACACAGGTAATAAGTGGCAGAGCTGATACTTGAATTTGGGTTTATCTTATGTGAGCGATCTTCCTCTTTCAGCTAGTGTCATTTCCCCTGATGAGAAATCCAGTGGTTTCCCATAGATGGAAGAGGACAGAACTCAAATTCAGCTGCACACATTCAAAGCTATACACGATCTGCCTCCATCCTATACACCTTTCCAAACTTCTCTCCCAATCAACGGGAGAACTCCATACGTGTTGTATTTACTCCTTGCCTTTGTGTATTCTCTCTGCTTGAAATACCCTTCCCAATTCTCTGCTTAATCAAATACTATATTTTTTCAAGATCCAATACAGAGTTCACTTCTTAAATTTCCTTCCTTGATTACTTTCTCCAAATTCTTGTAAAAATTTATATCTAACTTATAGCATATAACATTGTATACTATTATTCATTTATGTGTTTTATCTATCCCACCTGACTATAAATTAGTTGAATGGAGAGTCGATTTCAGACTAATCTCTGCATTTAACAGTGCCCATTGTGAGTAGAATTGCAGACACAGTCTCCCTATGGTATGTCTTTACCTAAATAATATAATCATTTAATAATAAAGTTTATTTCTCTTTCACAGTAGGTAGAATTCAAATTCACCAATATGTTCCATTGTGAGGTGATTTTAAACATTTCCTTCTACAAGGTGTCTGAAATTTTAAGACTTCTTTTAAAAGCTACCTGAAATTCTTATATTATCCATTCATTCATTTGTTCAACCAGCAATTTTTGAATGCTGACTGTGTACAGGAATTATAGTTATCAATACAGGTAGAGATAAAAGGGCAATGCCTTCACCAACGAGGGATATATAATCTAGTGAGAAACTCAGGTCAACAGATTATTAGTGCAATGCATAAAATGCAGAGGCCACCAAGGGAGGTGTTTGTTGCGTGACCTTGAATCAGCTCTGACTCCTGCTGACTCTGTGAATGAATGAACCTTCATTTGCCTGGGCAATTCAGGAAAGACTTCACAGAATAACTTTGAATAAAGTCTTTACATAAGAGGATTGATGTCTTGAAGTTGTCTTTTAAAATGTAGGTAATATCTGACAGTCTGTGGTAGAGAAATAAAGATATGGAGAGGTAAGAGTATGAACCATTAATGACCCTGAAATCAGTTAATTTATTAGGCCCTTAATACAGTAAACCCATAGAGGTATAAAAAATTGGGGTAGGTTTCACAGAACTCCAAAAAGGCAGCCTGAGACACTGTATTTCTGGATGAGGGCTGCACATTAGGACAGGGGGATTGAAGGTAATAAAATGTACCAGCATTGATGAGCTTGGCCTACTCCATAATTAGGTATAAATCCAGCTCCAGACCTCAGTAGTTCTAGCCACAGAGCTGTGTCCCCTCCAGCATCAGTTGATTCCTGGAAGCTAGTTAGCATTCACGGTGGAATTCAACTGAAATGTAGTATATATTTCACATATTCCTTCTTTGGCTCCAGAACTTGATTCGCTAGAGACAGAGACCAAATAAATAAGAACTCATCTTTTAATAATTAAATTGACTGTTAATAATTAATAGAATGTTTAAAATTAATGGTTAAATTAATGTTGAAACATCCGATGCATTTTCTCCAGAGGATTTAGAATAATACGGAGCACACTATTCCTGTTGAATAAATTCTTGTTAAATAAGTGTTTGAGAATTCTGAAACTGGTAGGACTTCAAACGTATGTTTGAAAGAATCATACAGATTATCTTATAAATGCAGATGTTTATGCTGCCTCCCTTTCCTCAGATCTACTGAATCAGAATCTCTGTGGAGGGACCTGGGCTTGTGTATGTCAGTGACGTTCCACAGGTGATTGCAATGTGTATCCCTGGTTAAGAACCACAGTTAAAGTTCATCATCTACACTGCACAGATGAGGAAACAGGTCCGCCGGCATTCAGTTTGTGGCTAGCTAGTGGCAGAGCTGGGATTTGAATTATTCTCTTTCCCAGTGTTCTTGGCAGTACCTGACAGCTGCCTCTGAAGGGTTTGACCTCTAGAGACATGGGGGAAGAATTAGCAAGTCAAAGCTAGTTGCAGAATAAAGTCCTGATCAGAAATTAAAAATGGCAATGTCAGTGAGGAGGAAAGAATAGAAAAGAGACTACTCCCCAAAGATCGAACAACCCTCAACAAAAAGAAAATAAGTTAGAGATGTATTTTTTAATAAGATTGGTGGATTCCCTCATTGAACAAACATTATTGAACATTTACTGTATGGTAATTACTGAGAACGGGAGAAAGGAGAAGACAAATGATGACGCCTAGGCTTTTCTCTGTGGCGTTTTAGAATTTAAGTGTTTTTGACTACAAGAGTGAAGAATCGTAGTCAGATCAATAATAATTCACCTTGAAATCTCTCTTTTGCATTAATCAAGCTATGCAAGTGGTTAACCTGCGCTATTTTACTGAGTATATTAAGAAGCAGTATTTTCTGTTTTCTATAATTCTACAGAGAAATGCCAGCACTCGTGAGCTGATATGTGTGAAAGTTTGTGAGATACAGCAGAACTCAGACTCCAGCTCCTCAATAAGCCATATACTCATGGTTGCAACAATTCCCATTAGGTCTCCAATACGTACATTTACAAAGGAGACACTGATTTCGTTACAATTGAGTTTTTGGCATCAACTTCTGTTTGGAATTTCTGGGTTTTCTTTTTTTTGTTGTTGTTGTTGTTGTTGTTCATTTGTTTTGTGACCTGAGCTGGACTTCATAGAGTCTTAAAGGCTGAACCAAATGTAGAAAAAAAAAAGTTATTCTTGGTTCTTTTTTTTCTATCTTCATACTCTTAAATCTCAGCCCATGAGCTCTCATCACTCATTGCAATAGTTGGAAAAAAAAAAATATATCAAAGAAACACAGGAAAAAGGAGAGAATCTGTCTCCCTGAAGCTTAGAAGAACTATCCTAAAGCATTTATCCACGTGTCCTTTCCCCACACTGATCCTTGCTTGGCCAACCAAGGGAGAGGTTTCTGCAGCTTGGGAATACTCCTGGCCCTATTGCATCATCCATATGGGGCACCAGGAAAGGGTTCAACCTCTGCTCAGCATACCAAATTCTCTGGTCCCTGTCAGCACCCCCTATATAAACTTTTCTCCTCATACAGGTTATACAGTTTGACTAAGACTTGTCTCTACTAAATGGCAGGACCAGAATATAAATCCAAACTTAGGAAAGTCTGCCTTCAAAGCCAATGTGCTTGCTACTTCACTGCACTCACTGTCTGTGTGGGAGAGATCTTATCTTCCTATCATAGGAGTTTCTCACCTATGTTTCCCTTTCTCCTCGTTGTCCTCTTACTATCCTCCTTTGGTGCTTAAGAAAGAACTAATGAAGCTCTAGAGATCAACTCACAGAATTTAGATTGGTTGATATGCTTAGATAATCAGAAGTTCCTACATTTTCTTCCAATAGGACTTGGACAGATGATTATTTACAATAGGTCTTTTTGCCTCAAAGAACTGCTCATTGGTTTGTGCAGTTATAGAAGGGTGTTGTTCTTGAATTGAACATTGGAACTCAGCCTCCAGTGCCATGCAGTAGTTTATTGCTTTACTGAGACACAAATAAGAATCTCCAATCCAGAAGCATACAGGAACCAATCCTTGGCCAATTGCCCAATACCTGCATGGCAAAATCCTTTCTTTTACTGCATGTGTAATTATTTATGCATTTTAGGGGGAAAATATTGGAGTTTAAAGTATTTCACGTTTAGGGGAATCCCCAAATCTATGGATGTATCACTCTCAAGTGTCATAGGTCTACTGATATGCCTCTGAACTGTCATTGTCGCAGAACTATACAGCCATTGACTGGATTTCTCAGCACAGCATACCTGGGATGTATGTCATATACCAGTAGAAATAGTCCTGCATATTGCTTTTTTATTAGAATAAACATTCTATTTGAATGACATGCTCTGAAAAGGCCAGACCATGGTTAAAAGCCCCCTCCCTGCACATATATCCCTTCCGTTCATGGCACAATCTCCTATTAATAAAATTACTTTTACTTTCACACGTGTCACCTTTGATCCTCATGGCCACACTGGGAGGTGGGATAGCAGGTATTATTTTCTCCAGTTTATGGATGAGAGCATGTTCGCTCACGGCGCTTAAGGACCTTGCCTAAAGTCTTACAATTAGGAACTGATAGAGATGGGACTTAAATCCCAGGCTCTTAACTCCCAGAGCCGATTCTTTCCATCATATGATATCCCTTGGCTAATCCATCACGGGTGCCTCTCATCACCAGTTATAGTCGTAAAGAAATCATTCATTCATTTATGAAATACTTATTGACTGCTTGCTGTATTGTGGACAGTATAATTGGCGCTGAGGATTCAAGGCAAATAAAATATGATTCTTGTCCTTGAGCAAGACATAATTTGCTATAGGAGGGAGATAAATAAAAAAAATATTGATACTATTTTGCAACTTATTTCACAGAGGTTTAAAAAAAGAGCGTTAAAACTACAGAAAACTACGTAATTCTACCTGGGATGATCAGAAAAGGATTTGATATGACAATCTTCTGTCCAGAGAATTACATAGCCCACAGAAACAGCACTGTTTGGGCCTAGGAATCTTGTAAGAACGGCACTAAGTTAAGAATCAGGAGATTTGATTTTCAAGAACTAATTTACAGAGTGATTCTGGCAACTTTTTCCCCTTTTGGGCCTGAATTTCTTCATCTGTGAAATGAAAGGATTGAGCTAAATTATAGGTAAGTTGCTTTCCAACCCTGAGGTTTTACTTTATTCTTTTTATTTTTCTCACACCTGTGCATAAACCCCCTGTGGAGTTGTTTTCAGAAATTGCTTCTTACTTTTTTTTTTTTTTTTTCAACTTAGGAACTCATTCATGATGTTAGTTTCTCTTTTCACTAGGTTGGTTCTAATTTCCATTGTCTTTGGCCGACAGTCTGTTGTTTGCCAGGAAGTCTGGGACCAGAGCCCAGACTGTTTCACTTGGAATTATTGATTGTGTTTCACTGCATTATCCAGTCTTTGGTTGAGCTGGGCACTTTTCTAAGCTATTCATGCCATTCTCATTTCTGTAGGTGAAGCATGAGAAAATACAGATGGAGAGATCTTTTGACCTCTATTATCCTAGAGCTGCTGTGACCACACGTACACAAGAAAGCCAACAGTGCTCTAGAGAAACCCAAGATAGGTGGCCACGTATGTCCATATGCAAACCCAAGACAGGTGTCCACATATGTCCATATGCAAACCCAAGATAGGTGACCATGTATGTCCATATTTCCATAGGCTGAAATCAAATCTGCATTAAAGGTGCTAAGTGTGGGATTTTCAGTTTGGAATATCTTTGTGGTGTGAACTTCTACTTCTTTGTATTATTTATTTCATTGTCTATTTATCCATATTATCCACACCTCCACCACCCTCAAAATAAATAGGACTAATAATTTGCTGCATATCCTTTAAAACACTTATGTGGCCATACATACGTATATCATGTCATGTATATAAAATAGCGTATATAATTCTTTTGAAATATACATTCATATAGACTTTTACAAAAGTGAGATTACCTGTACTGCTTTGTAGTTCCTTACTTATTGCTGATAAATTTTCATGTTTAGTCGTTAGGTTTAAATATTCATTTTTATTCATAAATTATTTAGAAAATTAATAATGAAAATTTACGTTGAATCAAATTTTTACTATTATAAACAGAGATTCAATGAAACGTCTCATATTAAAAGATGTGGATACTTTTTTAAAAGCCAATTTCTGTAAGTGAACCTCCTGAATTAAAGGTCATGTACATTTTAGAACTCTTAATGCATATTACCAATTTGTCCTCAAATAAAGGACATAAGAGTCCCTCTTCTTCACATATTTTTCAATATTAGATACTAAACAGTGATTATTTATAGGAAAAGAAAAGCTGTATTTAAAAAAAAGTTATAACTTTCTAATTTAAAATCTATGTGGAGCTATATTAAAATAAATTCCAAGGTTACATGTTTGATGTAGTAAAGACATGACATTAAAAGAAAAAAGTTAATTTTTATTAAGTATAGAATTATGATTTTAAGGATGTGAGATGTGGACTGTTGTTTTCTGCCCTGCCTAGACAACCACCCCATAACGACCAACTTTCCATTCAAGATTTTTCTTTAAAATGAGCTGCCTTTTAAAATTTCCTTGACTTACTCTAAGTTCCCAGTCATTCATTCTTAGGAACTGTTTTCTATCTAATATAGATAGAACTTAGGGCAAGTATTCATAGCAGCAAATACAGTGCTTTGTAAATAACAAACGTTCAATGAAAGTTTTTAGAATGAGAAGACGAAAGATTAATATGACATCGTACCTGCCTTCAATGGATTTTTCAAACAAATGGAGAAGAAAGGAGAAAAGAAGTTAATTAAATGATGTCATAGTCAATGATAAGATTGAGAGCAGAGTTGAATACTACCTAACACTGACTCAGGTGACAGGGAAGTGCTTTGTGTCAGAAAAAAATTCCATACGAAACTGACACTTGACCTGGGACTTTTAAGCCTGAATAGGAGTTTGTTATTTGCTAAGTGAAAGAGGAAAGAGCTCACAAGAGACGAAATAGGATTCCAGCCAGTGAGAGAGAAGCACAGCATAAACAAACAAACAAAACATAAAATTCATAGAAGGAAAAATACAGCACTGTATTATATACCGCAGTGTTTTAAGGTTTATTATTTTCTGTGTATGTCATGTCTCGCAAATTAAATTTAAAGAGAGATGGGGCCATGAGGGGAGGAAGCTTTGTGGGCGGGAGGTGGGAGGAGGGGCAGCATGACTTAGCTTGCTCCTTAATGCTTGTGTTTAACAACAGCAGTTCATAAAACTGTTTATTTAAGTTCATACAGTAAATTATATTTTCAAAATCAAGAGAGAACTATGGTGTCCTGACACCCATCTTAATTGTCTTATACCACAATAGGCTCTATATTGTGACAAGTAGGAGAATCAGAAAATGTAGGTCCTATTTTAAAAAGCAAATGGAAGAGGCTGTTATCAGCATTGTCAAATCAGTGTTGCTGGACTTACTAAATTTCAGTTTCAGTGGCCCAGTGTTTTCGGTATGGTCTCAAGCAATCCTTAGAAGAATTTAATAGTAAGACCCTCTGAGCTTTTGTTTAGATCACTTAAGACATACTTATTTTATTTGGTGCATCTCAAGAACTAATTCTTTAATTTGCATTTGTTAAAAGAATTGCTGACTTGATGATAGACACCACCATTTTCTCATGTTGAACACTTAAATTCTGTAGAGACGGTGCCCATGTCTGGACAGTCACTGGAATTAATATGTCATTCATTCACTGAATTGTAAACATTCTTGGTTGCTTGCTGTATATCAAGAAATAATCCAGATTCTAAGAGTGTAATATAATTATTCTCCTTTCCTAACAGACATGTGTTTTTCTTCCTCTCACCTATGGTGTCCGGAAAAAGGATGCAGGCATTTGTTTGTTCTGTATATTCCTTAGAGAACAATATAAATTCATGGCCTCAAAGAAGGTAACTTGTGGCAAAGGAAAAACACATATGACCCTAACTAAGAACTCAAGACTATTGTTATCCACTTGTTAAATTCAAATAGATTTTTTAGGCTATGAATCAGACATACATAATTAAGGACGCATGGCATATATGGTTCATCCCTCTTTCGTGACCTTCTGTGCATAATGGAAATCAGTTAAGAAAATATCCTGGCACTCAGAAACATAATTACTAACCCTTACTATGTATTACCTAACTTTTTTGTCATCATGGATTTCATTGAATTGAAGCTGTTTGTGGTTTGCTGATCCAATTCTACATCTTTAGCTTAAACCAGCTTAAATTTACTAAATAATGTGGTATATATATCATGCATGTCTTTTAATTTTTTTTTAGGATTTTTATTAAAATATAGCTGACAGACAATATTATATTACTTTCAGGTATACATCATTGTTATTCAACATTTGAATACCTGAAGAAGTGATCACCACAATGAGTCTAGCAATCATCTGATACCATATAACACTGTAACAATATTATTGACTATATTTCCTATGTTGTATATTACATTCCCAAGACTTATTTGTTTTCTACCTGAAAATTTGAACCTATTCCCCTTTATCTTTATCCTGCTTTTTAAAATTTTTCAATTAGAGTTGACATTCAATATTATATTAATCTCAGATGTACAACATAATGTTTAGACATTTATATAGTTAAGAAGTGATCCCCCTGACTAGTCTAGTACCCACATGGCCCTATACATAGTCATTACCATATTCCCTATGCTTTACTTTACATCCCATTGAACATTTTGTAACTACCAAATTGTACTTTTTAAACCCTTTCCCTTTTTCACCCTGTCCACAACTCCTATCCCATCTATCACCCTGATAGATCTAGTACCCATCTGACACCACACATAGTTATTATAATATTATTGACTCTATACTTTATGCTATACCCTATATCCCCATGACAACCTTGTAACAACCAATTAGTACTTCATAATCTCTTCTCCTTTTTCACCCACCCCCAACCACACTCCTATCTGGCAAGCATCAAAATGTTTTCTGTATCTGAGTATGTTTTTGTTTTGTTTGTTTATTTTGGTCTTTAGATTCCACTTATAAGTGAAATCATATGACATTTATCTTTTGATGACTGACTTACTATACTCAGAATACTCTCTAGGTCCATTCCTGTTAGAAGGCAAGATTTCACTCTCTTTTTGTGGCTGAGTAATATTTCATTGTAGATATGTACCACCTCTTCTTTATCCACCCATCCATTCAAGGATACCCAGGTTGCCTTCATATGTTGGGTATTATAGATAATGCTGCAATGAACATATGGGTGAACATGTTCCCTTGAAGTAGTGTTCTGGGTTTCTTCAGATAATTACCCAGAAGTGGGATTACTGGTTGCTTCTTTGTCACTTGTTATATTCTTTTTTGTTTTTTGTTTTTAAGTTTGTCTGATATAAGTATTGCTACCTCAGCTTTTTTTGTTTATTTCCATTTTCATGAAATATATTTTTCCATTCCTTTACTTTCAGTCTGTGTGTGTCTCTCAATATGAAGTGAGTCTCTTGTAGGCAGTATATGTAAGTGTCTTGTTTTATCCTTCATCTCATTCAGCCACAATATTCTCTTGTTTCCACAAGCAGAAATTATGGGGATTTCTCTCCTGGGCACTGGAACCCAGGGCTGGGGAACCTGGTATGGTGCTGTGACCCTTTATTCCTCCGGGGAGGTGGGTATCTCTCTACCTCTATAACTGAGGTAACCCTCCCGATTTTTAATGGTCACACGAAAGTGTGGGAACAGCTCATTCTGTGTCCCTGCCCCTCCTATCAGTCTCGATGTGGCTTCTTCTGTACGCCCTTAGTTGTAGGGCTTCTGTTCAGCAAGACGTCAGGCAAATCTCAATGATGGTTGTTTTGTAGTTTAGTTGTAATTTTGATGTGGAAGTGAGAGAAATTAAGCAAAGCATTTACCTATTCCACCACCTTGACCAGAAAATTCTCATGTGTGTCTTTTAAATTGCATCCCATACAATTTGGAAGAAGATGTTACCTTTTTTATCTTTATTAAATTTATTGGGGTGACATTGGTTACTAAAATTATATAGAGTTCAAGTGTACATTTCTATAATACATCATCTATGTATTGCACTGTGTGTTCACCACCTGAGTTAGTTTTTTTATAGAAACTGATTTCACTTATACAACATATATTTATTAAGCATCATTTGTTCCAAACAATGCCCTAGGATCCAGAAATGTGGTCTTACAAAGGATGATAACTGCCCTGAAAAAATACCTTAGAGTTTGATGGTTATTTTAAATAGGTAATTCCTAAGAACTGAAATATATAGCAGAAAATCCAAATGCTGGAAACAATTCAAAGACAGACCTTGCTTTCTTTTCATTAACTAACCACATGACTGATTTTTTGAACCACATTTTGTTCATGGAGCTTGTCTTTTCCATTACCTATTTTTAATTATAATGGAAATGCAAGCAGTCCTGAAGATCAGTGGTAGTGTTTATGCTAGCATTAATAGTACACTAGGCAATTTAATTATATCCTTCAGATGATTTTCTGGACCAATTAGTTGAACCCATTTTCTCTGAGTAATTCATTGTAGTCCATTTCAAATTACTAATAGATTTTATTAAATAGATAACAATCCAGAAGACTGGCTAATTGTTTTTGTTTTCACCAAGAAAGCTTCTGAAATGTCACTCTATGTCCCTTCTATGCAGTGCATTATATGAAACTATGTAATATTTTGCTTTCTTATGCTAAGGTAAGCCCATTGATAAGCACATTGGCAGTATATCAAAGTAGTTAAGAACATGAGTTTCAAGTGTCAGTTCATCCACTTACTAGAGAAATTATTTGGGGCAAGTTATATAAACTCTTTAAGCCTTCATTTACTCATTTGTAGAATAAGGAAATATTGAGTAAATATCGAGTAATATCCAGGCTAAAAAGCTATCACAGAACCTTGCACAAAACAAGTGCTCAATGCACTTGTCTTATTAGGGAGTCCACTTCATGGATGGTGTAGATGCCTGACCACTGCAGTGTATATCTGAAGCTGAAGCTGAATAATAATGAATGTCAACTATAATTATATATTTATATATCTAATATATATATAATTATATCTAATATATATCTCCATCCTGTGACACCTCCCATATATATAGATAGATAGATAGATAGATATATGGGAGGTGTCACAGGATGTGGAGTACAGCATAAGGAATAGAGTCAATGAAATTTTAACAGCTATATATAATGTCAGAGGGATAATAGGTTGGGGGAGGGGGGTTATCACTTTGTGAGGGGTGTAAATGTCTAACTATTACATTGTTCTGTACATCTGAAACTAATAAAAATATATGTGTTCCATGTTGTAGTCTTCAAGACTGCACAAATATCTTCAAGAAGTATGCTGTGGAAAACAATTTTTTTGTCTTTTCGTATTATATAATCTATCTTAATAGACTATGTTCATAATCAACTTATTTCCTTTCTTTTCCATTCACATGGTCCAGTTCAGGCCTTTTCTCTGTGGTGCTCCTGAGGGAATCATGCCACTGCTGCTTGAACTTGAATAGCCATTGTTACGTAGTATGGAGGGCACTAAGTTGTGAATCAAATTGGATCAGAATACATCACCAACTATATAAACTTGGCCAATTCACCTCCTCCTATTTGGGATGCTGTTTTCTCTCATGAAATAAAAGTCCTGTCAGTTCCAGGATGCCTTACTCTCTCTTGTGATATTCTACAGATAGGGATTCCAATGTCTCTCAACATATTCTCATTTTCCTCTACTGGGGATCCTGCCATCTTTTCACATGTTCTAGCTTTGATTATTAAAATTCTCTCACTTATTCTAATCTGGTTTTTTTGTAAATTCTACTCATTGCCATTTGGCCTATGTTAATTTTTCAGCCCATTGAGCCGCACAACCAAAATTCTTTCTTATGCAGTGTACCTTGGAGGGTGGTAATCATGCCCTATCAGAGTTCTCTGGGCTTTATATCCACAGTTGTCTTAGCTATTTCTCATACCAACTAAGCTCCAGATTCATGGATGGACCCTTTATGTAGCCCATTCAGGAAGCAGATCCATTAGGACGTGAATGCACTTTTTGGCCTAATTCCTTATCCAAGTTGACAAGGCAGGTACAATGACCCGACAGTGACAGGATGTGACCCTTTACCTTCATACTCCCTCTTAATGGCATCATCATCCTCTTCCTTGTTCAGGCTTAAATCTCTTCAATATCCAACATGTACAGTGCTTTGTTTTCAAGTTCTGTTAAGTTTCTCTCCAGGATGCTTCTCACATCCATTCCCACTGAACCACATTACTCTACGTCCTTACCATCTCAATTGCAATGGCTTCTTTACTGATCACTTTGCTTCTAGTGCCTTTACCTTGGTTCATCTTCTAAAGGTCTAGTAGAATGTTTCTCTTAAAATCTCATTCATTCAGAAGTCTATGATCTGAACCCAAACCAATTCTCCAGACTCAATACATTATCCAGATCTGCCAGAGAATTTGAAGCTATGGGAAATAATTCTGACTTGATGAAAGCAAAAATTCCCACAGAAGTTTTATAGAGGGGATTAAAATAAGATGTCATTAGAAAGCTTGTTTCAATTTCAGTGCATAGAATGCCTTGAAGGTGGACAAGACTGGAGACAATAGACTTTGTTTTAGAGGTCGGTGCATTAATCCAGGAAAGAGATACGGTGCCCTAAAAGAGGGTAGTACAGATGGGAATACATAAAAATGGGCATGTTCTAGACATGTTGAGGACTTCAAGCCCAGTATTAATTATTTCTTTTTTATCTTTTCCCAGCCTGTCCCTGGAGCCCTGAGTTTCTTCTTTTTTGCCTCACTGCCTAAGTACAGATAGGGATGCACTCTATTCCAGTGTGAGCAAATGTGGTTAACCTTACTTGTAGGTTTGTCCTGACACCAGTTTTAAAACATTAGACAATGACTATGTAATAAAATAGGAGATTCCATGCCTTACATAGAAATAAATTCTATTTTTATCTCTATATCATGATAGACACTGTATAATCTTAAGGAATTTTAAATATACATG